>NC_092860.1:4406192-4755876 GCF_032062135.1 Pyxicephalus adspersus | reverse complement strand
TAGAGGTACATAACCCCCAAATTACTTCATCTTGGAGGCCCCAACTGACCTCTGTGTAAAGGTTTAAAGTTGCAACTTTAGTTCCAGAACTCCAACTGGCTTCATTGAAGAGGTACAGAACCCTAACAGATGTCATTGTAATGGTACAGCACCCCAGCTAGTCTCATTGTGAAGGTACAGAGCCCCAACTGTCCTCACTGTGCAGGTACAAAGCTCCAGCTGTCCTCATTGTCGAAGAACAACAACTGGATTTATTGTCAATATACAGTAGTCCAGCTTCTCCTCATTACTGAGATTCAAAGGCCCAATTGTCACCATTGTGAAACTAAAGAGCCCCAACTGTGTTACCTGTGGGGGTACAGGATACTAACTACTCCCATAGTAGTGTTACAGCTCCAACTGTCCTTATTGTGGAGGTACAGAGCTCCAACTATTCTCATTGTGGAGGTTCAACACTGTTTACTGTTATTATTGTTGAGGAACAGAGCTCCAACTATCAACATTGTGCAGTTACCTTTGTGGGGATACAGAACTCCAACCGACCACATTGTAAAGGTTCAAAGTTCCACCCATCGAACTGTCTTCATTGTTGAGGGATAGAACCCAACAGGTTTCATTGTGTTCGTACAGAGCCATAACTGACCTCATGCAGAGGTATAGCACCCAAACTGGACTCATTGTGGGGGTGTAGAACTAAAACTGACCTTTTTTTTGGAGGTACAGCACCCCCGCTGGTGTCATTGTGGTCGTACAAAGCCCCCACCAGCATTGTTGAGGTTCAGAGTACCAAGTGTCCCTATTCTGGAATTAGGGAGCTCCAAGTGTGCCCACTGTGGAGGTACATAGGTCCAACCACTGCCATTGAGGTGGTGCCGCTCCAACTGTCCTTATTGTGGAGGTGCAGAGCTCCAGCTATTCTCATTGGGGAGGTTCAACACTTTAACTGTTGCTGTCAAGGTAGAAAAGCTCCAACTGTCATCGTTGTGCAGGTACAGAGAACCCAACTGACTTCATTGTGGAGATGAACAATCCCAACTGCTAGGTTCAACGTTTCAACCATCCTCATTGTTCAAGCCTAGAAGCTCCAACTGTCCCTATTTTGGGTGTGCAGCATCCAAATGCATTCATTGTGGTGGTAAAGAAGCATACCTGGCCTTACTATGCAGGTACAGCACCCTGGTTTCCCTGTGAGGGTACAGTAGTTTAGCTCCTCTTTATTGTTGAGGTTCAGAGCCCCAGGGGTTACCATTGTGGAAGTAAGGAGCAGTTAGTCACTGATGAAGTACTGACTGCTTCATCTGACAGCTGCAGCTCCTATCTTCCTACACATCATTTGGAATCATCCTATCTCTTTGACCAAGTATATGCTCCCCTGGACTATCCTTCTCTTCCCACAATACCGATAACTCGAATAGACCCTCCATTCTGGCTTCTACCACTTTCAACATTTGCAACTACTTTGCTAGTTTACAGCAACCCCTGAAGAAGCCCTTGTTAGGCGAAACGCATCAGTTATTTTGGCTGCTCGGTTTTGTAACACAGTATCATTGTGCTTGTTAAAGTAGGTAACCTACGTCTAGTACTAACTTGACTGGTTAATAAATAGATTCTTGCTTAAGAGATCTCTATTTTGTATTAATGTGTAATCAATGAGAAGTTATCACGGAATACAGTTTCAATAATTGCCTAAAAACACCTGCGTGTCAATTCCTTTGTTTTAATCAATGGTTGTCTAATGCCAGAAAATGTCGTAAAAATAATATTTCGATGGTATCATACACCTGATGTCTTACACAGGTTGTTCCCCAATGTGGATCCTACCTGTTGGCGATGTGGGACACAGCGGGGAACTTCGGAACATGTGTTCTGGTACTGTCCCAATATTCGGAGTTATTGGGACCGGGTTCATAAGCTGCTTCAGGATGTAACTCATTAACAAATGTCCCTGGACTCGCTTACCCATCTACTGGGGCTACCCTTAACGGGTCTCCCCAAACCTACTGGCAAACTGGTTGCACATGTTTTAGTGGCAGCTCGCACCCTGATACCGACCGGATGAAAGTCCACTTTGCCTCCCTCCTTGGAGGACCTATATACCCGCATACAGGATGTTTGCCTAATGGAATACTTACTGCCCTTATACAAAACAAAGTGGATAGATTTGAAAAGATCTGGGATCCATGGGACACCTTCTATGCTCAACTGCAAGTTTAGGGTTTAGTTGTGCTCCATTTGCTCCGGTATACCTTCTCAATAATGCCCACCTGCCCCCCTTCTACCCCCCCACCCTTTTATTGTTCCTAAGGGATATTATTTTGACTACCTTTATGCTCATGTTTATTTTATATTGTATGTTTCTTTTTTGTTTCTCTTTTCTTTTCCTTTCTTTGTTGTGATTTGTTTCAGCATTACCGGATGGGAGTCTACTTTGGACTTTGGCCTTAACATTACTCGACAATAACATTCCTATCTTGGATTCTTTGATTGTTGAGTATCTTGCTCCACCTGATGTTTATTGATGTTATTTACATTGTTCCTATTCCTGTATTGCTTTACTTCTTGTTTGTATTTACAAAAAACGCAATAAAAACACAATTTCAAAAAAAGAAAATGTTGTCGTAGACCCAGAAGAGTTTGCCGTGAAGATGGTGACTTTAGGGGGAGGCAGCAGGTACAGGTTCCTTGAGCTGCCATTGCTGCAAGACAAGCGTGTGCAATAATCAACAAGCAATGCTGAATATGGCAAAAGCTCACCCACACTGATAAAAATGTAATTCCACCTTTTGAAACGTTAAATATTATTAATATTATATTAACATTATAATAATAAACAGGATTTATATAGCGCCAACATAGTACGCAGCGCTGTATAATAAATAGGGGTTGCAAATGACAGACAGATACAGAAGACACAGGAGGAGAAGAGGACCCTGCCCCAAAGAGCTTACAATCTAGGGGAAGTATCACACAATAGGAGGGGGATATGGAATGGTGGGGAGTAGTGAGGCAGAAGAAGACGGGTAGGTGAGGTTGAAGCGTTGGGTTGTGAGAGCTCTTGCAAATGAGCGGAAAGTAGGAGCAAGCCGAATAGGACGAGGAGACCATTCCAGAGAGTCGGGGCAGCTCTAGAGAAGTCTTGTATCCATGCGTGTGATGAGGTTATGAGTGATTAATATAATGAAAAGCCATTCAGCAGTCTTAATGATTGAGAAGAACACGTTACTCATGATTCATTCATATAAACCCGATACAGATTTATTTTGTGTATTATTAAAAAAAAGTCAAGTTTAGTAAAGTACACAAAGTTACAATAATATTTTTACATTCATGCCCAGAACAGATATCCAAATCTTATTTCACTTATTTTATATACATTAGAATTCATATATTAATCACACATCAGGAAAATAGCATTAAATCTTATACATAGATCATCTAATGTATCAAAGACATACAATACCAAAGTAAAAATTAGATACGTATTTCTCATTTAGCATTTGCTGTATATTTAAAAAAAAAAAAAGCACTTTGACTCTATACTCTCTATGCCGTAATAATAAGCTGCTGGTTTACTAAAAGTATGAAATTAAATAAAATGCATAATCACAGTATTTAAAATATAATTAGAAGGTTCACTGTCTAGAGTATTTAGCACCATGTCTATATAAATAATTATATATATATATTGTTGTATTTCCATCTATAGAAAAATGGTATTTATTACAGAAGTCAACAAAGCAAGGCAAAAAAATATTCCAAACATTGGCATATATACATATAGATTTTTTTTTCTATGACTTTTTTTTTGTGTGATCAACTCAAAGCAATAATGTTATCAAGTTTTATGAATTTTACTCATATAGGGGGTTTATGCAGTGTAGTTATCTAAGATTCACCCAACTTTTACCCAAACTGTACTCATTTGTAATATTTATTCAATTAGAAAAATATACAAATCATTCATAAATTTTCTAATTGAATCCAATAAAAACATTTAGAAATAGACCTCATAGGGGTCTGTTTGTAAATTCTTTGCACAATTCGGCCGTTTTTATGTTTGGATTTGTTCTGCATCCATTGGTTTTTTGTATAGGTATTCCCAGAGTTAAGGACGTCCGACATACAGATGACTCCTAGATACGAACAGGGCTTCCGAACGCGGCTTCCCCACTCGTTTGTGTGCAGGATGGAGGCTTGATGGAGGGAGGGGGCAGTTTGCATGACTTGAAGTACAAGTCTGAGCTGTTCTGCAGCCTCTTGTAACTCTTTGATGATCCAAACTCTGCAGTTGTTTCTTTTTGCATATCAAAGCAATATTGTTTCCCCATTAACCCCCAACAAATGTAACACAAATTCCCACTGATCCTGTGACAGATTCCACAACCCTGTAATGGGGTGGCAACGCTCTCCCATCATTTCTTAAATCTGGGCAGTGTTGTTACCCTTACGTTGGTTGTACCAATGTGCTCATGCAGCAGGGAGCATGTGTATCGGAGTGATGACGGACAGCTTCTTGTAACTATCAGCACCTAGCTATGCCCAACCCAACAGTCATTAATTTCCTCCTCCTCCCAAAAACAAAACAAGCATAAACATGGATAAAAATCAAGTCAAAATTAATTTATGTAAACTGCACAACGAATCACAAATTCATTTTTCTTTAGTCTAAATTATTAAATTATGGTACAGTGAAAGGTGTGGAAAAAACAAACTGTAAGTGGTCTCTGTGAATAGAAGAG
This sequence comes from Pyxicephalus adspersus, assembly GCF_032062135.1. Classification (NCBI taxonomy): domain Eukaryota; kingdom Metazoa; phylum Chordata; class Amphibia; order Anura; family Pyxicephalidae; genus Pyxicephalus; species Pyxicephalus adspersus. The sequence goes on along the minus strand of NC_092860.1, from coordinate 4,751,137 downwards.
GATTTAGGGAAAGGCTGACCAGCCCTTCCTATTGATTGCAATGCCGTGTTCTGTATGGGATAATCCATAACAGTGCCGTACTATTCAGTGTGTAAAGAAAAGCAATAAAGCACAGAAAGCTACAAAACAAACACATTGGGCTGAAAAGGATCTCAGGGTACCCGAAGCACAGTTATCCCAGACTGGGTCTGACTGATAGAGACTTCTTACAAGAATATAAGTATAAGCCCTTGTTAACTAACACAATGGCCCTGATTTATTAAAGCTCTTCAAGGCTGGAGTTAAGCTGGGTGATCCAACAAACCTGGAATGGATTTCCTAAAAGTCATGAGCTATTTGTTAGCAAATGTCTTCAATCCTGGACCAGATTTGTTTCAGGTTTGCTGGATCAACCAGCTTGACTGATGAAAGTGTATTCTCTCCAGCCTTGGAGAGCCTTAATAAATCAGGCCCAATATATCTAAAGCCCATTTTTTCACTTTGGATATAGTCAGGGTAAGACCTGATATTATTTATTTTGCCTTCTCTGTTTTATCACAGAAATTTCCCTACACTTCCTGTTCTGTAGACCCAATGGGAAATGAATGGATATCTTTCCTATATGAATAGCCCCCTGTTAGACAGTGGCCACCATTAGCATCAGCATTAGGAGGTTTCTCCATGGTTCTCCAAAGTTTGTGGCCATCTTGCGCATCATACACTACATGTGATCAATAGTTGTGCCCTGACTATGCACATAAAAAAATTCTGGACAAGCAAAAAAACACTTCATACCATCTCATATACTTCTGTAGACATAGGCATTGTGGAGAAATTCATCCTTAAAATTTACAACAGAGACTGCTGCTTCCCCCTTCATTTTATATGGGGAGCACATCCTTGGCAGCTTGCTGACCCTCTAATATAAGCACACAGAAGGTGTCCATCAGCAAAAATGTAGGGGTTTATTTCTAAAGCTGCAAATCTGACATCTCACTGATATATAACTTCTCAGGTGGAGAATCTTCCAGGTCCATGTATTTCAATGGCAATAATTGATTCTCCTCCAGGGAGTCAATGTAATTTTCACTGCTTTATAAACAGGCCCCTTACAGTCTTTATTGTAAAATGCAAGGATTAATTACTTCTAAATACAAGCAGCTAGAGAGGTCAGTGAAGGATTTTTATGATTCGATAAGAATATGCTAGAAGTTTATGCAGGAGTCATGCAAGGTCTGACAGTTGACACCATGCTGATACCCCACACAGCCTACCATTTTATGAGCTTCCAAGGAGTCCGCAATAAATATGGTTTATAGCCCATTACAAATTAATGGTAAGAAATATTTCTATGTAATGCAATACTTCCATATAAATGTAGTCACCGTAAATCTTCATTAAACCTACAAAGGCAGCCAATGCAGAAGAATGGAATTAAAATAAAAGTTATATATTATTCCAACAATCATGTTCTGTGCATATATTGGTTCACATCATAGTACGCTGCACTTTTTGTGTGTTGAAGGATGCTGTCCCTGGATAGAATGATAAAGTCACAGGTCTATAGGTTTTCCTTCTCTATGGTCAGACCCAACACCATGACTGGTAATACTGCCAGAGGAAACGGGTGATGTCCTGGACCCGGACCAGATCTTTTGGTTTTTGTAGTGGCAGCACAAGGATAACGGTGGGGCAATTAGTCAAACACCCGAGCTGCATTCTCATTCTGGGTCAGGGATTCCGAAGGTAATAAAGTCGGCGGATCAGAACTTCAACCAGACAAGATGTATTTTTTAGAAACTGGTTAGAAATGGCAGTGTACATTATCTTAATGATAGGTCAAATGAAAAGCATTTTTTAGCTTTGGATAGAGAATGAAATAGGTAAAAGTCAGATTGGTTTTCTGTGTGTTGTCTGCGTCCCTTGAGGAGCCTTTAGGACACAGAGGTAATCTCTGCAAAGGGAAAGGATAACCCCCCCCCTTAAAAATTTTTATTCTGATTACCCATCACCTTCTGTCTTGACGGTAAAGGTCACAAGGACAAACAGGTAGAATTGCCCTAGCAGGGACACAAACACACCAAAGTTGGCTATTTCACTGATGTGCTTTTAAATTTGGGTATTTATTTAAAGCAAGGTGTCACAGATACCCCTGCCTTTACTGGCTTTAGAGTCCAGTTATCACCCCGGCTCCTTTTAGCTGGGTGCACCACCCGGCACTTTTCAGTAACTACCCGACTGTTTTTGAGTAGTTACTGAAGAGATGGATCACAACACAGGGTCTGCCACCCAACTACAACTTCTTACCACCCAACTGTAAAAAAATTCTGGGGGTAAACACTGGAGTCTGTAAATTACTTAGCCCAGGTGAAATGAGAGGGCACAGAATTCTTGGCTTCTTGTACAGCATGTTGAAAGACTCCCAAAGCCAATGAGCTGTGAAAATTGTTTGGGCCAAAATGTGCTAAATTGCCCCCCATCTTCTAAATTGGTTTCCATTTCAGTAAATCTGCTACCAGATTGACCTACCCCTTTATGTAGGGTGTTGGAGCTGATGTCCCTATTTCCCAATAGGTCTGGCATGTGCTACATAAACACACCCTGATGGTCCAATTCAACTATTAAGAACATATAAAGTAAATATTCTCCATTCCCATTTGTTTTATATTCTTGTTAAAACATCTTTAAGTTGATAATCTCACTGATCTTACCAGATGGTTTCTGGACTACAAATATATAAGAATAACGGTCCAGAAGGTTTGATTCTTCGGGAACCAGAATGATCACAGCTTGAAGTTCTTACTTTCACCGGATCTCCCTATAATTTGGTGAGAAGTCTGGGCTCTCGGATGTTTTCTGCCATTATTGGTATAAAGGGCATACACCAGCATCACTTAGGGTCTTTGGTACCTGTTGTTGAAGTATTAAACAACAAATATCCTTTTAGATTTTCTTTATAAAAGGTCTTCTAAAACTTTCTTCTGAACATAGTTTTGGGGTCCTGTGAGGTTCTTAAAAAAAAAATTGCAATTTTGTATTTTCTTTTTTTTTTATCCTTTTATGCACATCTTGACAAAAAAAGATGTTACATCCATGTCAAGTTTTTAGCCAGATGGCTCCATGGGATGAATTAAGAAAAGCCAAAATCTTGCCGACACTTCAAAAGATTCAATTGTTGAATGTGCTAGGAAGCCATTAGCTCTGGCAGTGATAAGGACTTGGGCTTTAGACCAACAGGCTGTGATACTTTATCCAACCAAACATCCATATTCCTTGTAAGACAAGCAGTTGTCTATACAGGGGCTATAATGGTAGAGTTTGCATCCCCGGCCCTCCTCAGACAGGTTCCAGCTTTCATATTCATCTGATATCTCCTGAATCCTCCAAACGAAGGATCTGAATCCTTGGATACTTGTAAGAGGGCTGTAAAAAGCTTTGGGCACTTGAACTTTTTGATGAACTTTTTATTCTTTTCTATCACCTAATCATGATGATCTTGTCCAATTCTTTCCATTATTTTAGGATAAGGTTCTTGAGTGATGAACAAACGGTTCGTTGGTCCTGCAACCCTCTGTACAAATTTTCACAATCCTTCAAGAGACCTTTGAAGAGCTGAGGGCCTCCACTTCATTCTTTTCTGGTGCCAGCGAAGTAGCTTGCAGCTGGAACCAATGTTACCGGGTCTGCCTTACCACCAAAGAAGAGCCCAGATGGAGCCAAGAAGCCAGAGACTTCAGGACTATGGAGGGGAAGAGGAAGGAATCATGGAGAAGATCTCTTGACATGAAAAGGTAAACAGACCAGAGCTTGGAGGAACATCTCAAACCTTATTGCAAACTTGGGCGAAACAAAACAACAAACTCTGATCCTGGATAGTAGTAAACCTTGTCCTTATAATGTAGGTTCTTATCCTTACTGGCGACCGGTCATCTTTCAGGTGTGTAGACTTGAATAATGACTGCTAAGTCAACTGAGAGCCTTGGAATGCTTTTTCTCTGAAGTCTCCAGAGCTAATATATCCAAGAACCCTCAGAGTCACCTAATGCATATGCTTTGTTGCTGTGGCTGCAATTGAGTGCTTGATACAGTCTACATGTACTTCCCTTAGGCATCTTTACTTTTCTCAAGAGATTGCTGGGGGTATCGAATATTGATAATGATGATCAAGGCGAGTATTCTTCCTAATGACAACCATTAGAAGGAGCATTTTTCCCACTACTGGCTAATGAACAGGGCGCTACATTGACCATTACTATATTGGGCATTCTTTTCACTGACCACCACTGTAAAAGGTATGTGTTAGGAGACGCTCTTCAGGCCGACATTCCCGGGCAGTGTCCCACCGCAGTGGAGCACGCTTGGCCTATTCCCTCCGGCGGCGGCGCTTGCTGCAGCAGAGAAGATCTAGGATTTAGTGCTTCATCCTTGTTTCCCTTTAGCTGTGTTTTACCTCTTAGCATTACCTGCACTGAAATTGCACGGCTGAAGGGGATTCGGGGCTGTGCTGCAGCTGATTCGCTGAATGGTTCCTGATCAATCTCATGCTGCCATTGGCTGCTGGGTCCCTAAAGCCTATCTGCTCTCAGATTTCAAGGCCCGTTGTAGTGTTTAGGTGAACTAATCTGTGCTAGAGAGATTCTCGTCTGATTTTCCGTTGCCGACCATTGCCTGTACCCTGACCCATTGTTATACACAGCCTGCACCAGCCTCTGCCTGTGACCCCGACCCTGCCTAATCCCTCTGTACCCCATTTGGTGGCCTGATCACCTGTCCATGACTTTGTACTCTGGATTAGCCTGGTAGTTCTTGACTGCTTAATCTGTGGGTCCCTAATTCTCTGCCACCCCTTCCTGGGGGCAATCGTGTGCTGCGAGACGCAACCAGTCTCCCGAGGCTGAGTGGGGGCTTACTAGAACTGAAGACTGCAGGGTTAGATTGGGGGACTGGCGTTTGGGGAATACTGGTGCTGGCCAGGGCCTTACATTATGTTTTCCATTGACCAACAGTATTAGAGGGCCCCACTCTTATAGAACAGCTTCATGGTGTGGCTAATGCACCCGCAAATATGGATATAATACTTTTTAAATAAGACCTGACAATTACTTACAAGGGTTCCTCAATGGTAAAAAAAAGATTGAGAAAGAGACAATGTCAAGAAGTTTTGGTCTTGTGTTGATGACAATAGTTTGAAGTCACTTATGAGGTCACTAAGAATTCATTGACAGGTGCCTTTGGCCTGCAGCTTATGACCTACAAATCCATTTTTAATGCAAACAAAAGCTGACACGGCACCAAAGTCTGCTTCAGACTAATTTAATGTACCAGCCAAATTGATATCAGTGTATTGGTCCACACAACCCCCACCCCACATTGGAATTAGACAACAAGGAGACGAAAAACACAAATGCATCTAAAATATCTATTTCCAAATGTCCATAGACAGATATAAATATACATAAACATAACAAAATCTGTACAAATGAATGCAGGCTATGGTTTCAGTATTGGGGCATAGTATTTTAATAGATCATTTTAAAATCCATCAGTCACATATTACTCACAAATAACCTTGTTATTATTCACATTTTTTGTATATTTACATTGCATTAGGGAATTAATATCCAGCTACATAAGAATGTGTTTTTTTTACTACATAGTCTTTCAGTTAGTTACATTTTCTTTTATGCTTTACTTAGAAAAATAGAACTTGCCATCTAAAGATATATCATTCACTTTCTACATAGAAACTTCTGCTTTTACTGTTCAGCAGCTACGTCGTTATGTTACACTAACGATGCACTGAAGGAGATGAGTGGATTGTCACTGCCTTTGTAAAAAGAAATGGGCCTTGTGTATGGCAAAGTGGAAGGAACAGTCAGTGTTGTGCATTGCAGCCAGTTACCATTGTTGTATTTATATTGCAAGACAGAAAGGAAGAATCTGATTGGTTGCAAAGATCCTTATCATTGTTTTAACCTCCTGTTTATTGGCCATTGAAGCCCAGGGGCCTTTATGCAGCCAATCAGATCCTTCTATCTTTATCCTCTATCTATTACACTGCAGATATCGTGTATCAGTACTGATGCTGGTTACAGATACATACAAATTTTGTCTTTTATTTTAAATACAATCAGAATTGACTACGGTAGTTGTGAATGTTTTTTTGGTGCCACACACGGTTTTACATTTTTTTTCATCTCTTTTTTTTATTTCTCGTCCGTCTTGAATGGCAGCCACCTACATACCTTCAGCGCCACCCCTGAGATCTATATTGTGCTGCCCTGCCCACAATTGCACAGCCTTAGTTAAGAATTTAGGTGGGTCGCTACTACTCAAGAGGGTCGGGGGAAAATTTCAAGGACAACTTTGACTTTTTAAAGTGCTCATCCGATCTACGTTTATGCTTGTCTGGCAGCCTCCCAAACTCAGAACAAAAACAGTTGAGTGAAAGTCCAAAAAAAATCCTTTGGCGGGCTCGCCTAGGCAAAGTGGCATTAATGGACCTGGGGCTGATCTTGGGAAAGCTGTGGACTTCAAGTCCACTGACTATGGAGTCATTATAGTCTAATTTCTACAAGACTGTAGAAATTAGACTATAATGGGGGAACCTGGGTGACCCAGCAAACCTTGAATGGATCTAAGTATTTGCCAACTAATAGTAAAATATTTTCAAAACAAAATTCCAGGTTTGCTCGATCCCCTTGTTTCTCCCATGATAGTCTATCTTCTCCAGTCTTGGAGAGCTCCAACAAACCAGGTCCAATGCCTTCTTTGCCTTTTTAGCGACCCAACGAAATTGTTAGCAATGCCGCTTAGGAAGTGGGAAGCCAATGTTTAAATATTTTGTGAATTTTATGTTTTCTTTCACTCTGATGTTTTTAATCAGTGCGGAGGGTTCCTGCAGAAGTAGTCCTCATATTTGCCGGACTTCTTTGATTTGATTGCGCACAGTCAAAATATAAAAAAAATGATAAGATTCTAAAACTCCTGAATTGAGATGTGTGTGCACCTTACTAGCTGCCTTTATACTCCATGGCCACCAATGTGACCTGGTAAATGCCATTCTGAATACAACAGGTGGTCATGGAGCAGTACTGACAGTTTCTTGGTAGTGGTACATGGATACATGAGGCTCAAATAAATAACTGGAAATGCTTTGTATTTAAAGTAAAGAATAAGATTTCAGCTGCCATATATCTCAGTGCAAATAGACTTGCATCAAATATAAAGAAACTTAAATATCACATTTGAATTCAAGAAATTAAAAACAACAGAAAAATAATAAACTCTGATGAATATCAATGCAAATATTAATTGTGCATGCAGATCCTGTATACATTATTGCTTGTTTCAATATATAGTACATTTAATGCATGAACATATCGCTTCTGGAAAAAGTGGGGAATCCATGCTGTCAGAGGGCTCGGTAATTTTTGTAATTTATGAGCAAGTAAAACTTAATTTAGCATTATTGGATATAGTATGTCAAACAATGCTGCAAAATGACCTATAATAGCCAAAACAAGCTGTAAGAAGTTTGGTATAATAGGAAGAAGTAAAACTCAGGCCAATACTTTTTGCAATGAAAACTTGGGAAAAGTCCATTCCCAGTTCTATTTGAACGTTAAATTTCATCTACGGGTGTTACAGTGAATCATGGGCCCCTTAAGATTTGAGAGTCATAAAAAATTGGTGGCTTATTAAACCCAGTGGTGTCTTTCTAAAACTAAAATATTGATTTTTGGTCAAGCAGGACATAGCAAAGTACATTAATAATGTACGCAATGGAACTGATTTATTAAAGCTCTCCATGTTTGGAGAGGATAAACTTTTATCAGTGAACCTGGGTGATCTAGCAAACATAAAATTTGATAGTTTTGATAATTGATAGCACATGTCTTTCACCCCGGACCAAGGTTCACTGAAGCCTTGGAGAGCTTTAATAAATCAATCTGCAAAAGGTCTGCAAAGGGACAATACCAAGCAGAGGAGTTTAGCACTCCTTTATAATTTTAGGTAGCTGTGGTCCACAAATTTAATGAGTTTGACATGTCTGATGTATACTCCTCATTTTTTGGAATTCCCAGGTCATGGAGCTATTTTAGGTCAGCCTTCCTGCTCTGTCTGTGGCAAGATATAGCATTAAGTCTATGGCCAATATTTCACCGATGGAGCACTGATTGAGCCACTGTAAAGTATCAGCAACTGGTCACTTAAGAATGACTATATGGTGCTTTTCCATTGCAAGCACTCAAATTCACAGAGATAAATGAAACTGCTCTGACTGTCTCTAAAATTCCTAGGCTCCTAATATTTCACAGTAAGGACTTCACATATCAAAATTTCAAAAAGCAGGCCTAGCATTAAAAAAACTGATCGAAAAAAAAGAACCTGTCCATTATAATATATAGTTAAATACAAGAGTTTCTAGCACTACAGCATAGTCCAGATATTACTTTCTTTTCCTGTGTATTAAGTTATTCCGGAGCTGTCACATTTGTGTAGCCCCAGACTGCATAGAAAGATATTACTTCCAGATACGTCTTTCCTTTACAGCCTCTGAAATATTAGGAATATTCAGGTACGCAAATCGGCAAAGCTAGAATGAGACTGCCATGGACTGCTAAATCACAAGGATAGAAGATCAGGTTTGTCATAGGAGATTGGCATAGGATTTGCTGAGCTGCAATCTGCAGCATGCAGTCAATAGGGAAAGTTCTCATTAAGAACCGGCTTGGCTTGGCTTTTTTACACGCTCCATAGAGTTGTTGGAATATTTAAAGGAAGAATATATCTTTGTAGATTTAGTAACCCGATTCTCCATTTATTTCTAGAATGTAGTAGAACCAAAGCAAGGATTATGTGCTCAGGGTAATAGGAAAATGTTCTCTTTGAGTTGTTTTGTACTAAAAACATTCTTTTGTGACAACTATGGACAATGTCAGTGCATACTAATGCATTAGCATTTGTAGCAACCTGTAAAATGTAAGGAAACCTTCGCTCATTGGTTTAGGTGAAGAGGGAATACGTAAGGTTGATGTATTGTCCTATTTATTGTACAGCGCTGCGTAATATGTTGGCGCTATATAAATCCTGTTTATTAATAATAATAATAATAATAATAATAATAATTGACATGTCTCATGAATGTGCCCCAGTTCTTCCAATCTGCTCTTTTAAATTCATGGACCAAAGTCCATCTTCTTGTACTGATTAGCCTACATAAGGTGAGCATTGTTCTGGTGCATTGGGTACAACGTCTTACCAACCGGATCGGTCAAAATTTTTGGTACCCTGTACCACTGCTGGTTTGCTAAAAGGACAACTTTAGGTCAATGTGTGGGTAAAACTATGAACTAGGAGGTTAATGGAGATGGTACTCTATCACCACTGCCCAAACTTTTCAGCCCATTAAGTTTCTTAAAGTTGCCAATAAAATGAAGTCAACACCTAGAAGAGGAACAATCAAGGATCTAGTCATGGGTCCATCACACTGGTACACCCAAACATATTCCAGGGACAATGAGGCTATGCAAATTATAAAATATATTCAACATCCAGTCAGAAACTACCCAAATCCTTCAACTCATTGCGTGCCATAGATTTGCTCAAAAAACAGAGCCAACATTTAAATCAGAAACTATCAAGTATCCAGTCATGAGTTCATCACACTGGTACAGCCAAACATAGCTCAAGGACAACGAGGACACGCAAATTATAAGTTGTATTCTCCTTCCAGTTGGAAACGATACATGGAGTAGCCCTTTAAAAACGTCAGCTTCGCCTTTTCTACTGAAAACCATTGAGCGGAGTTATTATAAAAGCACAAATTCTGGAAATAAAGAAATCAGCCAAGAGTTACAAAGCAAACTTTTTCAATGGCTGACAACACCACATTAGCATCAAAGCCCTTACAAAGAACTACAAAAGCCAAATTACTGTAAAAATTAAAGAGAATCTGATTGATCACGATAGAAACCAAATGTCTTGTTCAGTAGGGTAACAAACTGTCCTAGTTAAAAAAATGAAGGTTAAATGCACCTTACAATGGTAAAACTTGCTTGGGTAGTCACTGGGCCCATGATGTTCTCCCCATACATTGGGCCTGATATATCAAAGCTCTCCAAGACTTGAGTGGGTGATCCACCTGGAATGGATTTGTCCAAATTAATTTGCTATTAGATGGCCTGGCCAAATCCATTGAAGTCTATCTTCTCCAGTCTTGGATAAATCATGCCCATTGTGAAGAAATCAAAGTAAGGGACCACATTTTTTAAAACTAAGTAGGTGAACTGAAGTGGAACCTAAAGCTTGGGATTCAGAAAGTGATCTCACACCCAATTCCAACCTAAAATGATGATATTACTGTTGGGTAGGCTTAAAGGCTCAAGTGACCCAAATTTTTATTTTAAGTAACCAGGAGAAGGAGAGCGTGATCTAACCTGCTGGATAATTTTTGGGTGGATTTTTCCTTTTTTAATTTCCTTGCACTACAATTTTACTGTTTGTCCCACAGTACAACAGTGTAATGGAGGTATGACACCCTCTAAAGCAACCCCAGACTGGCTCTTGCTATTGGCCAAAGCTTTTACAACAGACATCTGCTGGACGAACCAATATTACACACCATCAGCAACAAATATACACCGAAACATGCACAAACAACACAATACTAGAATGTTACCAGTGACTGATGTGTATTAAGGCACACTGATCTGTACCTGGCCATACATCCGATTAGGGATACCTTGCACCTACTGCTTCCCTATAGATTTAGATTACAACAAAAATATCTACAATGGTTTCCTGCATCTAAGCTTCCCATCTATGTTTTAAATGATTTGCCCAGTCACCTTTAAGCCTCTTGTACAGGGTTACAATATAACAATACAATCTACTCCAGTAATGTTATATTGGTATAATATGAGGACCTTCCTATACTATCCAAATGGGAAAGCCCCTATGTTAGGTACCTATTGGTAGATCTAAAGTAGATTGCATGGGCAGATTGTGAATTATGAGTAGAAGCCATTCATTTAATTTGTACCCAGTAATGTGGGCCATTAGTAGAACAAAGATTGCTCAGTCAGGTTGGATAGTTATGTTTAGGGGACTGTCCCACCCAATGCTCAAAAATCCAGTGTTGGGTTGAGGTCTTTGGAGTAAGCCAACAAACCTGGTTAGACTGGAAAAATAACATTGTTGCCCATTATAACCAATCTTTATCCTTTTTTTATAACCTTTTCACAAAATGGGTAAATCTGATTGGATACAGTGGCCAACCCATTATTCTTTGGATCCAGTCAACCATAGGAGCATGTTCTTCAGCTCTGGTTGTCCCGTCAAAACCATAAAAGAATGGATGGCCCAGTGATGTCCTCTCCACTGATGCCTTTACTATACTGTCCTTCATTGAGTTGATCTTCTCATGAGATGAAGTACCACTTCCCACCTCAAAGCTACCACCACAATGGAATCAACAGAGAGGACAACTCAAGACCTACAGCTAGTGTATCTCTATAACTCAACACTGAATTTTTAATATTACATTTACGAATAAGGATGTACCAAGCTCCAAAAAAGTATATATTGACAGAACATTTTCAAAATTTTTTCCCATAGAGTAGGGAAGGGTAAAAACCCCATCAGGATTGTTTTGTGGTCATCTGCATCCCATTGGTGAGATCTCCTTTCACTTCCTGTGGATACAACAGGGAATCATTCCATTGTGGGAACACCACCCCTACAAGGCAGCCATGTTTGATATAGGTATGAGGTATTGTAAAAACAAGGGGTTCATAATCAATAAAAGTATCGAAAAATGCAACACATGTAGTATCGATAAAGAAAAACTACCGGAGTCCGTGCATTTAGTGGTCCTCATCTCCAAAAGGTTGGGGACCATTGGACTAGATGGATCAATTAAATTCCTGTGTTGAACATGCTTGTGATCATAAGCTTACCAATTTGATTAAATGGAGGGTTTGTTATTCACAGTTCGTATTCAATGTGATCATTTCTAATTGAATCAAATAAACACTTGAATGATGTTGGTACAGGTGGGGCCACCATTGAACTGATTAGATAAATCAATAAAATCCCACGGTCATTTCAATTTGTGAGCAAAAGCTTACGAAATTGGTCGAACCAAGGGTTCGTAATTTACAGTGCCATTTTATTTGATCATTTTTGCTTGAATCAAATAATCAATGGAATGATCATATGGACACATGTGGGGGGCCACCTTTAGATGGCATCAGAACAATTGTTCTTATTAGGAAATTTTCACTTTAATTCGGTTCTGCTACCAATTAAAAATGTTGGCAAAAAAATTTTGGCAAAAATTTAGGGTGAATTTCACCATTTGGGACACAGACAGAAGTTATTACAAAACAGGTTTTCAACCCCTCACCACTCTATTCTAAATCTAAAATGAATGTTTCTTTTGGGTTTAGATACAATTTAAACACATCACCTCACGCTACTGAATTCGCAACTACAAAATTAAGCATTTTCATTGGAGAAAACTCACGCACACAAAGGAAGTACATGAAAATGAGCCGGGAGCTGTACACACTGAACTTTTAAAGTGGGGGAGGGAAACATGGTACAAAAATTTGCTTTAAAAAGCTTATAACATATAAAACTGGTCAAAATGATTGTACTTTTCATAGAGCTCTATTTATAAGTTCCTCTGAAATTCGCTGACAGATGGTCGTGTTTCCCATGAAATCAATGATTCATTCTGCCTCTTAGTAGCCAATCGTCAAAAGTGCACAGCTGTCACAATAGGAAATGAATAGGAATGAAAGAAGTGAATTGAAAGGGGAATAATCTATACCTAAAGATAGGAAAAAAATTGTAATTTTTAAAAAAAAAGTTTGGAACCCCTCCATTGTTTTTACTGCGATTTAGGGCTTTATGGAGATTTGCTCTCACTTCCTGCATAGTGAAAGTTTTGTCAGCAGGACAGGAAGTCAGGGTAAATCACTCCCCCAAAATCAGTATAGGGGTTTCAACCCATCCCCAGTCTCATTAAACACCAAAAAAAAGTTTTTTGTTTGATGTTTCAATAAATTTAAAAGTGGTTGGGTTGATTTTAAAGAAGGGGGACCACTAGCTTGGACCCCACAAGTTTGACATTTATTGAGGTCTAAGGGGATTCGAGGTGATGGCCGAGTTAAAATGATAAAGATATAGAAAACAAACCATATATTCCACCAAAAGTTCAGTGTCTACAAAGCCTAAAACATAATAAAAATGCACATAAACAGCAGAAAAAAAGAAAAGAAAGTGCAACAAGGCATAAAAACATAAAAAGAGAAAACCACTTTAAGCCTGACAGTCATTTTAAAAAATAATTACAGAAGGGAATCATCATTTTTTGTTCATTTACAGTTAATAAATGCATTAGTACTTTAAAATTTTTCATTAAGCAAAGTTTAGTAACTAAAAATACGTTTCCTGGTCACAAAAAAAAAATTCTACCCAGTGTGTACCAAGATTGTAAAGATTTTTTTTGTTTTTGATTTTTTTATTATTATTGTTTTTTATTTTTTTTTTTGCAAAATATCACCCTTCCTAAACAAATAAATCTAGCCCTGCAAAAAAGGTACCAAAAAAAAAAATTCTGTTTTCTCGCCCACAATGCACAATATTTGTAAAATCTGAAAATATTACATTTCTTTTTTTTTTCTTTTTCAAAAACTTCCAATACAACACAAAAATCATCGACGTTATTTAATAAACTGTAAAATTTTTTTTTTCTTCACCAAAATATTTTCTTTGTCACTGAACAGAATGTCCCTGCACGCGAATCCATTTTTTGTGTGTGTTTTTTTTTTTTAGATTCAGTTTGTTTTGTTTTTTAACTTTTTTTTGTTTTAGTTTTTGTAAGAAAACATTCTTATGAGATATTAAGTTAAGAATCGTTCAACTTGCATCAGGGTTCTTGTTTGATGTAATAGCTGCCGGACCCGTTGCTCTCCTGGTCTGAGGCTCCTTGGAGGAAAGTATATTCATCTCCGTCTAGCATCTCCTCCTTCAGCTGTAATGTTGTTACTATGGAATGAAAAAATAAAAAGGTAAAAATATATATAAAATAAATAATATAAAATCATATATATATATAAAAAAATACCAAAAAATTATATATATATATACACATACACATACAGGAAGTCCCTGAGTTAAGGACATCCAACATACAGACGACTCAGATACGAACGGGGGCTTCCCTGCTTGCTTGTGTGCAGGACTGAGGCTTAATCTCCCAGTTTGCATGACTTGCAGAAGAAATCTTTTGCTAAACACAGCTGGGGTTGTGGGTGATCTTAAGAGCTGAGCTGATCTGCAACATCTTGTAACTCTTTAATGACCAATACAAACTCTGCAGTTGTTTCCTATTGCATATCAAAGCACACCTTGCTCCAGAAGTTAATGAATGTCTGGGCTCCATAAAGTTTTGCTTTGTTTGTGATTAACTCACAATGAGGATATTATATAGTAACTGACACCATACTGCCTAATAATATGTTGAGACAAACATCTGTCCTAATTGCATTTAATATAATAATGTACCTGTTCCGACTTACATACAAATTCAACTTAAGAACAAACCTACAGTCCCTATATCGTATGTAACCCGGGGACTACCTGTATGTATGTATATATATATATATATATATATATAAATATCATAAATTATACCATGTCTATATATGTATATCATTGTCATCATGAAATAAAAAAAAAACCAAAGGGATAGTAAATTGCTTATATAATATAACATTACACCGGTTCGGAGGACAGTATCAGTAGTGGTGAGAACCAAATGCTGTAATGTATGTATGTGTGTTCACATATGTGGGCATGTTCTGTATTGTGTGGGGGCACTATAATGAATTCCCCACATACCGTAATAAGTGAGGGCACATATGAGGATACTATAGTTTTGCTAGAGGGATCGGTGATTTCTATGGTAGTTATGCCTCTGGTATCTGTCATCGTTTTTGTTGCCACCCCGTCTCACTTTTGTACATGAGAAAAATAAGACATCCCCTGAAAACAAGCCCTAATGCTATTTACAGAGGTAAAATTAATATAAGACCCTGTCTTATTTTCGGGGAAACACAGTATTGCAAAATACTCATTTATTATAAAAAAAATTAAAAATACGCCATGTATATGTAGGAAGGAAATGCTTGTTAAATCAATAAGGGGTTCAGAGATTTAGGCAGGTAAAGTTCAATACAAATCAAGCCCACCTTCTGAGCCTTTTTATTGGTCGGTGAGGCTGCCCACATAATAAACAACCAATAGAAAGGTGTGAGAGGAAACAAGAAAGATTAGGAGTGGTAGATAACTTCAGCTTCCGTTTTCTCTGGATCTACTAATAATTTGGACGTGTGGTTACACTGAATGTCTCCTCTGCTTATGCAGTTTTTACATTTTAGCAAACAGAATTTGAATTTCCTAAGTTTATTTTATTTAATTTATCAGATCCCCTAGAGTAAATTTGATTTGATTGGCAGGTTGGTTGCTAAAGCACATTGATCATGAAGAAATTGGTATTGATTGAAATAAAATGTGATTTTCCATCTTCAGTGCTGCTGATCGCTCATCTTCTTTTTTACAGCCAATTTAAGCCTGATTGATCATAGCTCTGCAGGACTGGAGAAGATAGACTATTATGAGTGAACCTGGGTGATCCAGCAAACTTGGAAATGGATCCAGTCTGAGATTAAAAACAATTACCAAATGATGGTCAATGATTTTAAGAAATCAATTTCAGGTTTTCTGGAGCACCCAAGTTCACTCATGAACATCACCCTTTCTAAACATATATCCTGCCCTGCAAAAATGGTAAGAATTCTGTTTTTTTAATAATCAATATTTGTAAAATCTGAAAATTTAGGAGGTATCGCTTTCCACCTGGCCAATCAGAAAGCACACAGCCCCAAGCATTTTTGACAAGGCAGAAAGGGGTGGCTGGGATGTGATCACAGTGGGTTAGGTTATGACCAGCCTGGACGTATTGAAGATTTCCTGCGATTCATACATCGATTCTTCTAATCCCTTTTTTTTAGGAAAAAGGAGATGGAACATTTACAAATCAAGTACATTCATGAAGTCTTACACAGGCAGATTTGTTGTCAGTAATGAAGGTTTACTCAATCTTGGAGAGATCACCCGTATGGTATCTTGTGTTGAACAAATCTCTTTTGTATGAGGTTTTGCATCATTGGTTGTATAGAGATTTCCCTACCATGTATGAATTTTTTTCCCTTGCAGTACTTCTTTTGACCACAAGATGTCCCGGTATGTCAGTCTGAATGACACCCAGAGCCAATCAACCTTCAAGAATGAGCAGATCCTATAAATCAGGGGTCGCCAACCTTCTGGACCTCATGGACCACTAAATCCATGGAATCTGGACCATGCATGCGCAGGGAGCCATGTGTCACTTAAATGGAAAGAAACTTCACCCAGAGTGAAGCATGACGCCAGAACTCGTCCACTTTTCCATGGCAGGCTCATACCTGCTTGCTAAACATCCTGGAGGGACAGGCGCAGGGCTGTGGACACAACAAAAGTGCTATCCATAGGGGGGACATGATCAGCGGGGTCAGGAGAAGAACCCTGCTGGGACGCGCACCGGCCAGAGCCATGAACCACCAACATTATCTCGGTTTTGTGGTCCGTGGAACCACTGGTTGATGATCGCTGGTATAATTGGTGGCTCTTAGTGGGTATCACTATTTCACCTCTTAGAATAGTAAAATGATATATGTGCTGATCTCTGCATCTGCAGGACCACCATATTCTCCAAAGGAGGGGAATTATTCATTAAGGTGCCAACATATTATGTAGTGATGTACAATAAATAAGTATTTAAATGACAAAACAGTGACACAAGGGGAGGGGAGGACTTGGAGCAACAGGGCTTAAAAACTAGTTAACTACAATCTATTGTTCTGTATGACAATTGTGTGACCGGAGTGAGATGGTGTGAATGATTTCCTGCTGTGTCACCTATTATACTTTATCATTAGGATGACATTTTAAATAAATCCCTGCTGCAATAGCTCACTCATATATACATTTTATATTGGCGACAGGTTCTCTTTAGGTTTTATACGTATTTAAAGCTTTGGTGATTAAAGACTAAGGATTCCGTATGACCTCGCTGTGATCTGTATGGCTTTACAAAGCAATGTCAACCTGGCAAATAAAAAGAACCGCTGAGATCACATGACCATGCCAGTCCGGGAAGCGGGTCTGTGTATTCGCCCTCTGCTGCAAATGGGCAGTTGTTGGTGCACATGTGGCAAAAGATATTTGAATGCAGAATGGTGCTAGTATGCCTAAAATATGTTCAGGAAAATGGAGATTTATAAAGGTTTATAAAGGTTTTTATTGGTTTAAATGGCATCCTGGCACATTGGCAATTCAACAGATCAATGTTTCTTAACCAGGGTTCCTCCGGAGGTTGCTAGGGGATCCTTGAGCAATTTGTGACTCTCAGCTCAGTTTAATTGACACCAACGATCATTTTGGCTATCTGTAAGGGTGACATTCTTTCCAATGGCCAGCAATGTAAGAGGCATTCACCACACTAATATACTGCGAGCTGTGGATATAATAATTATAGAGATTCCCCAAGACCAGAAAGTTATTTCAAGGGGTTCCCCAATGTTAAAAAGTTGAGAAACACTTGTCAATGTTCACTGCAACAATTAAAATACCATCCCTAAGCTCTAGGTTTGGATTTTTTTTATCAGTTTGTTGCAGGCAAGAAGGACAATTTCCTCAATCTCCTTATTTTATTATAACTCCTTATTTTCCTTATAATTATCCCATCAGATCATATTGAAACACTGAGCATTGCAGCAATTTATAAGGTGGGAGGCTGAAGGGCTGATCTGGGTCAGACATTGGAACAGGGATTTACATGACTGATGCATCTCAGTTAAGATCTCATTCCGGGAATATATTGTAAATATATATAGAGCATTGCATTTCCACCTTTGAATGTATACAGTACTGAATTAAAGCTGCTTTAGGTTTTTTTAGGTGTCCATTTATGAATTTTTTCACCCAAAACGTGCACATTTTTCACATTAGATTTAATCAGAAAATGTGTCAATTACCTTTTATTCATAAATCCTACACTGTCTAGGTGAATCTTAGGTGCCAAAATGTATACCAGGACCAGATTTTTGTTGGGGTTCTCATTTATGCAGTCAGCACTGAGCAACCATGGGTCCAGATGTACTTTATATTTTAAATGGGTTTGCGTGGCTTTTAAAATTAAAAGCTTGCTTTATTTTGTTTCCATTTGCACTACAACCTATGGTACACAGAGTTTCATGTGTTGCAACGTAATGCACTGCTTGTCAGCCAGAAGTTGTGTTTGGGCACACTGATGCTTGTGTTACTGCATGGTGATGGGTAAGGGATGCGTTACTGCACCACATAGATGTCAATCTTAAAGGTTCTGACCTTGATGTACTCCAACACTTTGGCTTGAGTTTTATTATCAGCGGTCATGTGAAGTTTGACATTTGAAACCTTGATGAAACCTCACCAGATGCTACATATAAGAAGTCTGACAGGTAACAGAGCAATATTTTGGCCAATGGCTCTCAGATGACCAATGGCCATAGATTCTAAAGCTAAAGCCTTTGGACCCCTGGATAATGGCAAATGTGTTTGGTGCTGCACCACACAGATGTAAACCAGGGACTTAAAAGGTTCTTACTTTGAATTACTTCAATGCTTAGCTTGAGTTTCAAGGGTTAGGGGTCATGTGAAGCTTGACAGTTGCTGCCTTAACTCACACAAGATTGTCTGTGAAGTCTGGCAGGTGACACAGTAGCACTTTGGCCAATGACCCTCAGATGACCTCTGATCACTGATTCCCAAGCTAAAGGCTTTAGAAGACCTCCGACCACCGATTCTTGATCTGAAGCCTTCAGGGTACCTTGTGTCATGGATTCTCAAGCTGAAATCTTTAGGAGACCTCTGGTTGCTTATTCACAAGCTGAAGCTTTCATGGGACCGCTGCCCATGGATTCCAAAGCTGGCGCCTTTGAAAGACCTCTGGTTACAGATTGTCATGGTAATGCATAAGGTGTTTGGTTTTGCACCACACATATGTTAACTAGGACTTAAGCTAAAGTGTTAGAGTAAGTCAAAGTAAAAACCTCTGAGCTTCAAGTGTTAAGGGTCATGTGAAGTTCAATAATTGCTGCATTAACTCACACCAGATTGTGAAGTCTGGCAGAGCAACATTTTGGCCAGTGACTTTCAAATGGATGCCCTTTGATACTCAAGCTGAAGCTTTCAGGAGACCGATGGCCATAGACTTTCCAAAGCTAAAGCCTGCAGGAGACTCTAGACACCAATTCTCAGGCTAAAGCCTTCAGGAGACTGCTGGTCACCGATTCACAAAATGGAGCTTATAGGAGACTGCTGGCCAATTCTCCTGCTGAAGCCTTAAGTAAACTATTGGCCACCGATTTTTAAGCAAATGCCTTTAGTAGACCATCGGTGATCGATTTGTGAACCAAAGCCTTTATTAGACCATTGGCCACCAATTTCCAAGCCAAAGCTATCAAGAAACTGGTGACCACTGATTCTTAAGCTGCAGCTTTCAGTAAACCTCTGGAAATAGATTCTCATGGTAATGCATAAGTTGTGTGTTGCTACATTGCACAGATGTAAACTGGGCCTTAAAGGTTTTGACTTTGACTTACACTTTACCTTGAGCTGCAAGAAACAGGTAAAGTTTGCCAGTTGCTGCCTTAACTCATACCAGATTGTATATGAAGTCTGCCAGGTGACAGGACAACACTTTGGCCAATGACTTCTAATCTGAGGCCTTCATAAGACTGCTGGCTATGGATTCTCAGGCTGAAACCTTCAGTAGACCGCTGGCCATAGACTCCTATGGTATAGCATAATGGGTGTGGTGGTACAACGCAGAGATGTAAACCAGGCTTTAAATAAGCTTTTCAGCAAACACTCATGAATGTATGTCAAACCTTCTCCTAATCAGGCACGTGGGGGTGAAAGGATCTATGATTTCTGTACCTTTCGCTCTGCTGAATATCTGCTCATCAGTCACAAGGGGGTAGATCTGTTATAAGCCCTGTCTTCTAGCAAAATGGTTTCCCTACACAGACAGCCTGCAGGACAACAGCTATAGGTAGCCTACAGGCAAATAATTGTGACTAGGTGCTTGCCTTTGATGTACAAAGCTTACATAGTACAGGTTCTCATTAACGTGAAAGTGTTTCTTTACCCTGCATGGGCACATACACATGTGTTGTTGATCTGCCATGCAGAATCCTTCAAAAAAAACCATAGAATTGGCTGGAAGTGGCCAAGTGCTCCGCCAATGTGCTTGTGCAGAAAAATACCTACAAATTACTGCTTCGCTGGTACATGACACCGGAGAGGACAGCTAAGTTTATTCCCGGAGGCTCTCCCATGTGTTTCAGGGGGTTGCAGAGCTATATGGTCGTTCCTTCATGTGTGGTGGGAATGCCCTGTAGTTAAGGATCCCTGGATCCATGTCCATAACCATTTGATAACAGTACTGCAGGTTTCTTTGAGGAAGAACCCATGGGAGGCCCTTTTACACAGCCCTATGCCTACTCTATGCAGGCATTACCATAAACTGGTTTCCTTTTTCTTCCTGGCTACGAGACAGATGATAGCAATGGCTTCTTCCAGGCCGTGGCTGAGTTTTGCGGCAGTATTATACAGGGTCATGGATACCATGATCCTGTAAAGAATGGCCGCTATAGAAGGAGATTCTTTAAGGTATGGTCGCCATGGCTAGGCAATCACAGTTTGCCAGACCTTGAGTCCAGGTTATTACGCCTTTTATTTATTGGATTAACTGGATAAACCTAGGTTTATAAGCAATAAAACCACAGACCCCTTACCCATTTTTCCCTAGTTTTTCTGTTCTTTGTCTGTGTTTTTATCCATATCTGTATTTTTTCCTTTTTCTATAATGGTATTTGACTTGTTGGCCTGTTCACACTATATTAAGTGTGTTTTCACCAGGTAATATGTTCTAGTCCTGTACCCCCTATGCATCTGTATTTTCATTTTTGCTTATGTTTGATTTTGTGTTTCCCCCAACTGTTTAAAAATGAAAAATCTCAATAAAAAGTTATTTAAAACAAAAACACTAAGAGGTTAGATTAGGCAAAGAAGTTCCAGTCTTGAAGACCCTGTACGAGTTGTTTGGAACCTACAATCTGTTAGCTCACTGCACCATAAGGCTGAATGCAGTCATGTCATGTGTGTGTCATGTCATGACTTGTGTGCTGTATAACGGACTTCAGACAAGATATGAACTTTTTTGAAATCTTCTCGAAAAATGTTTTTATTTCAAGAAGAAGGAAATGTTACAAAAGTCAGTCAAGTAAACAGGGTGTACATCAATGCAAACATACCTCAACAAGAATGTATACTGAACAAAATAAGAGACTGGTAAGGCACTGGTGAACATATGAAGGCAATGAAATTAATGAAAGGTACTCATGAGTATCAGGTACATCTGGATATGGGGGAGCTTGTTACTTGATCTCCTTCGCCACACTTTTACACGGGGAATGGGGTAGCTCCAAATTGGTTTAACAGAAAGGTACGGTACTGACCAAAGAACCATCTTTTAGGGAAAACAACTCAAATTATGCCAATCTGCTATCCAATAGGAACAAGAAGTATTAGGCAGTAAAACCCTGAGAATTGTAATTTTTCCCTCTGTATGAAAATCAGTGCATTTTCTCTGCCTTGACCCTCATGTCTTCATTATGAAAATGTACTTTTACCTCTAAATTCTTGTATCACAGGATTTCCATGTTGTGCTTATTGTGGGATTGGAAGCTGTATTTTAGGGTCTATAGTGCAAGGATCTCCCGGTTTCTTGCTTTCTTTAGATTTATTCTATCCGTACCGCCCTTGCTGAACATTTTCCCATTGGTGACCAGAGCTCTGACCTAGGCCCTGTGCCATACCAAGATGGTTGCCTTCACATGGAGACACAGTGCAGGACAAGGCTTGGTAACCAAAGGACAGGGTATAGGATCAGCTAATAGCCAGCCTACGGGCAAATAATAGTGACTGGTTCCGTACCTCTGCTGCCTTTGATGTACACATCTTCCAACTTACATGGCCTCTTTAAAGAGAATGGGTTTCTTTACCCTGCATGGGCACAGAGGTTTACTTTAAGCTCATAAACAACATATGTTGACTTGTTATGCACACAGATCTACATTAGGGTCCTAAACCATGTGTTTTCCTGTTGTGCATATTCCATAAAAGAGACCATCATTGGGTTGGGCCAAGAAGTTCCAGCTTCCTGAATTCTTTATACCATTAACTGGCTTTAAAGACCTCTTTTAACGATTGTTTGCATTTTAACTATATTTGCTTACTGCACTATACAGCTGAATGTGCTTTTATCATCTTTTGTCATGTAGAATGACCCTGAGACAAAATGTGACAATAAAAAAAGTTTACAAAAGTAGGTCAAGTAAATGGGATGCAGTGCAAACACCTTAACAAGGATGAATAGTTAACAAAGTAAGACAGGCACTGATGAACATAGGAAGGCAATGAACAATTTCAACAGGTACTCATGAGTACATCCAGGTATGGGGGAGCATGTTACTCTATCTCGTACTTCCTACATGTGCTTTCACATGTGGAATTGGTACTTTGAAAGTTCCAACTTGGCTAAACGGAAAGGTGGGGGGCTGAACCAACTAAGTGGAGCCGATAAGGCCATCTAGAAGTGAATAACAACTCAAATCATGCAGATCTGCTATCTAACAGGAACATGAAGAGGTGTGAGTGTACCTTTTGCCTCTGTATGAAAATCAGTGCATTTTCTCTGCCTTGAACCTCAGCAATACCGGTTTATTGTGAAACTGCCTAAGGCACTTCTAACCTCTAAGCATTTGTCTCAGAGTATTTAAGGATTTCAATACTGAGATCCTTGCTGGATTAGAATCTGTATTGTAGGCTCTATAGTGCAAGGATCTACCTGTACCTCTCCTGCTGAACATTTGATCATTAGTCACCAGGGGAGGGGGGTAGCTCCTAGGCTCTGTGTCCTACCTAAGATGATTGCCCCCACATGGTGGCACAGCCTAGGACAAGGTTTGGGGCTAAGATAAGCTAATAAGCAGCCTACAGGAAAATAATGATGACTAGTTCCTTACCTTTGACGTACACAGCTTGCAAAGTACAGGCCCTGAAAGGGTTTTTTACCCTTCATGGGAAAAGGTTTACTGTTGACTTGTCATGCACAAAGGTTCACATTAAGCTCCTAAACCAAGTGTTGACCTGTTGTGCAGACACTATAAAGAACATCATTGGGTTGGACCAAGAAGTTCCAGCTTCCTAAATTCTTTATCTCATTATGGTTCTGAAGAGCCATTGTAACTGTTGTTTGCTAACTAGGTCTGTTTGCTCACTGCATGTGCTTATATCACCTTGCATGATGTATAACAACCTCGAGACAAAATGTGACTTTTTTTTTTAAAGCTTCTTAAAACAGTTACACATTTAAAAAATAAAAAGTTTACAAAAATTAGGGGAGAAAACAGGATGCACTTACGTCAGTGCAAACACCTTAAAACAAGGATTTATACTGAAATAAGAAAAAAAAAAAAACATACACTGGTGGATATATAAAAACTAAACAGGCACTGATGACCATAAAAAGGTGCTGAACATTTTAAATAGGAAATGATGAACAAAGAAAATCCCTTAAATGATGCTTTGGCTGGTGAGGTCACTGTCTAGGACCAGCTACCAATAGGGACTCCTGCAAGTCAATTCAAAAATAGCAAATTAGGAAAAAAAAATTAACAAAATACTAAATGGAACTTTAAACATATTCCTTAACTAATAAGGTATACCTATGGGCAACATTACCATTTTTATTTAGGATGCAGTCCTACACTAGGCTCAGCTGTAATTACATCCACACATTTTTATTGTATGTTAATCCTTGTAACAAGTGATGGCTACAAACGCTGTGCCATATACACCGCTGACAGTTATAGTGGTCATCTAATTTAGGCAGCTGAAAACTTATTGAAATGTAGTTGTGACCACTTTGAGCTTTCCTAAGATATTTCTTTAACTCCATTTACAACTACATGCCACCAAAGTTCATGGTCATGTTACTATCTGCAAAGACTTTGCAGGTAATCCCTGTATCTGCGTGTGCTTCCTCCGGGAATTTAGTTTCCTCCAAATTCCAAAAATATGTAGTTAGGTTAATTGGCTTCCCCCCATAAAAAATGACCTTAGCCAGTAATGGCATATGACTATGGTGGGATATTAGATTGTGAGCCCCTTTGAGCGAGAGCTAGTTACAAGACTTTAAACTTTGTAAAGCACTGCGTAATATGTTGGCACTATATAAATACTGGGTAATAATAGTGGGTAGAAATGGTAGAGACACCCATCTTTTCCCTCCAATTCTTGCATGTTTAGATAAACAGTTTGGTTCGAGGGTAGCCAGAAGCAAGATACTGCTATTAGCAACCACAGCTACAATCCACCGTTGCAACTGTCTGCACAAAACAATGTCCTTGATTAGGAGAGGTCGGGAGTGTGGTTGAGCCTGCCGCAGACTGTTGTGGTCAACCACAGCTTTGAAATGAGCCTAAAGGATAAGTACTGTAGATCTTAACCCCAGACAATTTTTGGAGTGGGGAAGGGGAAAAAACCTCAATACCAAAGTATGTATTGTGATCTATGTCTAGCTCTTACTTCCTGTGACCACACATCGGGTATTCTTAATGTGACAATCGATGACAGAATTGCTGCCATCCTTACTTGTTCTTCGGTTACTGGCTGTCAGAGACAGGAGATGAGCTGAAATCCCCCCATGTGGTTCACAGAAAGCCATAAAACCTATGCAGAAAAATTTTCCCTCTTAAAAAGCCTAAGCAACGCTGAAAAAAAAAACTGTTCTTTCAGAGTTAGGCTTTAATTCCTTTAAGGTATCCAGAAAGGTTATACAAATTTGCACATCTCTTTCCTTATTCCTGGAGTTTCAAAAGATCCATAGGGGTCCCCAAAATGTTCTGTTTATTCACATTTACTACTTGATAAAATATAGTTAGGCTTACAGTGTGAAGTCACTTGGAAGGGCTATTTGGATGCTCACAGTTGAAAGTCCAAGTTGAATAAGGTGCCACACCTAGAGGAAGGCAAAGCATTCTACCTTTTAGACATCATTTAAATTCTCCCACCTTTACCCTCTTCAGATGATTTCCTCAACTTTCTGGTTGTCAGAAATTCTGTATCAGGTGTTCTCCCCAGTTCCTTTTAGCCGGGTGCACCACCCAGCACTTTTTAGCAATCACCCGGCTGATTTTGGGTGGTTACTGAAAAGTTGGGTCTGAATCCAGCAGACACCACCCACTACATCTTCTTCCCACCCAGCCAAAACAATTAATTTCTGGGGAGAACACTGTATCAGAGCACTGACTAGTGTATATATAGTTAATACTTTTTTTACAGTGAAAAGTTAAAGCCTCTCTCAGTTTATTTCTTATCTGCCTCCGCTGGGGATATTTTCCTTTTAATACCTGTCCTGGAAATGCAACAGGAAGTTAGGGGAAAGGTCACATAATGTATATCAATAACAAAGCTTTAACTCTTCCTTTCCAATATGATAACACTTTAACATTGCACTGAACTGACAGAACTTTCAAGCTCAGTCAACCCAAAAGCTTTGCAGATGCAGGGCCTTTCATTGCCAAGGATTTTGGAAGCTATCAGGTCTTTGATCGCTCAACCTGTTCAACTTCAGGCAAAAGACTAAATATATGAGATACAATCTGCCCAAGGACTGCTGCTGATTGGGCGGTAGAGGAGCAGAAACAAATGAATGTAGCATATCTCATTGACCTTTAACGATTCCCCTTTCTCTGGATGCTGTACATAGGATTACAAGGGGAACAAATGTTAGGTAATAATAACTGAGGTTTAGGTATTTATGCCAGCTGAATGTAAAAATGTATATAAAATAAAATGAACATACAACAGCTGCCAAATTAATTACTGCCTGGAGTTCAATTTCTTTTCAAACAGGAAAACTAAGAAGGAATGGTTTGGTAAGATAGTGATTTAGCCCACAAGCATCTAACCGGCATTTTTGGGTTGACAGAACTCTGTCCAGCCAACTCCAACCAACACTAGAATTTCACTTTTTTTATTTCTTCCTGCAATCAAATCTAATCACAGGTTGGCTTCATGTTTTTTCAAGATGACCCTGCCAAGCTCCTAAGCCTGCCCAATAGCTCTGGCTGATCTGGAATAGGGAAAGGGGGTCTCTAGTTCTCTTGTTGAATTGTCTAGAAATTGCAGATTAAAACTGAATAAAATTGTAAAGTAATTGCATTTTTGGTAATGCTCCTATAAGAGATGAAGGAGCTACTGCTAGGAAAAATCATTATTAAATTCTCTAAGAAAAGAAACAAGGTGATGGGCGATTTAAAAGTGAAATATCTGTTTTGGGTACAGCTGACCTGCAAAACAAACTGCTTTATTCTTATAGACTTCAGCTTGTATAAAACAGTGCGTACACCAATAATGCATAATTAAAGCTTTGGAAATGGTTTAGAAGAGCTTGCTGTACACAATGCTTTCAGAAAGGATGAAGTTCTGTAAACCAAGCTTGGAATTCTTGGAAAAGCAAAAATGGGAACTTTTTTGTTCCAGCACATACCTTTATGTTTGCTGGATTGTCCTTTACAGCCTCCAGAGTTGTCCATGGAAACTTTGGAGTTCCCTTATTATTATTTTTAAACAGGATTTATATAGCCCTAACATATTACACAATGCTGTACTTTCCCTTAACATTGCAATTTACAATGTGACCTGTTGTGCGGCCTCCTTGTTGTGGGATGTTCCAGAAATTAAATGTAATTGGCACATCTGGTATATGGATTACATGCAAATGACAATTTTTGACCAGTGTGCAACACACGTGTGCCATTTTCTTTCATGAAATAAGCTACTTTATTTGGAAAGACAAAAAAGGGAGATGACACCCTCCTACTATTGCAGATGGTCTCTAACACTGACGCGTATCATTATCTTTTTGCATAGGAGGTGATTTGGGGGAAGTGGAAGGACAGCCAGCAGGTATATACTGTACGTTTTGCTATAAGTTAACTTCAGAGAACAAGGTTAAAAATCTAAACTATTACACTTACATCCGCAGTAAAGTGTCCCTGAAATAAAAACACAGGGCAGACATAAATAGATTTACATCACACAGAAATAATCAATGGTGAACTAACAAAAAATGGATTAGCATTGCAACGCTGTGTTGCTAGCCAATAGTTCTCACTAGGACTTTTCTTCCCATGCGATTCCCTTCAACAACCCAAATACATACCTGTACCTTAATGTAGAGCTCTGGCCAGGCTGTGGACATTATATTATGTACAGCACAAGCAGTAAACTAAGCTTTTAAGCAAGCCCTTACTAACCTCTGTAGCTACAGGTAATCTGGCGCAATTCATCAAAGTTTAAAATAGAATGAGTTACTTTCTTTTTCCCCTCAATAGCTTATTTATTCTCATTTCACGGTGGTGCCATGGCAGCCTACTTATCTCTATATGCATAGCATGTGCCCAGGAAGTTGGAAGACAACTTGAATTACATCACTGCTTCCTGTGAAAATTGCGAATGATTTGTTCCACAATGTATGCATCTATGAAAGTTATTAAAGGCTTGTTTATTGCTTGTTAAACATATGTACATGTTTAAGTGTCCATAGCCAGCCTATAGGTCTAAACCATACTCAAACCAGCCCTAGACAAATTTCCTAATATTATTACTAGAAATGAATGAAAATAACCCTGAAACATTTAAATGTAGAGATTGCATATTAAAAATTGTTAATCATACCACCTTAACTTCCCACAGACAACAGCCGTACCAGGTTTCCTTCATTGTGGCTCTGTCCAGGTGATCCTAGGGTAGGTATATGTGGTAGAAGTTCCAATGAGATCATGTGAAACACATGAGCAGAGACTAATGTGACCCAATCCTACCCCAATAAGTGCAAATGGTAAAAGCTAGCTGTATTCGGGCACCCTACATGTTTTTGTGTTATGTGATGTACCCCACCAGGCTCTTCACAGCTCTGCTCTGTGAGAAGGAGCAGTAAAGGCCCCTGAATGATTGACAAACGTCATTCTGTGCTTGAAAAGGTGTGGTTCAGTAAACCCAAGAATGATTTCCTATTTTTCACTTGTCCGGAGCTCTGCAATCAACAAACATTACCCATTGCTTTTTGAAGAGTGAGCTCTAGGTAATATCAGACCTCTGCAAGCTGGCAGGGGTCTGGCTTTTCCATTTTAGATATGGCTGCTTAAGAAAGTAAATGAACTGTTAGACATTTAACACATATGGTATGATGCACCTGGAATATATTTGGCCAATTAGAAGAAACTTAATTAGAGCTTTAATTACTGAAAAAAAAAATCCAATATACAGTAAATTAAAGCAAGATATAGTTAAAATAACAGACAAGGTGGCAGTAGTTCTTTAAAGCGGCCATATTTAAAATGTTGAAAGGAAAGTAGAAATCCTTCAAAAATAAAAGTTTACTTATTTGTAGGTTCAATGGGATAGGAATAGAACCTCAGAGTCCAGTTTTTTAGTTTTTCTTATCTACATTCAGAAGATTCGCCTGAACTTCCTGTTTCACTGGGACACAAAGTTGTGCAGGGAGCACAAACAATAACAACGTGCTAGAGATTCTAAGCTTAGCCTACGTACATACATCAGATGATTCTCGTCCAATTATCCCTTCGTGTGTACAGCGCTCGTCCGACGTCATTTATGGATCTGTCTTGCTGGATCCACGACAATTGTAATACAAGTGAAGGGGAGAGAGTGCAGCTCCATCGTTCTCCCCTCTCCATAGAGCAGAGCGGTGCTGTATGTACAGCGCTCATTCAGTCTTTTGTCATTGGAAGAATCATGAAAGTTCTTTTCCAATGACAATTATTGAACGTGTGTATGTAGCCTTATCCAAAATTTAAAAAAAAAAAATTGTCTGGGAAGCCCTTTGTAGCGAGACAATATGTTGGCTGCCATTAATGTCTTCTACTGAAAATAACTCATGTCTGGAGGTCAGCAATGGCAGGATTATTTTGCCTAAAGTTACACTTTAATAACTTTTTCTTTAATGCTAAAATTGAGCCCCTAGAATTATATAAAACAAAGTCAAATTCATAAAAATGTTATGGAATGGTAAATAAAGGTGCCAAAGCTTTTGCATCAGCGATAACATAAGCCACCAAAAAAATGAAAAGGATGAGGCACTTTTGGATTATTGTACATGATTTGTAAGGAATATGAATGTACTTATTTAATAGGATCCAATGGAGCTGTGTAATCCCCAAATGACCTCAAATGCCCATGTACACTAACCAAAGGCAATGTAACAATGGAAGATTAAATAAAAATGCATTACCCTCAAATATCATTTATTTTGTAATTTTCAATGCATTTAAGGTGTGAAACCAAATCTTTTTCCTATCTTCATCCTTTTGAAAAGATCATAATAATCAGAATAGTAACAATAACAATTTCTTTAAATGCAAATACCTCTTTTGGTGTGCTGGGTCCCACGTTGCCTTATTTCTTCTCTAGGCAAGAATGACACAGGCACTTGCCACGCTTGTGCATGGTTTCCCCAGCCATGCCTGCACAGTATAATGTGGGCTAAAACCCACAACTTTCACTTGTTTTAAAGTCAGCTGTGCATGTGCACATATATAGCCAGTATGTTTCATTCCAGGCCAAGCTAGCCATGTGTGGTTTTTGTGTATTGCCGGCATGTGCATGGTATTCTGCAGACTGCAGGGAATCCCTGTTTACAGTGCCATGTGTCCACGTCATATATTATGCATGCGCAAACTGAGGGAATGAATCTACCTAACAGGCATGCAACAACAAAATAATTAAATGAGCTTTAAAACAAGCTGTTAGTTCCCAACGTAGCTGCTCACACTGGAGAAATTCATCAAGTTAGTGCTGGGAAGGAAATCAAGATAAGCTGACCAGTTAAGTTTCTGCTGGTAAGTGAAGTAAGCAGCCCAGCTCTTGGTAAGCCAACTTTTTGAGTTACCAGTAGGAGGGGAAAAGGGATGAGCTGGAGAGAAGAGTGAATCAAGACATTTGAGTGGCTACAAATTACCTTCATCTGGAAATGTTAAGAATGAATTATTCCAGAAAGCTTGCAGCTACAGAAGTCACCAAATGCTTGGATTTAAAAGTTTATTAACCATTAAGAATTTTGAAATATTTTAATGGCCATAATACAAAACCTCTGAAAGTAATCAGTAGAATTTTGTTTTTAATAAAATATTCCATTTGTTTTTGTTCCAGTTGCCTTCAAACAGTTACAAGAATATTGGTTCAGCTTTTCTTAGGAGAAATCAATGTTGCCTGCAGCCTCCTGGGTTTAAATATATCCAACTTCTGGGCAACAGTGCAGGTCTCCATAGAGCCCCACTAGTGGTGGCCGGCTTGTTTATGAGACAAAAGCAAAATCGGAACAGGACAAAGCTGCTGGAAACAGGATTTCTCGTAAAGTAAAGGTAACCTGTCATATTGTCAATTTTTTAAAAGCCGCCAAAAGTTCAAAGGTAATATTTTAGTAAAAAATGCAGCTATAATTTAAAGCTCAAATCCAGCTAAATCTTTCTTTACATTTTAAATAGAGTAGGAAAAAATAATTCAAAATTTTGTGTGTGTCCATATGGGCTATTATATAGCAACAATATATTACTAAGCACCATACAAAGTTACATAGTCAGTCTCAAAGGGGCCTGGCTCAGATTTGAACCTGGGACCCAGCGCTGTAAAGGCCAGAGTGATGGCCACAGGTTGTTCTGTTCATTTCTGTCTTGCTAGTCACCTATACAGGAAATTAGGTGAAATAGGGACAGACAGCAATAAAATCTTAAAATATGTTAGGTTATGGATAGGTTTTTGGCTACTTTAGATAATAGGGAGATTTTCTCTCACTATCCATGCGGTCTCATACCCCTCAAATGAAATCTCCCTAACCATTCCATTCTATATAAAACAAAAAGTTTTAGCTGGTTTTGGACATGTTGTTCAAAAGATTTGTTTCTTAAATTCAAAAAAAGTCAAACAGCAACAATTTACAAAAAAAAAATAATAATTTTACAGACGGAAGACTCCATTTTTTATGGCATGTTCAAACATGAAGAGTGGAGTCACCACCAATGCAGTATCTTGTGTATTATTCTGCAGGCGGCTAATATTTTTGTACATTACAGCCAATCCCATTTTGAATTGGCAATGTAGAGCCCCATAAGCCACGTCCAGTGTGTGCTACAGTGTCATGGGTCCTTATTCTCTTATGAACTATGGCTGACAATAGAATTCAAAGAATACCAAAGTATCCTGCATTGCCTCCTAGATGCCCCCATGTCATTACTGTGTCCTGTAGTTGTGCAAGGGCTGGAGTACTAGAAATACAAAAGGAGAAATGCTATTGGACACATTCTGAAGTGCCCAACTTTGGCAGCAGCCAGAGCACTGCAAGAGGGCAAAGACCGAATTGTTGTGCACTGGCCAGGTAAATAAAAGCAGTCTTTTTTGAAAAGTACTGCTGTTTGACTGCTTTGCCTTTTCTATAAATCACAATTTTCTACACAACGCTATCCAAGTAACAGAGTTAACATTCGATCTGACAAATAAAGGCAGCACTTACTTTTCTTTTGTACTTTGCACTGCTGGGACTTGGACTTTTTCTTCTGTTTGGTTACACTGATCTGGTTGTCTTTT
Source organism: Pyxicephalus adspersus (assembly GCF_032062135.1). Lineage (NCBI taxonomy): Eukaryota > Metazoa > Chordata > Amphibia > Anura > Pyxicephalidae > Pyxicephalus > Pyxicephalus adspersus. The sequence continues at coordinate 4,719,265 of NC_092860.1, read as the reverse complement.
GCTGCAGCAAAAAAAATTGTCTTTATGTTATCACAATGATCATAGTGAAAAAGTCCAAAGGCTAAGTAAAGTAGACTCTGGACCCATTGTTTAATACCTTCTAAAAATACTGACTGCCCCGCTGCAATATTGATTCAATGAATTAACTTGGAACATTCATGCAAAGTCATAAATTAGACAAAAATATTGTAGCATAAAACCCAATCACATTTGCATTTCCAGAAGTAGAGGATCCTAATGGAAGCTTGTTTTTCCTCATGACAATTTTTAATAAAGTTTTTAACAGGTGTCTAATTTCTAATTAATATTTTAACTGTAGTTGAAGACTAATGGTCAAACACTGACTTGTCTTATTGAAATGTTGAAAAATTGATTCATTATCTTATACACAAATCATATTGTAATACCACAGATGATACACAAATGATTCCTTAAATGTAGTTATAGCACACAAAGGTATTAACAGGTACAGGTATGAAGGAATACGGTCACATGATGCACGGTTTACATCTAAGCCAAGGCATCAGGTATTTTGGTGGCAGCTATGAAGACAGAAATGGTGGGGAGAAAACACACAGGAGGTAACTACTAGTGGGTAGGTTTTGTATACACTAACTGTGAACTTTATCCAGAAAAGACAGGGTTCTCTTTGAACAATCCATTCTGTTTGTACTCAAAAAGGCAGGTACTTACATAACAATATTTAGTAGTTCTCAAAAACCTAAACATTGAACATTTAGAAAAAAAAATCCCACAAAGTTATTTTTTACTTACATTGTGGTGCTGGAGGTTGTAGTTGGTAACCCGTTAATTGACACCATCCAACGGGATAGAGGTCTGGAGATTCACAGTCCACCCACTGGTCGTATTCATCCTCCCAGCCATCAAAATGAATCCTCAGAAGTCTGTGAATGATGCGTGTGACTGTAGCTACACACACCAGACGAGGTTCCATGAGGTCCACAGCTTCGAGCTTCATCCCAACGCGGAAGCCATGATTAGGAACTTCCTAGAGAGACAAACAGCTCTGCTTTGTTTAAAACGTCATCAATAGAAATATGTTAATCAATAGGTTAGTAGATATAAAATTATTAATGTTAAACATAAAGGTAAACATGTAGGCTGCCAAAGGTAGCCTTCAAAAAATGAAAGCTGTCAGTTACTGACAATGGGCAGCCAATGGGTATGTGCTGTTTAGCCTAACAATCAGTTTGCGGTCACTGATTATTTGGTTACTAGCACAACCACTCTCATACAAACAGCAAACTTACAGTTGCTTGGAAGGACCTTTCAAGCAACCCTAGCCATCAGTATTGCCTGTGGTCTCCATTCTCATTACTCTAATGTTGTGCTTTGCTTTACACTGTTTGTTCTAAGGTGGTCACCCTGGTTGCAGCAGGACTTTATCTTTTTCATTTCAGAGCATCAATACATGGAGAAAGTTATATCACCAAATCTCACCTAAAATCTTCTGAAACCAGCAGTCGGAGGCCACAAAGCCTTGGATCTCAAACTGCAGACATAAAGCTATGAAGCTATAAGTGCATAAGTGCCTGGGCACACTTCAAGAATCCATTTTTGTGTTCAGGAAAATCCAAACCCAAATCCTTAGATGCAGTGGCTGCATTTGCTTTCGTTTTCAGGCTAAGGGCATAGTAAAGTGAAACTAAAAGTTCCACTTTTAAAAATTCAGGATCAGGCAGATAATTTTTGCAGAAGGGGATGGCCCTTTTTATAAATAAATAAATCTTACCTGCCTAATTGCTCCAGGTTTCTGGCAAAAAGCTAAACTGCGCATGTGCAGAGTCAGATTTGTTTGCTAAGATACCTGGCTATCCCGGCTTCCCTGCACAAGTTGGGAATCAACAACTCCTCCATGCCTGGGAGTAATGTCATCCTGGTCTGACCAATCAAGATGGTCAAAGATGTACATGAAGAAGAGGAAGATGCTGCTGCATTGTAAGTGAACAGGAGAGAATCGGGGTTTGGTCCCGCTTTAAATAACACGTAATGGGGATAAACAAAAGGTAGACATGTTTTACATCCAGCTGGTGTGACAACTCTGGCTTCCTCTTCAAATGCCCTGGAGTAGCAAGTGTACACACAAAGGGACCGGAAGTCTGATATACACAGGATCACCAGGTGAAAATAAAGGGGATTGGAAACGAATGCAGCCACAACACTTAAAAACCGGTAATATGCAATATATCACTATTTTATTGTATTTAGATACACTTTAAAGCCATCGCCCTCCAAGTGCTATCTACACTAGCTTTACATTACCTTGTTGAAAAGCTTCACAGGAGCAGCTATGGATCCAGTTTCCCTGAGGTAGTCAAACCATTTGAAAGGTAGTTTTGTATATCCTGTAAAAGAGATACAAATATGCATAAAAACATTCTCATGCCTGTTGTCCTGACTTGGTCTGGTCAGTGACAAAGCGACTGCAACTGGAAAGCAATCTAGTGCTGGACAACCTCACAAACTGCCTGTACCCGCAATCCCCTCTGCCTTATTGGTAATGACATTTGCTACTAACGCTATTAAGAGGCAAGAGAAGTTTCCACTCCATTAATGGAACCGAAACCTGTGTTATTAATGCATTCTATAATAAATATTTATTAACCAGATGTTTAATCTTACCTCTTGGCGGAGATAGCTCAATCTTGTTAATTTCACAGAAGCCAACAGGGAATATTGAAGGTGACGAGGCATGATAACAAAACCAGTCTGAGCCATCTGCTGCTTCTGACCCGTCAATTCCAATCATTAGGTAGCCTTCAGCTAACACCTTAAAGTGCAGAGAAAACAAGTTAGCTTGTGGACTGTCTAAGGCAGTGTTTCTCCACCAAGGTTCTGTGGAGACCTAGGGTTCCTCCAGAGGTTTTAGGGGTTCCTTGAGCAACGAGCAGATTGTGACTCTCAGGTCAGTTTAACAGATACGGCTGCTTTTTTGGCTTTGCATAAAGGGTGGTAGCCTTCCCAGTTGCCAGAAACATATGAGGCATTTTCCTCACTGACTACTACTCTGAGATGTGAATATAGTAATTATACCAGGGTTTCCCTAAAGACCTGAAATTTATTTCAAGCAGTTTCCCCACATTAAAAAGGTTGAGAAACTCTGGTCTAAAGAATTGGAGGATTGCATGGTTTACCCAGTCATTTATGAGCAATCTACATCAGGATATCCATCTATACCATACAATGAATGTGCAAACATTTACCTTTCTAACGGTGGCTACAGAAATCGTGCAGAGATTTAGTGGATCAATAGCTTCCAGTTTCATCCCTTCCTTGAACCAATCAGAGCTTTGGTCAATATCCTCAACCTATCAAAAAATAAAGTAATTATGGGTAAAATCAAAGTAGGCAATTAAAAAATGGTTCACATTTCTGGACATAAGTTCATTTGACTCCCCACGGGAGAAATACTTGGACACCAGTGTTGTCACATGGGGCTGGTAAGGAGTCCTCAAAATTAGTGACACTTGAAATGACACTCTGGACAAAAATAATGTAGACTAGCATTAACACAGCAGGTTTTGTGTTTCCGATTTAATTATTTCTTGACCGTGACAGTCCTATTTTTCCCCAAAAAGGGGTGTGAACACTTCTACAGTAAAATCATTGCAAAGTTGTCACATTTAGTTTTAGATGAACTACAAGTTTTAAAGGTACGAGTAATGTGTAAGAGAGTTTAATTTGAGTTTTTACCTTTGCAAATAACGGAGGAGGTGCATTGACGTAAGCTTCATTCTTCTTTTGAATGTCTAAAGAAAAAATGTAAAAACTGTTCAAACGGTTCAAACTTTTATCAGTTTTGAAACTATTGCTTATTTAAAACTTAACAAGTAAACCCCCGAAAAAAAAAAAATACAGAATGCAACTGAGATATGGGATTTGAATAGAAGTGTCATCTACTACTTTGCAATAAACTGTGGCAGGTGTGAGTAAAATACAAAAAGACAATTCCAAACATTTTCCTTTTTTGGGTAAAACAGTACATTTATTTAACTGTAGCTTTCATTTAATTGATGAAAGCAATAATGGTCAATGGCTAACAAAAGTCAACTTTGCATGTACCTGTTCTCTTAAACCGATGGCCTATGCTTCGAGACCATCCAATGGGATGGATAAGAGGGCTGTACATGTGACACCAGAAGTCGTCACTCTTGTCCTCGCTATCCTCATACACCAATCGCAACCGACCTCCGATTACGATGTCAACGACTGCCACCCGCGTCCGGCATAGATACGTTTTGTCGACTACTTCCACCCTCATTGTAGGCTTGAAAGGATACTGCATACTATCAGCCACCTTTTATTATATATAAAAATAAAAAAAAATAAAAAAACAGGTCGTTTTATTTTTTTTTTTTTTGTGGTGAACAGAAATTGTGTTCATACAACATTACAACATTAGCTAAAAAATGCCTAACAGTAAGCCATGACAAGGGGACAAATGCTCATGTGACAGTCATGCGACCAAAAGCTTTAAAATGGTTTCATGTAGCCTCTATAAAGAGGTTAGGGTACAGAAAATCAGCCGGCGTTCTCAGACACAGGTCTTCCTTTCAACAGCAATCACACTGGAACGCACCTGGCTGACTGCCAGTCCATCTGACTGCCAAGACCACCTAATCTAATGTGTCTGCCATATTTTACCTTTAAAGTGGACCTGAATTTAAGAAGCTTTGTAATTTTCTAGGGAACCTGTAGAAATGGTAATTGCGCTGGAAAGATTTACCGATTGTCTTTTTACATCAGCCATGTAAGTCATACCTAAGTATTGGTTGTAAAGACCATTATGATCCGAGTATCATTGGTTGTGGAGCAATGTCAATCATTACAGGCAATGCTGAGAAGGCAGTAAATCTGTTCCAAATGAGAAATGCGTTGATTTTTCAACTCTGCTCTTTTATTGCTCCTTATTTTGGAATATTTTTTACTCTTCTGTGGAAAATGTTTGTTCATTGAGTGACTTTGCCTATGTGAATATGTCAAACTGATTGGTATGCAAGTGTTGCATATACTTCAAATTCTTTTTTATATAAAGTATATTTGAAATTAAGGTGTTTGTATTTTTTTCCTGTTTGTAGTTCTTTATATGGAATTTTTGCACTTGATGCTATTGAAAATTTTCTGGTAAATGTATAAATTTGTACACAAACTCAGCGATTGGCATCTTTCACACACAATCCTACTTCCATGGAACTTTAAGATTACAGGCTTTAAAGTTATCATCATCACATTTGGTTATGTTACTAAAGAAATGGGAAATTAGGGAAGCTGAACACCTTTCCACTGCCAATCAACTGCCTCCAATCAATGCTCCTAGCATTGAAATGAATAGTAAGTATAAGTTACCTTTTGAGAAAAATCTATAGGTATAGTCCTGGAACCAGTCAGTCGCTTGACTAAGAAAGCTTTCCAATTTGAAAATTTGCTGTGAATGGCTGTAACAAAAGACAAAAACATTATTCACAGAAAAATATAACTCAAAGCACAAACATGGAAAAGTTAGTTATACACGCTAAAGGCTCTATTTATAAATCAGGTAAACCTGACATTCCCTCAAACATTCCCTTGTGTGAATCTTCTAGATCCATGTATTTTATTATTAGTAATTGATTCTCCAACAGGGAATGTTTGAGGGAACGTCAGTTTTATAAAAAGAACCCCAAGTGTTTTTCAACCTAAATGCTCCATTACTGGGTACGCTTATGCATACTCTGGAATTATCAATGCAAAGTCAGACAATTAGTAGGGCAATCAGACTTCAGAAAGCCTCTCACCCCCAATTCCATAAGCTAACATTGAATAGTGAAAATTTGTGTCCAAACATGGCTAGCTCTATTTAAGACATGGGGGAAGGGGACATGCCTTGTAAGCCGTAGCCAGTGTACAATAATTAATTAAAACAGGAAAAAGGTTACTGCAGGGTAAAACCTACTTAATACTAGTAATAATTATTCATTTAATTGCATTGTTGACAGAGAAAAAGAAACCTGTAGAAGAAGAAAATAAACTTACTTTTAGGTGGGACGAGTGGCTTTCCACTTCTTGCACACCAACCGACTGGGTGAACATCGTTACTACACAAGTTACACCAGAAGTCCTTGCTGCAGTCATTTTCAAAGCCCTCATACCGCATCAAGGCGTTGTAGCCTGGAGACACGACAGAGCATATGCAAAATTAAAACACAATAACACACGGCTAAGCATCACTACAAGTTGGTTTAGATGTAATCTAAATCTAATCTGAATGCTGCAGCCAGACTTTTGCATCCTTCCCACCTACCTACCCCATACACAGCCTTCCCACCGCTCCTCTTGTTGCCTCTCTTTGTAGTTCTTTTCATTGGTTTCCATTTCACCTTAGCATCAAATACAAGATCCTGTGCTTTACTCTCAAATCCCTCCACAGCTTTTGCATTACTTACCTTTCTGACCTGGTAAAAAATTCCCCCCTCGCTTCAACTTTACCTACACGTCTCTTCTGTCTCCTGTAAACCCCCACTACTTCCCACCACTCCATTATCTCCCTCCTATTGTGTGCTGCTTCCCTAGCTTTAAGATTGTAAGCTCTGTGTCACTGTCTGTATCTGTCTGTCATTTGCAACCCCTATTTAATGTACAGCGTGCGTATTTTGTTGACGCTTTATAAATCCTGTTTATTATTAATAATAATAATAATGCATCAGAGTGCCACCATTTAACGAAAACCTCTATTGTAATATGCCACTATATTAAAATGTAATGGGTAGACTTAACAACTCACATTGGAATTAGTTTAATGGAAGGGCGATACTGGTTTAATTATATATATATATATATATATATATATATATATATATATATATATATATATATTCTTTGGATGCAAAGAGAACATTTTCCTGGTGGGATGCAGGAAAAAAGGGGGAACCTAAAACTCCCCTAAGCCCTTCCCCGGCTGAACATAACCCTAAACATAAAATAAGTGATTAAAAAACACTCACCTGCCACTTTTATAATTCCAGCAATCCAATACACGTTTGCAGCCAGATTCTGATCTGTATTGGGAACCTCCACTCTTGCACCTTCAATTATGTCTCCCCAGCAGTTGCTCATTGGTGCCTGAGATGGAAAGATGAAGATGTCAGAGGTACTGACTGTGGGCGAGTGCCCTTCCACGGTTTATGACATGAGCTAAAATACCCCGCCCTAGTTTTAAACCATTTTCACCGGTCAATATTGCATCTTTAAAAAAACAGTTTATATGAAAATCTTTTATTTTTGTATGTTATCAATGCATCACTTGCCATGGTTTTCTTTTCACAGACCAATCTCTGCATGGTTAGCACATGATGGTATGATGGACACCCACATATATGTAAATTCACTTGTAATGCAAACTAATGGATAGTGGAATAATTTAATTTAGTGGATAAATCAAACTTTTTGTTTAGCCTTGAATTGAGTGGGGAATGGTTATGACTTTGGTCCTATAGCATAAGGCACAACAGCTGGACTTACGTGTTTGAAACAAGGGACTGGAGCGGCCACCAGGTTATTGCTTTCGATGTAGATGCCCCAATTGAAACCCTCTGAAGTGATGGCTGCAAGAAAAAAAAAATTACTAAATCTGAACGCCACATGTGCAGGGGTAATGCGTGCAGAGAGAGAGAACTTACCAGTTTTACTTAAAGATTGGTTCTTCATTGTAGCCTGATACTGCGCATAAGCTGCTAGTTTAGCCACAAGAGGCTGTTTTTGAAGAACTTTTGCTCTTTTAGTGGGAGGTTTACCCTAAGAAAAAAGGGAAGGTAAGAATACAAGTGACAACACTGCACACAGCTGAATTAAAGGCAATGTCCACCTGCAAATATTACTCTATTTACAGCATATTGTTTAATACAACCATACAAATGTAATTTAGGTGTCAGACTTTCAGCAACCATCCAACTGCTGTAAGATATCTTCCCTATCCTAAATTCACACAGACCAACCCTTTGCCAACCCAGATAATCCACAGAATTGCTACACTCAATACACAGTTCTTTAGTATTTAAAGTTGACTTCCACATTCAGATTGAAATAAACTTTTGTGACCATACAATCAGCAAGTCCTGGTGCTGCCAACAATGGATACAAAGGGGCTGGCCTATATTTTTAAATGCCCAATTGCAGTGGAAACCCCTTTAAGAATTTGTATAGAAGAAGAAGTGGGTGTCATTACTATGTATCTGTGTTGACTAGCTAGTGAATCACGGTCAGTCCTTCTGTATGGGATCAGCATACTTCAGTATACAAGGTTTCATATTCAGGGGGTTCATAAAAAGTGGAAGCTGTGATTGTGTCTGTGAACGGACATGCAGTCACATAGCGATGAAATGACTGTGGTTCATCATAAAAAGGCAATGTAACTGTGCTCATCTATACAAACTGTTAACCAAGCAGACATTACAAGCAAGGGTGTTGCAGCCTGCTACCTGTAGCCTCGCCAGGATGCTTGCCTTCTTAGAGTTTGAGGAATAGCTTCGGGAGCAAGAGACGCTACAGAACCGCTTTGTCTTCGAGTAAAATGCATCCCTGACTCCGACCATTCCGCACATTTCACAGGTTGCTGTAAAAGAAAAAGAAAAAACTGCTTTAAGCCCCCACACATCACCATTTCAGTCGCTTGCAGTCATTGTGCACTATTTTGAGGCCCTCACACTGAGCTTTGGGAGATGTTGGAAAAAGGCTAATCATGTGCATGAATTATGAAATTTAAATATGGGCTAGGCCCGCTTTGACAAAAGGTTAAAGTTTACCTATGGGCACTACCCCCCCCATGTGGTCCATACACAAATTATTGGGTTATTATTAAAACATTTAAGGGCTACTAAGCTGAAATATACTTCACTTTCTACTACTTTTTCCTACTCAAGTGCATTATACCAGGCTCTATATAGAGCAATGGTCAATTAAAGGAAAAAGGTGATCGACTAGTAGTAAACATTGACCTGTCACACTTACCCATTCCAGATTTCCCATCAGGATAAGTGTATACCTGCCCATTGTTTTTTATAATGGGAAGGCTGGACTGTAGTGGTGCCACCTCCTCTTCACTCTCATCAGAGCTGGAGCTACTGCTGGTGTCCTCACTGCAGCTATCATACCCGTCATACATTCCGATCGAATTTGCTCTCTTTCGTGAAGTTCTTGAAGATAGGTCAGCCTGTCGGGAGGGAAAATGTCAGGCGTTCAAAATTGAAGCACATGAAGAACCAAATAACAATAAAACTATTACGACCTGAGAAGAAAATATAGGAAGTCGTATAGAATATAAAATATACTCTGTTTCTTTGAAGAATAGTTACTTCTTTATTTGATTTCAGAGACCAGCTGCAACAATCATCGAGATGACCCTGAGAACGGAGCACAGGATGGCCTTGAAGGCTGATAAGAGACCCTTGCGGTGGATACCAGCCTGAACAAGAATTCAAGATGGTGGACAGTCATTTCTGTGCCAAAAGTGCTAGACATGTGGTTTATCCACCCCAATAACTGTTTGTGAACTTATATGTACTTATATTATGCTTATATGGATCTCCGATTATACATTATGGGACAATCTGCTTAATAACAATTAGATAACGGCTTAAGCCCTCCTATACAGGAGTGATTCTGCATGCCTATAAAGATTGATGTATTTCCTGGTTTTAGTTAGAATTTCTATGCTTTACCTGCTAAGCATTTGATTTTCTCTGTGCACAATAAACCTGCTTTTGATTTGAACCTACTATCTCATCTCTGATGGTCCGAATAAAGACCCTTTAAAAGAACCGAACAGACCCAATTTTTTGTGCTCTAGTTGAAAGCAGAGGTTTAGGAAACTCAACTCCATCAGATAAACAGCAGAACCTCTCCTGGAACCACTATACTCACTAGTTTTAAAGGTGGCTGTGATGGATCTCCAAATCCTAAGGCCTGTCCAGGTACAGAGCATGCAGTGCCATTTACATGTGTGTTCAGAAAGATCTGCGGTTGCAGAAATTTTTCAAATTTAAGGGTTTGAAAGGAGGCCGAGTTTGCAGTAAAACTCTCAAGGCTGGTTGAAAGCATTAGAATCTGTGCCGATTCTTCAAGAACATGGCTGGGCAATAAACTCTCTCTCAAACTTGGATTATTTAAAGAGATTGCCTTTGGAGTGGTCACTAAGTTCTCATAGGAACGTGAATGGATAGTTGCAGAAATCAGAGTCTGCAATGAAAAGTGAGGAGCCCGGTTAGACATTAGACACAGAGAGGGGCTCTTATCGCTAAGAGTGGAGAGCAAAGGCTGCTCCAAGTTTTGAAGTTTAGAAGCTTGGATGGCCCCGGACCCAGCAGTAGGGCCCACTGGGGTCTGCAATGATTCTTCAAGTTGAGAAGCCTGGTCAGTCAATAGGCATAGAGAGGGGCTTTCATCCCTAGAAGGGGATAGCAAAGGCTGGTCCAAGCTTTTAAGTTTAGGAGCTGGGTTGGACACCAAATCAAAGGAACTTGCAATGCTGGAAAGTGGCAATGAAAGCTGCATTGATTGTGCAGGTCCTGGGGTCTGGGGTGACATTACCTGCGCAGGTAAAAATACATTGCTCTGAGAAGACACTAAAGAACACTTTGGTTCTCCCAAGGTGGGATACTGGTTAAACACTAAGCCTTCATGTAAAAAAACATGATAATGAGGACTAGACATAGGCTGCATTGAACCTTCAGGTCCAAGGTCCTGGTGGGACAATAAACACGGAGCTACATTTGAAAAGTCGTGTAGAGGCATCAAAGGCTGCAATACATCTCTTGGTGGCACAATGCGTGGAGCTGCATTTATTTGGCTTTGAGGAACTGTATCAGGATGCAACGATTCTTCACATCTTGAGGACTGGCGAGGGGAGAACAATGTATGCGGTATTTCACCCACACTATGGGCCTGTTGGTTCACTGGGCTTGCAGCTACATTTGGATTTAGGTATGGCACTACCATAGGTACATTTACATGTCCACCAGGGAGGATTACAAGATTGGGTGGTCCTCCCATTATGGTACAATGGGTGTTACCTGAACATACATCTAAATGTTTATAGAAGTGTGGATGTATTATAATCTGCTGTCCTGTAATGTGAGGAGTCGTGGGATTCACCATGTGTTCTGGTTCAATGGTATGGTAAGGTGGTGGGATAAGCTGCAGCGAATCCCCATTTGTGGGTGACTGGAAGGACACGTGCAGAGATTGATGTACATTACCATTACCAGGGATCAGGAGATGCCTTGGTCCTCCAAATCTGGGATCCCTGAGGTTCAGTGAGGGGTTTGCTGCAAGTGAATGATGTACATTACTATTACCAGGGATCAGGAGATGCCTTGGTCCTCCAGATCTGGGATCCCTGAGGTTCAGGGAGGGTTTTGCTGAAAGTGAATGCTGGAGAGAAGGAAGCACAGACTGCAGTGCAGTGCCATGTCTAAGTCTAAGAATGTGGTGTGATACAAAGTGACCAGCTGGATGGAGCAGAAAAAATCTGGTTCTAAATTGTTGGTTATTCCTTCTTCCTGGCATGAGGTTATAAATCAAAATATAGCCCCAAAACAGCAGAAAAGTATATCCTTCCTTCAAGAAGTCCAGGGCTGTCAGGATTTTCTGTTTAGAAATCTTGATTTGATTCTCCCTGCACTTAGCAGTCCAATCAGCTAGCAGCAATGTATCATGTGACCAGCTCTGTACCCCAATGCACTGTACATGTGACCAGCTCTGTACCCCATTTCACTGTACAATGCAAGTTGCAGTCCAGCCCTAAGTTTATTATTTTGATGTCCTTACGCCTTATTCATACCAGAAGCAATCCCACATGAACAGCTAAGCATTGCAGAAGAGGGGTTGCTTTCACTTTGTGTGTCTTGTGCTGCTGACTTTCAGAAACCAAGCTGGCAGCCTCCTTTTTTTTTAGCAGGTGGCTATATGGTCACTGCAGCCACTTCAAGTCTCCATCAAACATCTGACTGTAGGGTAGGAGAACATAAAGGAGAAGGGGACAGTTTTTCCACCTTGAACATGGAACTTCATGGTAGGTTCATCAGTGTTAATGAAATCTGCTTATCAGAGATGCACAGTCTTCTGAATGACCATAGCATGATAAATGTGACTTTGATGATTGTGTTTGTATATTCTTTATAATGCAGCTCTGCATGTTTTGTTACCGTCATGTTTACTGACAAATATCAGCCATTAGTTGCTGTCTCCTGAGCTGCACCAAGTTCATGTTCATAATATAGTAGAATGAGAAATTTGCATTTGTTCCCGGTTTGAGAATCACATTTGCAACAGTTACCCTTTATGATTTCCTTTTTAGTACCCCACTGACCTTTTCTTACCCTCCCCTATAATAACCATGCACCCCCTTGTATTACCCCATAAACAATACAGAAGGAAAATACTATAGTTTTCTTACAAATACTAGTGTCTATACACATATTGCACTTTTATAATAATCATAGTGCAGATCATTGTCTTGTAATACACTGTAAAACATATTTAAAACATAAATCATAATTTTTTCAAACTGTATATCAAAACAAGAAAAGGAATATTAGCTGCCCAGTGACATGTAAGCACCAATGACGAACATGTTAGTGCCAGAGGATAGCAGCATTGGGGTTTATATACTGGCAATGCTGCTGTCATATACTTGCATTACATGATTGCAAAGTGCCAGAAATGCATTCCTAGGAGTGCAAACTGGGCTGTGATTGGCCGGCTTGTCCTACAAAACAAATAAAATGTGAAAAGTTTTGATTTCAGCTACTTTAATGTCCTGCAGGTCAGTTTACATCCTACAGCAATGGCCTGGAATTAATAAAGCTCTCCAAAGCTGGAGAGGATACACTTTCATCAGTGAAACTGGGTGATCCAGCAAACCTGGAATAAATCTAGTCCAGGATTGAAAACAATTGTTGATAGCAAATTTTTTTTTTTTAAGAAATCCAATCCCTTCATTCAGGTTCACTGAAGAAAGTGTATTCTCTCCAGCCTTGGAGAGCTTTAAAAATCAGGTCCGATAAATTCATTCGTAAATTACACATGGGCATAACCAAGCCGCTCAGATGGCAACGTTCCTCTTTTAATGTCAGCTGCTCACAGAAACCAAACTTCAAATGATTTTTCTCCAGCATGTTTGCATTGAAGGATTGAAGTAGTCACCATGGGAAACAATCATCAGAATACATTTCTTCTGCTAAATACAAATTCTGCTCAATGAGCAGACCCGGAGCAGCTGGTAAAGGAAGAACGGTCCAAATTTCCAGTAGAGTGAAATAAATGACTCAGTGAATATTACAGAAAAATTAACATCAGGTATTTCTTCCAAAGGATGCGCTACCACTAAACGCAAAATAAAAAAAAAACACACACCTTTAATTCCACCGATCCGTCGGGAGGTTCCTTCATTTGGGTCCCGCGTCATCCTGGTGCCAGGGGCCAACATGTTTTGTCTTCTTCCGGTTCCTCTCCCTACGTCACCCAATCTCGCACTTTGCAGGTGCAATTAGCAATTTTTTCATCCATTAAAGAAAGGGCTCCTGCACATGCAAGAAATCAGGGCATGCGTAGAATGAGCAAAAGGGTCCTTTAAATAAAAGGGTTGTCTACCCTTTTATGTAAAGTAAAAATTTTGAGTTTAGGTCCGCTTTAGGTTGAGGGTGCAAAAAAATTTGTCCATGCCATTTCTATCTAACCTTTTGTGTGGAATGTCTCAGACTTTTTTTTTCTCTGTTTTTTTGTGTTCTTACTGTGCCAACAAGAGAAATAAATATGCCAATACCAAAGCATTTGTAATTGCAACAATTTTCTGGGAGGAGTGGTGAATTTTCCGACATAACTAGGGTGCTATTATTTTTGGCCATAAGGGTATTTACACACTAAAAACAAAAAAATATTTATACAGCATAAATTACACTTAAGAAGGGTGAATGTTGGTCCCATTTCCATTCACCGTTTCTTCACAGACATTTGTTGCACCCTCTGGCTGCTCCTTCTACACAGCGCCCAGCAAGCCTAGATTCCTTTGGAAACTTGTACAATTGTTACACACTACTTTTCCTTATCAATTCTGCTCCCATTCCTGGAAATTATTCAACCAATGTGACAATCTACTTCAATATCAGCTAAACGTCTTCCAAATATTTACCCCTAAAGAAGCCGATAGGCGAAACGCATCGGGAAAGAGAGGCATTTAGCTTCTTTTCCTGAATTGCTGATACTAGAAAGTTTGCTGTATAGTTTCTGGTCAATCCACTAAACTTTTAAAATGGGGCTGGACCAAATGTGAATATTCATCTTGTGTGGAACCATAGTTTATAAATGTGCTGTATTAATTACTGGTATGTGCATGAAATCAATACATATTGAATTGCCAAACCAAAAAAACCTAATCTCTCTGTTCTGGTTCTTACTTAATTACATTTGTTACATCAACTCACAAAAAGTTTTTGCCTTACTCAGGATTCAAAAGTTCTCCCTGGAGTGACGCTAAGTTACAAAGGTCTCCTTAATTACATTGCAGGTAACACATTTTCTGCACATTTGACTTATTCTAAAGCACATTGTACTCACACAATAAAAATTTTTTTTTACTACAACATAAGCTGAAGTGAAAAGGTGAAAAGACACATAGTGAAAAGGTGAGAGTCGGTCCACAAAAGCCTCCTTTTGAAGATTTTTTAAGCACTTTTCAAGTGGTTTATGTTGATTTTGTTTATTTATAGCGCTGCACTGACCTTTATATATATTATTGTGTTAGGTTCCCCTAAATTTTGTGTAGAAACCAATAGAAATATTAGGTTAGGGACATGGAGCAATATTTAGGTTCTTTTGGTTTATTGTATGCGGTAAAGCTTTGTGAATTGAGCTCACTTTGTGCTATTCTGCCCTTCCTCTCCCCAATCACCTACACTTAGGTAAAAAAAAAAATGTACCCAAAATATAAGTATACAGTGTTCTCCTTGGCCCCTTTTAGCCGGTTGACCACCCGGCACTTTTCAGTAACCTCCCGGCTGATTTTGGGTTGCTACTGAAGAGTTGGGTCATAATATGGGGGGCGTTACACACCTACAGCTTCTTCCCATCCAGCCGAAAAAAATTTCTGGGTTGAACCCCGATTATGAATGGACATAGATCCTACCCCTAATTACCACCCATGGTGCCCAGGCGGATTTTACCAACATCCAGATGTTACCGATGTACTGTGTATTATACGTCTCTTGTAGCCTCCAATAACAGGCACCTAAAATGATTTTATTCTTAAATTTAGAAAGGTTTTTACCCCATTCCTCACGTGGGTATTTGAAGGATTTCTGAATTATTTCATGCATTTTATCGGTGTATGAGATAGGAAGCCAAAGGTGACAGAATTATAATTTGTTGTGAAATTGTTTGATTTTATTGTGGGAAAAAATGATATTCATAAAATGATGAGAGATTTAATTCTCCTAAAAACCTGAATGTGAAAATGTTTGTTATTATGAACAAAGCCTAAGGCTACCTACACACGTCGGATGATTCTCGTCCAATAATCGGCTCAGGGCTGATGAGAATCTTGTGTGTGTGTACAGTGCTTGTCTGGCACCATTCATTGATCCGTCCTGGCGGATCCACACATGATCGTAATGAAAGTGAAGAGGAGAGAGCGCAGCGGGGTTCCGCTCCGTCGTTCTCCCCTCCTCATAGAGCAGAACAATGATGTATGTACAGCACACATTCATGCATCGTGCAGTCTTTTGTTGTTGGAGAGGATTGTGAAAGAACCTTTCCAATGACAAATATTACATGTGTGTACGCAGCCTTACACTGACAGTCAATCAATTTGTTGTTTTTTAGTTTTATATAAAAAAAATCACATAGGTCATCCATACAAATAAAAACAAAAATTCATAAAGAAGTATAACAATAAATGATTACTCAGTTGCACTCAAAGAGTGAAGATTAGTCCCAAAGGACCCCTCAATCACACATCAGATGAACATTTCCCACACTTTTGTGTTATTCTAAAGTTCCTTCTGTGCTTATTTATATTTATATATATATATATATATATATATTATATATTATATATCACACACTAATAACAACACCCAACAACACAGTACAAATTAAACTCACGCAGTGCAAATAATCCTAAAAATCCAGTTTTGATTGTGATTGGAGCACAAGACACTTTATTTATTCAAGTATTTCTCAGTACTTTTATAGTGCTTTTATGTTTGTTTTCTATTATTACAGCTCTGCACCTGTCATATTATTGTACAGTAGAACTCTGGTTATCCGGAACTCAGATAACCGGCACCCGAAACCTGTTCTCCTGATTGCTCCTGCAGCCCTAGGGGAGCTATGGCATGTATTCTGCATCCAATACCACAGATCCGCTAGGCTGCGGGAGAGCAGAGCTTGACTAATTGCTAATTGCTCTGCTATTGGCTGAGAAATGGGAAACCCCCATGACTGCTCAAGTGTCATCAGGGTTTCCCTTTTCTCAGCCGTTCAGCACTAGAGTCGAATGGGAACAAATCTCTCTTTCAAGTCTAGTGCTGAATGGCTGAGAAACCTCAGTTTCAGAGTAACTTTAGTAATCGGCCATCCCCTGTGGGTGCTGGATAACTGAGGTTCCGCTGTATTAGGTTCCTTCCATTTAGATTTGGAGTAGCTCTTAGAACTATTAGTGATAGAATGTGGGATTTAAGTTCTGTTATTGGGGTTTTTGCTTGAATGCATGCGGTAAAGCTTTGTGAATTGCACTTACTTCCCAGGGCCCCTACACTTTGCCCAATCACCAAAATATAGAATGACACAGCTCATACCCCCAATCTCCAGTCATGGTGCCCAGGTGAGGATGATGGGGCTGACATTCCAGGAAGAGACCTGTAAGGTGCAGAGCAGCCAAGGTGTTATGAGAAGGAATATGTGGGACTACACCTGTTCTGTGCTCCACCTGCGAGGAGGGCGTTGTCACGCCCAGCAATGTAGACGATTGGGGGTGGGAAAAATAGACCCTCATTTTAGGTACATTTTTACATACCGTACTTAAAAGTGTTGGAAGAACAATATAAGTGGCCCTTCTGCCAGGGATGGTTTTAGGGAAAAAAATGGGGCATTGTCGAAATAAGTTGGGCAGCAATTTTTTTTTTCTTTTGCACAAAAGAAAAAAAACGTGTCAGATTCCATGACCTCCATGATGCAGAGTGAAGGATAGAAGTCAGGCTGAATTTAACTTGATGTAATTTACATTTGTACTCAAATCTCAAATGCAATGCTCTGTACCATTTCTGCTGATCCCCTGCAGCAACACGTTTTGCATTGCATTGCTCTGGATGCAACGTATTCTATTGCGTGCACTTGTGTTGAAGGCCAAGCAGGCCATTAAATCAAATTTTGGTTTGATTTGCAATTGTACGCATACGTTTGTGGGACTGTGCAAGTGAATGTGCTAAAAACAAAGGAGACCTCTTGCAGCCCTTCATGGCTGCAGGACTTCAGCAGCACTGAGATTCAATATACATTTGTTTGTGATACACAGAACTTTAGAACGCCAATACAATTTCATTTAGTTGCAACTTGATCCACTATAAACCATCTGCAGCTTTACAAAGAAAATGCTCTAAAGTCTATTGTAAAGCTTCCCATGCCTGCACACTTCTGTCCCGTAGACTCCCAGAGTCTACCAGTGATGCCCCCTATGACTTTCTCTTTTTAAAAGCATTCTCTCCCCTTCTCTCATTACCACCAGACTGAATGGGAAGCCTGCTGCTTCTGGGATATATATGTCACACATTTCAGGAGGCAGCGGGTGGCTCCTTCTGTGCATGCCCAAATTATCACAATAAAATTTAATTACATTCACACACATTTTCACAATATATTAAAGGGTTAGATACCCATTTATATAATGCAAAGAAAAAAAATGTGATGACAGGTCCGCTTTAAGCAGAAGCACAGTGGCCATCCAGGGAACTACAATTCCAGTTACCTACAATTGTACTCTATGTGGTTATTTGGCGCCATCTAGTGGCAGCTGACAGAATTACACCAAAGTGTAATCCAATATCTTCTCTGAGAACACAGCAGTTCAGCAGAAAATGGGACATGCAGCTAGAAATCAGTATTGTATTTTTCTATTCTCTTTTAGGAACACCCAGATTCCAAAATGAGGCCAACTTCCCATTTGGAAGCTTCTACCCTGGAAGTAGATGGGAGTTTCTTCTACAAGTTCAACCTCCTAGCAGCAAAGCAACCTGTGGACCTCTCTGTACTTCAACAACAGCAAGTGAAAAACACATTTTATCTTCAGTTATGTTTTGTCTGCACTGTTCTTGCATTGTTTCCTTGCTCTGTCTCCTCTCCTGTGTATTGATGGTCTCTGCAGATGCAAATTGTAATTAAATGTCATTTATTATAATGTTCAAGCACTGTGCATCATATGCAACTGATATTTCATCATAAAGCATATGAGAGAAGTAAGCACAAACATTTTATTGCATCACAGTGCTGGGGTATTACAAGCAATATGGCTGCCCAGGATTTCTGCCCTGGAAGGAGCTCAGTTTTCTGATTCTGGATATCCAACCCCCTGGCAGCAATCACCATGTGGCCCACTATGCACTTCATTGTACAAGACAAGTCAGGTGGTAGGAAATTGTAGGTGGGTGGCAGCCCCATTATTGTAACCCAAGTCTTCAGTAACCACCTAAAAACAGCCGGGTGGTTACTGAAAAGTGCCGGGTGGTGCGCCCAGCTAAAAGGGCCTGGAGAGATCTCTGGACTCCATTAACATTGCATAGCTGAACATTATTGCCGTGGATTTGTACTCTGTACCCACCTAATACCCAAGTTGCCCATTTTCATGTTCCTGTGTATTGCTGTCCTTGCATTTTTGTGAACCTGCAGATTTTAACAAAATTACTATTAAAATGCTAATATTTTATCATAAAAATGCTTGTTTTAAACTTTGTGTTTGGCATTATTATACAGTATTTATATAGCGCCGACATATTACTCAGTGCTGTAAAAAGTCCATAGTCACAATCTAATGTCCCTACCATAGTCATATGTCACTACAGTCTAAGGGCAATTCTTGGGGGAAGCCAATTAACATAACTGCATGTTTTTGGAATGTGGGAGAAAACCCATGCAAACACGGGGAGAACATGCAAACTCCATGCAGATATTGTCCTGGCTGAGATTCCAACCGGAGACCCAGCCCTGCAAAGGCAGGAATGCCAACCTCTGGGCCACTGTGCTGCCTTGCATTATAGCATTGTAGTTATTTTATGTAATTGTAGTGTTTGGGTTTATATTGCGCATTGTTACTCTCATATCAATATCAACATCAACTTACTAGCAGACTCTGTTTGAAATATAATATGCTAAAATATTCAGCAGGTTTTAGAATCTCATTTATTGCTTTTATATTTCTATTATTATTTCTTTTTATCTTGACCTTCTTCACCTCCCCCCAAAAAAACATACAGTGATTCTTATTTAAACAAAAAAGTACTGAACTCTGCTGGCCCGCCCCCAGCAGGGGATACTGAACTCTGCTGGTGGCCCGCCCCCAGCAGGGGATACTGAGCTCTGCTGGCCCGCCCCCAGCAGGGGATACTGAGCTCTGCTGGCCCGCCCCCAGCAGGGGATACTGAACTCCTGTAAGTAAATAAATAAATGTAGTATGGAGCAGGGCAAAGCTTGACTTGGCAGACATTCAGATAAGTATGGTAGAACCCCCCTGGCATGAGACACTGATTGCAGGGGCCCTCAAATGCATACATAGAAATGCAAATCACAACAAAGGTTGCGTTTAGTTTGCTTTGGCTTCAATACCAATGCATCTCAATGGAAAATATTGCAACCAGAGCACTGCAGTGCAAGTCAAAGCTTCAGAATCGTCATACATATTTTCTAGTTGGCTCACGGCTCTTTTTGTGCAGAGATATTTATTTGTTATCATTTCTATATTTAATAATAAACAATTTATTTATTACAGAGCCGATTCATCTTTTTTTGTCCACAGACTATTCCCAAGATCCTTCCATACAAGCTTCTGAGCATCAAACCTTTGATTTGGCAGGCCATGTCTTTTACACACATACATAACGTTTTGCTCTTGATTTTGGCAATTTGATTTTGTATTGCTTTTGGAGCCGGCGTTTTACATAAGCAAAATCATGAGTGAAGGGGTCCTGGGTGGATCTTTTGTCATTATGTGGTTGGGTTGCTATAAGCGTAATGCTTTGGAATGTGGTTAGTTTGCGTTGTGGCCTTGATAAAGGGAGCCTTTGTGTCTCTGTAACATTGGTATAGTGGATACTACAGCAAAAGAGGCCCTGTAATTTTCTTTTGCTTGAAACAGAAATATAAACTGAAGCCGATTTTCTGTGTAGACAAATACAACTCCAGGAAGGGGCTGAGCCTTCGGCTTCCAGTTGGCCAACCCTCAAAGAGCAAAGTACCATTTTGTTTTCTTTATTACTACCCCTTGCATTATATTTTTGTATTACGCAGTTGGCCAATACAAGTCCGCATTACACCACGAACAGCATCAGCATCTTTAAGCTTATTGTTGAATCCTTGCTAAAAAAATATCTTCTCTTCTAAAACACTAAAGTCTAAACTAAGGCTGACTCCCTGCCCTGAAAGGAGCAGAGCCTTCTACTTCTCAGTGTGCAACCCCCAAGCAGAAAAGAACCATGTGGTCCTCGGTGTACTCCAGGATCCTTGATCAAGAGAAAAACATGTTTTAGCTGCACTCGAGTTTTACTGCCTTTGCTTTGTATTTGAGTCTTTTGCAGTTCAGCCAAATGTGAAGGCTAATATTAGGCATTTGCCGTGCCGATGATGCCCTTACGCGATGCCATGCTGTCCCTACTTTTATATACAATGGTGAAAAGATAGAAATGTGACCTCTTTGATGGACTAGTGTAACTGATTAGGTGCTAGTACACATTTCATGCTTGGCACCTAAACCCAATTAGACATATGAATGGAGTCCCCTGAATGGAAGGACTAATCCCAAAAGAGGAATGGGACTTATAGGACATATGCTCTGAACATTTTAACAAGTACTAAATGGTCTTTGCCCAACACTTTGTACTGAGCAAGAGACCTAGGTGTTACAGATAACAGGAATTGGGAATAACAGAGCTTAAGTGCCATGTCATAGAATCCAACAAATATTAAGTGCTGAACATCATCTGTCCAGCATTCGGTTTTAAGCATTGTAGCTTTCTGTACACTATTGAAAGTATAGATCACAAATTTGACCAAAGAGTTTCCATAGCCTTCTGAACCTCCTCAATGATGAATTCTTTGTCTATAAGGTAAGCCTGGCTCCTCTCCCTAGGTGTAGATGTAGATGTCCATGTTCCCCCTGGCACCTTTTAGCTGGGCGCACCACCCAGCACTTTTCAGCAACCACCCAGCTGTTTTTGGCTGGTTACTGATGGTTGGGTCACAATACAGAGACCCACCTACAATTTCTTCCCACTCAGCTTAATAAAAAAAAATTGGGGTTGAGCACTGTATGTTGTACCCAACATAGAGATTTTTCAGCTCTTACTGGTAAACACAAGTTAAGTTCTGTGTGAAGGGAGTCAACTTGAGTTTCAAGATCCAGATTGGGATACAATTTATGCTCATGTTGCAGTTTCTGCAACAACTGCTGTTTTTGGTTAATAATTCATACTGAAAGACCAGTGTTCTCCCCAGGCCCCTTTTAGCTGGGTGCACCACCCAGCGCTTTTCAGTAACCACAGACTGGTTTGGAGTTGCCATTATACAGGACTACTTTCAAGCTTCTTTGCAAGAGACTCCATTCAGAAGGAACAGGCTCTTAACTATAACTATACTTAGCGATAAACTGTTTAGGAGTATTTTGATGTGATGGTAATAGCACAATGAGACATCATTGGTTGTTAATATTTTGTGTTCTATAGTGAGTTACAGTAACACCCTTTGCAAGCAAGTGCTTCTGCTTAAAGCAAACTATACAAGGTAAAAATTACCTTCTTTTTCTTTGGGGGGGGGTTATTCTCTAGTTTTGGATAGAAACAATCCAAAACTACTGTTTTTCCTACTATCCAGCTCCCTGCTCAGGATTTTCCTCACTTCCTGTCCTGATGATAAACATTTTAACAAACAGGAAACTAGGCAAGATCTGGAAAAGTGATATCTGTCAATCAGGACATGAGGTGAGGAGGTTCTAACCTTTCCCTTCTCTATTCCAAAAAACTGTTTTTGCCTGACATACACAGGAAAATGTGTTGCTATCTATAAACCAAAGAAAACCTGCATTAATGAACCAACCCAAGATCCCAAAGTGTTCCTTATTTGTCATTTCTGGAAGCGTTGGGTGCCTGGCTGCCCTTCAAACTCTCTGCTCTCATCTGTTTTGGGTGCTGAAACCTTCCAGCAAACTTGGATCCAGTAGAAAGTAGAAGTAGAAACTTCAATCCAGAAGGGTCATGCAATGTCTCCTCTGTAATAAAACAAACCTGACAGCAATTTCTTTTGAAATGTTCACCGAGCTTCACACGATCAGCTCAATGTATATCCTTGCCATAGCTCTGTGCCTGAAATATGGAACTGTCATATATGTGCAGGAGTTGCATCATTCTTAACTCATCAAGGCTGTGAAGGTAAGCAACTATCTTGAACCTGGAATAGGACCAGGTAAGGATGTTGGTGCTGCCAAGGGAGTAAGGGGAAGCGAGTTTAGTTTCATTTTAAATATTGACAGTCACATTATTCACCTAGAAGTACCAGGTATTTCTTTCCTAGTGGCCTAATAGAGCAACAAGGAACAAAATAAAAATATATGTAATGGACGTTCTTTTAAAATGCTGCATTTGCTGCTCATATGTATTTGAATCGCTAATAAACAAATGCTTGCAATTGTGGAAACAGCATTTTACAAAAAGGTGGCATGCAGTTTAAATGCACAAAGAAATCATATTTGAGATGCCATATGCAGGTCACAATGGAATTTTGATGATCTCTATTTTAGATGTATTTCTTGAATACATACAAGAAAACAAAGTCTTCAGGTATGCGGGCAAGTTCATAGGAGCAGCTAGGAGCTGTATTGGTTCCAATGCACAGGTAACAGTGACCTCTGGATGATGCAAACAGTACCGTGCCCATAGTTGTCTATAACGAATGGGGCTAAACGGTGACTGCTCACTGACACCCAATCAAAACCATTCAAACAGATATATATACATATTTGGTATAGTATATATAGAGAAGCATAAACTAATCACTAATGCAACTCTCAGATATTGCAGAATTATAGATCTAGCATCCACCACCTATCA
Organism: Pyxicephalus adspersus; assembly: GCF_032062135.1. Classification (NCBI taxonomy): domain Eukaryota; kingdom Metazoa; phylum Chordata; class Amphibia; order Anura; family Pyxicephalidae; genus Pyxicephalus; species Pyxicephalus adspersus. Next base: position 4,695,911 of record NC_092860.1, on the reverse strand, counting down.
GTGGCCAGCAAGGCATGCAAAATACATCTAACCTAACACAGAATAAATTGGAAATACACAGAGTCATTCTTCAGCTGTATTATAACTAGAAGTTCCAGCACAGTCTTACAACAAAGGAAATGTAGTTATTGTACTTCCAAATAGCATTTCAAATGGAAATACACATGACAATTCTGAAACTGTGCTGGATCTCAAGTCTACGTCAATCAGAGGCATTCCTGTTTATTTTACACTATAGTTTCACTGCTGGGGATACACAATCAGGCAGGTCATTACTGCAGAAAAGGACAGGTGATGTCCCTTCTGATCCTGGAACAGGTGATGTCCCTTCTGATCCTGGAACAGGTGATGACAAGTGATGTCCCTTCTGATTCTGGAACAGGTGATGTCTCTTCTGCAACAAATCCCGACTACCTGCCATGTCATCCTGGCCTGATCAAGATTGTTGAAGATGGTCTTTAGGAAGCAAGGAAGACGTCTATACCTTGTGATGGAACAGGGATAGTTGAGTAATTGTAGTTTTAGTTCTGTTCCAAAGCCACAGGACGAGCACGATAGCCACATTTTCAGGAGGGGACAATTTTTTTTTATGGGGGTGCAAGGTCTTAAGACAAATAATGATCCCAATAAATAATCATAAATGACTACAGAAATGAGCAGCACCTGCTAGGAACATCAGTGTTAAACCCAGAAATATTTCTAAGCTACGTGGAAAGAAGCTGTTGGTGGGTGGCAGCCCCTGTATTGTGACCCAACAACAGCTGGGTGGCTGCGGAAAAGTGCCAAGTGGTGCACCCAGCTAAAAAAGTCTGGGAGAACACTAGAACATATACTGCTCTAGGTGAGAATGGTTCAAGGGAAATACCCACCTACAAGGAAATACACTGACCAGATTTGCTGTACAGATTGGTGGTGTTAAAATGGAGCAGGGAAATTTTAAGACAGATTTAATATGATTCTAGGGATCCACCACTGCTTTTATTCTCATTAAACAGTGCTATAGCTAATAGTGCTTGGATATTGTGGTTACTTTGTGTCCATCTTTTAGTGGTGGCTAGACTGTCTCTTTTAAAGACCCCTAAAAACATTATAAGAGTCATACAGCTGGCTCCAACATGTGGTATGATCCCAGAACTATGCAGGCATCATCAAATGAGAGGTCAATCAGTCACAGGTTCATGGAACTCTTAGCAACCTATGGAGAACCCTGATTGAGATTCGCTGTCATAGAGGCTTCCAGGGTCAGGGGTGGTAAATATCCCCTTCCACCTTGCATAGTGGGTGAAATCACAAGAAAATTAATTTTCAATGTACTGGAATGTCTTCTTGTGAAATTTCGGCCACTTTTCATCCCAAAAGGTCTCTACCTAGAATGTCACATCTTCCCAGCAATGTGGAAGATGTGAGCTATCCTAATTTTATTACGTGCCCGTGCTTGGCAATAGCTCCATGGGGTTGGACCGTGCCCCTGCTTGGCAAAAGCTCCATAGGGTCGGAACGTGCCCCTGCTTGGCAATAGCTCCATAGGGTCGGAACGTGCCCCTGCTTGGCAATAGCTCCATAGGGCCGGAACGTGCCCCTGCTTGGCTGCCCCTGCTTGGCAATAGCTCCATAGGGTCGGAACGTGCCCCTGCTTGGCAATAGCTCCATAGGGTCGGAATGTGCCCGTGCTTTGCAATAGCTCCATAGGGTCAGAATGTGCCTGTCCTTGGCAATAGCTCCATAGGGTTGGAACGTGTTTGGCAAGCTCCATGGGGTCGGAATGTGTGTGCTTCGCAAGGTCAATAGGGTTGGAACCTGCCCGTGCTTTGCAACGTGCCCGTGCTTGGCAATAGATTCAAAGGGTAGGAACGGGCATAGGGATTGGAACTTGCCAGAGGTTGTCAATAGCTCCATAGGGTTGGAACTTGCCAGAGGTTGTCAATAGCTCCATAGGGTTGGAACTTGCCCAGGGTTGGCATTATCCTCCTGTGTGCCCAGGACCACAGGCAAAAAAAATTGAAAGGTTGCCCAAATATTAAAAAAAAAATAAATGCTGGTCGCCGCTTGCCAGTTATTTGATAGGGACACCCATATTTCTTGCTGGAATGAACAGATGCTCCCATACACAAACAATACTTCTGGTTTCTGCTCAGCAAATGACTACACCATTCTGTAGACCACAGACATGCCCAACATTTAAAAATGCTGCTGCCAACAACATGTTTCCCAGGTTCATGTACCTTAAGATTATGCCTGTTTGGCCACACACACACATTCTTTCGTGTCACATCCGTTTGCTGTGGGGCTCTGCATGTGTCTCTCTTGATAGTGTCCAATAGCACTGTGGGTCTTCTAAGATCCTTGCAACACCCAATTATGATATGTGGAGTTCAGGTTTGAGGCATCCATGGTTACTAGCACCATGATTTAGCCCAGCTTTTCCCCAAAGCAAGTGTCTACAGACAATCAATGTTCAAAATATCCAATAGTAATAGTGAGCAGAAACCATAGAAAGTCATAGAATGAAGATGCATTGCATGAGACGGTTTTCATATTTGTGCAGCACAGGTCAAGCACAGGTGGTTTAGAACCTCTGTTTGTTTTTTTATTTGCTGTTATATTGCAATATTTCCCCTTTGGAGAGACTCACCTCATTTGTCTATGTGACTATTGTCATCCAGAACAAAAGGTAATCTGTAATTGTCCTAAGAAGAGATAAGGGGAAATCTTCCAATGGGGACAACTTTATAATGCTGAATTTTAACTAGGAGTATTGTGTTTACTGTGCACGGCATGCATTGTTGAAATGTCCCCCCTTAAAGTTTACAAATATAAAGAAACAATCTCCTTCTGGTTTCCAGGACCTGTGTGAGATCTCTGCTACATCATTAGCACTTGAAATCTCAATACGTTGACCACCTTGTGAGTTTTCAAGAGCTCAGGACCCATTGGGGATGCCACCTGAACCTCCCTAAAATACTGTATTTGTTTAATTTTTTAAACTTTTTATTGGAAGGTATCTAGCAGGAAAGCAGTCCTTACATTTCATGGAAGATGCCCTTTTATTCTATGAGATGCAGCACATTGCACTGTACCATACTGGAATACACAGTGTTGGTGTGAAGCCATTGGACAGCATTTGCCTTGTTCTTGTGCTTGGACTGAATTGATCAATGATGAGACAAATCCACTTTATAACAAACTTCCTGGGATATTGCAAGTGTTAAATTAATATTTCAGCTGAAAATGTTTTTTTACCCTTTAATGCAGCTGCAGGAGTAAGGAAAGTTTTACCTACGCTACCATCCCCTATACAATGCTCAACCCAGATTTTTTTTTAGCTGGGTGGGAAGAAATTGTAGGTGGGTGGCAGCCTCTGTATTGTGACCAAACTCACCAGTAAGCACCCAAAAACAGCCGGGTGGTGCTCCCGGCTAAAAGGGGCCAGGGAGAACACTGCCTATACAAAAACAACTATTAACTTTTGCAAAGAGGAGAGAGGAGGCACTACAAGGGTTAACTATTTCATTCCCTACTTTCTGCTCATTTAAAAGAGCAGTTAAAACCCATTTTTTCAAACTTGCCTACCCATCTTCTTCTGTCTTCTGAAACCATCACTACTTCCCATCACGCCATATCTCCCCTTCTATTGTGTGTTACTTCCCACACTTTCTAGATTGTAAGCTCTTTGGGGCAGGGTCCTCTTCTCCTGCGTCACTGTCTATTCGCCTGTCTTTTGCAACCCCTGATTAATGTACAGCGCTGCGTAATATGTTGGCACTATATAAATTCTGTTTAATAATATTAATTCAGGTGAACTCTAGAGGTGTAAGACATTTTCCCATTCCATCACATAAGGGTTGGAGGAGAAAAAGGCCAGCCTCTGTGCAAAACCAAAACCCAGGGTTCTCCCCAGGCACTTTTAGCTGGGCGCACCACCCGGCACTTTTCAGCACCCACCCGGCTGTTTTTGGGTGGTTACCAAAGAGTTTGGTCACAATACAGGGGCTGCCACCCACCTAAAATTTCTTCCCACCCGGCTTAAAAAAATTTCTGGGTTGAGCACTGAAAACCTATTAACCCGTATAGAGGGGAGGCACTGCAAAGGTGAAAACATTTTTGTTCCGCCGAACTCTAGGAGAAAAGTTACGAATTAAAACTTAATTTTTATTAGGAGAGGAGTAAATGCCGGCACCTGCTCTACCACTCACTGTACAAAACCGTTACAGTGTTCTCTCCAGGCTCTTTTAGCTGGGTGCACCACCTGGCTTTTCTCAGGAACTACCCGGCTGTTTTTAGGTGGTTACTGAAAAGTTGGGTCACAAATGAGCTACCACCACCCACCTACAGCTTCTTCTCACCCAGTGTACAAAAATACTGGGAAGAATACTGCATTATTATTAACCCTGGTAGAGGGCCGGTGGCACTGCAAGGGTTACATTTTTTTTTTTATATAATGTCATTGTTAAAGGCTGGGGAATATTGACCCAATGGTTAAAAAAAAAAAAAAAAAAAAAGACTTTTATTAGTGGAAGAAGTAGCAACCGGTTACTCCATCATCTGAAGCTCCAGGAAGAAATAATAATGAGCAGTGTTCTCCCCGGCCCCTTTTAGCTGGGCGCACTGGCCGGCACTTTTAAGTAACCACCCAGTTGTGGGTAGTTACTGATGAGTTGGGTCACAATACAGGTACTGCCATCCTCCTACAGCTTCTTCTCACCAAGCTTAAGAAGATTTCTGGGTTGAGCACTGATGAGGAATAGAAAGGAATGTGTAGTATGTGTTACAGATACAGAACATGTCACAGCTCCTCTAGGGCTGCGGGAGGGATCAGGGGAGCTGTCAGCATAGCAGAGCTCCGCTGATTGCTCTGCTCCCTGATTGGCTGAGGAAAGGGAAATCCTGATGTTTGAGCTGTCATCAGGGTTTCCTATTTCTCAGCCAATCACAGAGCACTAGAGATGAATGGGTACAAGTCTCCCCATTCATGTCTAGTGCTGAATGGCTGAGAAACGTTTTATGTACCCCTGTACTCATTCCCCAGGGTGGAGTGGTGGAGATCTGGGAGTCTCCATATTAAAGGGGGCTTCCAGAGTCCTGATAAAAATGTTTATAAAAGCCCCCATTTTTTTTTAATCAAAGCTTTCATAAAAGCTTAAAAACGCTTGAAAAAGCCTCCATTGAGTTCAATGGAAGCGTTTTCAAGCGTTGTCATGCGTTTATCCAGTGTTTTAATTTTTTAAACGTTGCAAGCAATGTTTAAGATAACGCTCAAAAACGTGCCTGAAGGAAACTTATTAGTGTAGATTAGCCCATTGGAATGCAGGTGGACTTCAAACAAGGGCTTTAAAAGCCTCAGACACTCTGGGGAAACAGTGGGTGTAGACTAAGCTGAGCTGAGCTGATCTGTAACCTCTTGTAACTTTTTAATGTCCAAGACAAACTCTGCCGTTGTTTCTTGTTGCATATCAAAGCACAGCTTGCTCCAGAAGTTAATGAATGTCTAGGTCCTCTAAAGATTTTTTTTTTGCTTTGTTTGTGATTAACTCACAGTGAGGATGATATACAGTAACTGACACCACACTGCATAATATGTTGAGACAAACATATGTCCTAATTCCATTTATTAAAAAAATGTATCTGTTCCGACTTACATACAAATTCAACTTAAGAACAAACCTACAGTCCATCTCGTATGTAACCCGGGGATTACCTGTATTGGAATCTTGCACTGGATTTCTGCAGGAGAGTCACAGATATATGGTGGCACAGATAATGTCTTTGTTTATTACTCTCGTATAAGCTTGGCTGACAGCAGTGTCTTTGTCAATAAAATGTAATTTTATTACCTTGTTGCAGAGGCAGCCACTGGATTGTGAAACTTTGTAACAGTTTTGTATTCTCAGCACTTTTCAGGCTCTGCACTCCATGCAGCAGAGAGAAATCAATGCAGACTTATCAACATCACAAAACCAGCAAAACTCATCTCATCCAATCAGATTGGATCTCATAGAAAATACTGAAAACTGCAAACGATATTAGGTAAATTCTAAATTATGCCCAGGAAAAGAGGCCCTGTCTACGCAACGATGATAGATCTCAGCAATACACAACGCGTCTATATTCAGGTCTCGATTACATGATTAATGCATTAGCAGCCTGTGTCAGTCACAGATCCAGAGCGGGCACACACCTGGTGCAAGCCACAGATCTAGAGCGGGCACACACCTGGTGCAAGCCACAGATCCTGGTGCAAGTCACAGATCGGTAGCGGGCACACACCTGGTGCAAGTCACAGATCGATAGCCGGCACACACCTGGTGCAAGTCACAGATCGATAGCGGGCACAAACCTGGCACAATCTAGTTGTTGGGAGATTAGATTGCAGGTTTGGCTCTGGATAAAGTGGGGGAAGATTAGAACCCCTTGGGTTTGGATTAGGGATTTCCCTTACTGGTGTCACCAGACAGGAAGTGAAGGGAAATCTACAACAGCAATAAGGTGATGGTGGGGCTCAGGATCCCCCCTACTGCTGTTAGTGATTGGTCTCTCATCCCCAACTTAGCCCCAGACAGACAATGAGACGGCTTCTAACCCTTCCCCACTTACCTGCCCCCGCACATAGCACTCCATTAAAGTGACCCTGTCATGACATAAGACGTTCCCAAGCCACCTTTCTTGAAGCATCTCTTTCCTTGTTGAGGATTTCTTGTGAATGTAGCAGCGCTCTGGAGTGAATAAAAAGCATTCCCTCTCATCACTGGTGAATAGGTCGGTTTTAAAAACTTATGTCAAGACAGCGTTACTTTAAAGAGAACCTGTCACCTGGACAACAGAACACAGGCGGGTGATCTGTATCTCCTGCAGCAATATAACACTCCCTGCAATAATCTCAGCATTGCAATCCTTGCAGGAAATGCAGAGTTGGAGTAAAGATGAACTTTAAACATCTTTTTTGGTAGACACCCCTCCCCCCATATACATTAAGCATTTAACCCTTGTGGGGTGCTTAGGGTGACAGCAAGTCCCAGGGGACCCCAAGCAGCCATCAGGAAATGCTGGGGACTTGCAGAAGCTGTAATGCAGAATTAGCAGCCTGGGCTGCACAGCTGTGGTGGGACTACAACCCCCAGCATACCCTGCTCACTCACCTTATTGGCTGAGCATTGTAGTCTCATGATATTTGTGGGTTGTGTTGCCAGCACCCAGCAAGGCCTCATTGCAGCTCAGCAATGACAACAAAGCCCCCACCCCCCCTCTGTAGCCCCCACCTCAGGCCTGCACTACTCACCAGTTCCTGGGCTTTTTCCATCAGACCCTCATGGGCTCCCCTTTATACTCTCCCAGTGCCTCAGCCCACAGCAACGTGATTCCACCTCAGCCTGAAAACAATGAACTCCAGCACAACATCAACAAAACCAGCAGCTTCCCCGACACTGCGCCTGCGCGCCCGGAGGTCTGCGATTGGCTCCTGTCAATAAAACCACGCCCACTTCCTGTAGAAAGTCAGCGTAAGGGCGGAAAAGAGGCGTAACTAGGGCGTAAGTGGGGGCAGGCATTGGCGCAGAAGAGGGGGCGTAAATAGGGCGCAATAGTAGGCCTGGTTCAAGGTTTGAAGGGGCGGAAGCTGGTCAGGAATTGGCGCGGAAATGGGGCATAGTCTATCGTAGGAGGGGCGGAAGTGAGCTATGGTTTGAAACCAGAAGACCGGAAGTGGGTTGATCTTCATTAAATTACGTAAGGCGCGTGCGTAAACTTTAAACGAGTGCCTGAGAGTGGGCGGGCACTAGCAACGCTTTGGAGTTCCTGATTGGTAGAGGGCGGGCTTCCGGCCTGGGAGGAAGTAGTAATAGTAACATCCACGTGCGTATGAGGAAGGGTGAGTGTAAAGTAAGGAGGATGTTGCCTAGGGCAACTGCTCAGATATCTGACTTTTCTTATAGGGATATTAAGCACTAATGATCCATGTCTGAACGGCTGATCTCATGTTGTGCCCTAGTAATCACTTTCTCTGCTTAGCATTCCTTACCCAGGGGTGACAACAGTAGAACGTGGCAGAATGAGTTGTCACTAGGAAGCTCAGGTTCACTAAATATTAGGATAAGATTTGATAGCCAGGATCATGTATGTGCAGGTGTTTGTTCATCCCTGGCACAGGCAAGGTATTCTGGGTTATCCTGGCAAGCAAAGCTGGCCGCTGATCTACAAATGCTGCATGGAGGAGCTAGCAAGGTGCCAGCCAGTGGGACCTGTGCAGGATTGCTGGCTCCCACCACAGCCCGAAGCTTGTCCTTTTACAGCAAACCTACAGCCTGGTCCACTATGGGTAACAAATGGGTAATGATCTGATCTGTAGACAAACCTGACCTCATAAAAGCTCTCCAAGACTGGAGAAGATAGATTATCATAGAAGGACCTGAGTTATAAAGCAAACTTGGAATGGATCGAGTCCAAGATTTAAAATATTTGCAAATCCTTTTTAGGAAACCCATTCCAGGTTTGTCGTGTCACTCAGGCTCTCCCATGATAGTCTATCCCCTCTAGTTTTGGAGCGCTTTAAAGAAGAACTAAACTCAAAAGTCCCCCAAAACAAAAAAAATTCCACTTACCCTTATTCACACAGAGGAGTCGATTGGTATGGAGGTCAGGTCCTTCCATCAGGTCCTGCGTCGTCCTGGCATCTGTCTTTGGGTTGGTGCTCCTGGTGCTGACATCTTCTCTTTGGGTTCTTCTTCCTACGTCACCTGACACAGGTGCGAGATCTGGTGATGTAGATGGGTGCGATCTGAAATTTCCTCCCCTTTTCACAATAAGGCTCCTTCTGTGCATGCCTGAGATTCTCTGGCATGCATAGAAGGAGCACCCAGGAGCCTCCTGGGAATGATGTAGGTATCCTGGCAGGCTTTTTCACTCACATTCAGGGGGCAGTGCTGTACTTCTGTTTTTCCCCTTTCTTTTTTTAAAGGGTGTTGCACTTAAGTAAAAAAATGTTTTAATTTTTTTTTTTAACATAAAAGAGTTGTCTACCCGTTTATGTAAAGTGAAATTTGGGAGTTTAGGTACGCTTTAAGAAATCGGGCCAATGTCTGTGAGAGCTGCAGCTTGTCAGAATTGCTAGATGAGAAATATACTATATTAGCAATAGAAACAATGTATGTGTGTATATTTATATAATATATATATATATTGCCCCGATCTTGAAGAAGACCTGGCAGAATCACTGACTGCTCTCCCTGCAGCCAGCAAGCAGGTAGGGGAAACAGGTGTGGGCTCAAGTTTGGTTGCCGAACTTTTCAGACCCACAGACCACTAAATTTACTGGCTCCGCACTGTGCATGCGCCGGGAGTAGTGTGTCACTCAAAGGGGAAGAAGCTTCCCCATAGTGATGTCATGATACCAGAATCCACCCACTCTGCCATTGCAGGTCTGGACCCACTTCCCTGAGCCTGTGATCCATACAGGGCACATGGTCTACAGCTCTGCCTCCCCCCCAAGTAGGGTCCTTCTGACCCTGCTCATGGGCCCACCGGTTAGAGCCGTGGACCACCAAATTTTACTCGTGGACCACTGGTTGGCAACTGCTGGTTTGGATCAGGGTTTCTCCAGGGATTGGGGTTGGGGGTTCCTTGAGCAATGAGCAGTTTGCACCTCTCAGGTCAGTATAAGTGACACCAATGATGTTTTTGTCTATCTGTATGGGTGACATTCTTCCCAATGGCCAGCAATGTAAAAGGAATTCTTCCCACTGTCCACCACACTAATATACTGTGATCTGTGGATATAGGAATTATAGAAATGGTTCTCTGAAGACATGAAAGTTATTTCAATGGGTTCCCAATTATGAAAAGGTCAAGAAACACTGATATAGTGAGAATACTGAGCCAGGAAACACAGCTAGAGTTACTTTGGTGCTAATTAATGTATATAACTCCATTCTCACGGTTTTAGGGTTATGGAGAAAAGGTGCATACACCTCAATTCCTCCAGACTATTCTATGTCCATGTGTAGAAATTAAAGTAGGAATCACAGGTAAAGAAAAAAAACAAAAAAAACAATCTTGACAGAAAGCAAGTAGCATTTGTTATGCTTAGCCTTTCATGTTCAATTCAGGATCCATTTGTAAATGTTTTCACTCATCGTTTCTGAAAATGTATGTGAAATGATCTATCAATAGACTGCATATTTTTTGTGTGTGAGTGTAACGCAATGTTTGTCCCCTTCAGCTCTCAAGGAAAATGATGTCCGCAGAGGTTAAAAACAATGAGAAAGGGACCGCTAAACAGAGGAAAAGGCAGCGTGAGATTCTCAAGCAGCAAGAGGAAGAGCTAAGAGCCAAGAACTTGAAAATTCTAAAAGAGAAGTCAGAGATAGAGCAATGTTTGGAAGACTTGGTCTTTGGTGGCGAGGACGAGTTTGTGGAAAGGCTCATGGGCAATGCAAAGGTATTTCTACAATCTAATATGAATGCTGCAGCCAGACTCATCCATCCTTCCTACCCACCTACCCTATACACTGCCTGCCTACCCACCGCTCCTCTTCTGTTGCCTCTCTTTGTAGTTCTCTTCATTGGCTTCCATTTCACCTTAGAATTAAATTCATCTCCTGTGCTTTGCCTTCAAATCCTTTCACAGTTCTTGTCCTACTTATCTTATCTGACTTGCTGGAAAGTCAGATTAGATAGAAAAATACTCCCCTAGCCGCTCTCTTCGCTCCTCCAATGACTTACGACTGACATCCTCACTCATAACCTCATCACACACACGGCTCCAAGACTTTTCTAGAGCTGCCCCGACTCTCTGTAATGGTCTTCCTTGTCCTATTTGGCTTGCTCCTACTTTCTGGTCTTTTAAGAGCTTTTAAAATGCATCTTTTCAAACTCACCTACCTCTCTTCTTCTTTCTCTAAAGCTCTCACTACTTCCCAGCACTACATATCTCCCCTCCTATTGTGTGATACTTCCCCCACCTCCTAAATTGTAAGCTCCTCGTGGCAGGGTCCTCTCCTCCTCCTGTGTCATTCTTTGTATTTGTCATTTGCAGCCCTTATTTAATACACAGCGCTGCGTAATTTGTTGGTGTTATATAAATACAGTTTAATGCTTATTTAAAAAAAAAAATGTAAGGTAGTAAGCAGTCCTGTAATCCAAAAATGTACATAGAAATGCCGTACATATTTCCTACATAAAGACAAAGTACTGGCAAAACTTAAAACCTTTTTGCTTCCAACACTCACTTTACTATACATCAGTGAGACCATAACTGGTTCCTTTGCCTTTCTTTAAAGGTGAACTTTGGAGTTCAGTCTTCCTTTCTACATAAACTTTCTTGGTGCCAAAGACTAAGACGCTTGTATGAAGTTGTTTTGTAGCTTATTCAGCCAGAAGTAGGAGTTAGCATTGGCTCTCTTCACAGGTTTCATTGGGGCTGGTTGGACTGTGCAGTTTTAGGAGTTATTTAAATTGTGTTTTGTATATTGCAGACCAGGGATGATACAATTGAAGATGGTCTGGAGAGCGATTCTGACGATGAACACCCAAAGAAAACTGAAAAGAAGCCAGCTTGGGTTGATGATGATGATGAAGCGGATGAAAGGTTGGTTAAAATTGGGAATTTGTGTTAAGAAAGGGGTAAATCTAAATGAAAGGACGCTAGCACAGTTACCTGGTCATCTTTGGCTGCCATAACTTCAGTGTTTGTTTACTGTTTCCCATTACTTTCAGACCGCAGAAGGGATCAGATTCCTGTGTTCCTGTGTTCCCAAGAATTTAGTAGGACTCTTCTGTGTCAATAGACACAGGTCGCCCTTCTGAGTTCATGCTCTTGGTACTGCTTGGTATTAACATAAAGCATATTGGTAGTGAGGGGGGGGTTTCTGGACTGGCCTACAATTAATTTTGTTTGTTTGCCAGTGTCCACTTCTGTAGGCAGCAGTAAAACCTAGAGGTATGTGTCCCTTAATTAAATCTGAGAACAGATTTGATGTTTTTCTAAATATCTTTTTGTCTGTTTCACTGTAAGTATATCTAAACCTAGAACTGCTGCTTATCAGTACCAGGATTGGTTGGCAGTTTGCCTTTTTTACCTGGTAACCCTGCTAGTTGTACATTTGCTACCCCTGGTGTGACAAAACAATATGTTCCAAGAACATCTTCATAAAACTCATTGCTCAGATATAGCAATAAACTTTCAATGGTAGACCTAACACCCCAAGAGAAAGAAGTTCTTTGTTGAGGTTTACATACATGGCCGCACAGTGGCTCAGAGGTTAGCACTCTGGCCTTTGCAGTACTAGGTCCCAGGTTCAAATCTCAACCAGGACACAATCTGCAGAGATTGTAGGTTCTCCCTGTGTTTTCATGGGTTTCATTCCACATTCTAAAAACATGCAGTTGGGTAATTGGCTTGGCAAAATTGACCTAAGACAGTATTAATGACAGATGACCATGTTAAGGACATTAGATTGTGAGCTCCTTTGAGGAACAGCTAGTGATATGAGTATGGACTTTGTAAAATGCTGCATATTATGTTGGCGCTATATAAATAACAGACAATAATAATATTACGCTTACAGTATAATACAAAGTAAAGTTTTCATTATTTATGTAACTGAAAATCGATTATCCCGGGTTATAGTTATGTAACAGTAATTTATGTGTTTGAATGTATTTGAAATCCGCATTGAGGATCTAAAAGAAAGGGCTGATCAATATTTTACATCTTTTGTCCACAGCGTTGAGATGACCCATCGTTATCGAAAAGACATCATGAAGAGTAAATTGGAGAAGAAACTAAGCAAAGACCAGCTACAAAAAAGACTTCAAGAAGAGTAGGTGATTAAATGGCATCTATTGCAGATCTGATCAGTTTTCTATGGAATGTCTCATTAAGGGAGAGTTAAAGAGATGTGAGAAGGGACGCATTAAATAGTATTAGCCTTTTGTAAGTAACTGTGGCTTTTGTTAGGATGACTCCATACTTGGCTGCTCTAATGTGTTAAACAAAATTCGCATTATTGTGTTGCGTTAAGGCAGCCAATTCAAAATGAATAAGCTGGCAACACGACACATGAGACCTGAGCTGTATTTTTTCAAACACAGCACACCATAATCATTTAATTGGTGCGTCATTTAAAATGAATGGCACCGACGCCTAAAATCTGCAACATATACCAGCAGGCAGCTGATGACTTAGCCTTAAGATTTTAGAAGCCATATCTTCTTATTGCATATGCAAGCACTGCTTTCTGCATAGTAGAACTGCACGGTATTTATACTCTACTGGTTTCCTTATCTGTGATTCCAGTGTTTGTAAAACATGAGAACAACAATGTCCATGGTTATTGTATTAATTGTTATATATTTTTGTAGCGTTGCACAAAAACTGATGGGTAACAATACATTAGCTGTATATACTTTTACTGGGGTGGGGGTATCTGCCCTTTTAAGCTTACCTTTACTTGTTAATGTTGAAATTGATTATGATGTCTTATTGTGCCCTATTGATTCTGATGAAGTATAATTGTAAATGATAGGTATGTTTTTTGCAGATGAACTAATTGCAGTTTGTTTTCTATCTTGATAGATTTCAGAAGGCGATGGGTGGAGTTCCTTCTTGGGCATCCACCGACAAGAAAAGAGTTTCTAAAGAAGGTAAAACCAGCTATTTTTTTATTATGTATTTTTTTATTCTCCCCCTAAATATGGCTGCACTAATGTTTAAATTGTCAAGTTGCTGGGTACATCTGCTGTTGAAAATTCCTGCCAATAGCGACCACTAACATACACATTATTCCTAAATTTGACTAGTGTCAGCATACAATACAATTACGTTTTGACAGTTGGGTATTTCCAGCTTTGTGGTTTTGGAAAGGGTCTTTATTGTTCTTGCATGGCTGTGACCCTGTGTACAAAGCCAGCTCCATAAAGATGTCATATGTTTTATTTGTAAAATAAAGTTGTCATATATATAAGCAAAACCAGATTTGAAAATTGTAAAAAGTAAATGTAAAAACATAATATTCCAGAAAACAATGAGTGTTATTCCTCTGTAGCCCTAGATAAACTCCATTTTGTGTGACTCAACATAACTTTGTTACTGTCTAGCAATTGTAATTCTATATGTGTTTAACTCATTCCTAATTAGTTTATTTTATGTTAGACCACAACTGCAAGAGTTACACTTTTTTTTACTTTAGTGCATGCCAGACTTTGCAGTTTCTAATGATGTAGAACATACTAAATATTTCTGGTAACCAGAGACCTTGTAATCTTTGCCAAGGCTTTAGGCCACATGAGGATGATCTCTCTATTTTTTTAAATTTGTAATTATTTATAAAAATAATTTTGATAATAGGAGTTGTAATATTTAGAAAGTGCTTTCAGCTTGGTGTCAAAGAAGAAAATGCATACAGTGACCGCTCTTTGGTGTTTTTACATTTATAAGATTAAAAAACAATTTCTGTTTTAGATGATGATGATGATGACGACGACAGTGAAGCTGATGAAGAAGATGACTTGCTGCGTAAAACTGGAAATTTGTTAGTAAAATCCACATCACTTCAAAAGGGCATCCTGGAGGTAAGATGGTGCCATCAGGTACTCTGCTGTATCAAATATGTAGGCACATATTTAAAGTGTATGTCTGGGCAAAGGAACCTGTTGATCTGCCAGAAATCATGTTCTTCACAAGGTCTATTTTGGGCTGACTATACCTCTGCTGCACTTGAAACCCTTCATTGATGCCAGCCCTGCTCAGTTTTTCCAATCTGATTTACCATTTGCCTCAACCAGCCGGTAAGAACAGGGCTGCCAACATATAGGGGTTTTTGGCAGCAGAATTTGCAGCTCATGACAAAGTTATGGGCTCATTGGATTTTCTGGCAGATCAATGTGTATTTTTCTGTAGCATTTTATTAGCATTAAACTTGGGTCTATGTCAAGGTGATGTCTATTGGGTCTATTGCATATGTAGCAAAACTGGAGTCAGAGTTTAAATTCAGCTAATTGTGAGTGTGTTGTGTGTTTTTTTTTTTTTTTTTTTCTTTCAATGCAATTTTAAGTTTAAATGAATAATCGTTTAATATTTGTTGCAGATGAAAAAGTGCCTAAATGCCAATCATGAAAGGCGATCCTCAGGGCCACTCACAACAGTTCAGTTCCATCCTTCTGCACAAGTTGTTATGACAGCCGGCTTTGATCGATCAGTGTCACTGTTTCAGGTATGCTGAATGTGCTGGTGTAATCATTTACTACACAAAATGTAATCTGAACTTGCACACAATTATTCATCTTTATTCTCACAACATTACTTGAACTGGAAGTGGCTACACTGGGAGCCAGTCAGGCCTTAGTGTTTTTCTGCTAACAGGGTACTTGATTTTCGGACAAGAAACAAAGCCTGCAACAGGATGACCTCGTAGTTTGCTGCCAATTTTTCTCTGTGCAGCGAGTACCTTTTTAATAGCTGTACGCCAAAATTGCTAAATACATAGATGACATATGAGGGAGTTATTCTACCTGCTATACTACTATAGAGAATTTCACAGCATTAAAAGACAATGCCCCCAGCCTGATCATCTGGCTTCTTTCAACCCATGTTAGGCAGCACAGCTAGGTCATCCCTCTTCCCCCGCCCGTCATTGGACAATAATGTGGGTTCCTGTAAGCACATGAATGCAGGACACCTAGTTTAAAAATGTGCCCCTTTCTCTTGCTGCATGAATGGAGATGTAGAAGTAATAACAAGTGGCATAATCATATGTCACAGTACTTCTTTAAAGGTTTTTTTTTTCCCTGAATGGATTACTGCAATCATTGTTGTGCCATTTTTTATCCCTGTTTTTGCCAAGAGGTGTCATTTGAAATGTGTTAGCCAGCCTCGCAAAACTAGACAGGAAAAAAATGACTATTAGGGTCTCTTACTTGATAACGACCCTTTGGTGACCTTTTCAAAATGCTAAAAAGTTTACTGTGCAAAAGAAGCATTTGCATCTTGTCTGTGCTTCCTGTATCCTGTAATGAAGTAGAATTCAGAGAGTGACTAGTGGGAACTGGGGGATCATGACTTTAAGAAACACCTGGCAACACTTTGAAGCACATTTTTTTTAATAGATTCAGGACTGCGTTTAATGTTATAGGTGGCTGAAATGTAGCTGTGTGCTGTCGTTTTTTTTTTTGGAACATTTCATGTCACGACAAGATCATTTTAGAGATTTAACAAAAGCGGGGTGATCAACTTTGACCACACTACAAGAATACATGATCCTAATAAACTGTTAGCTTGACATTACAATTTCCTTTAGGTTGATGGCAAAATAAACCCCAAGATACAAAGCATCCATCTGGAAAAATTTTCAGTTTATAAGGCTCGCTTCAGTGCTGATGGCGAACAAGTAATTGCAACAGGACTGCGACAAAAAATGTTTTATGTGTATGACATGATGGGAGGTAGCATTATACCTGTACCTAGAATAAGAGGTAAGTGTGACTCTTTTTTTTTTTTCTCTACAGTTTAAAACCTGCTGCTCCAGTTATGATTCAAAAAAATAGTTGGCAAATAAAAATGTGTTAGGGGTACATCCATGCCATTCAGTTTGGTCTGCATGCAGAGCTGTCTAACTGTTAATTTCAATGTCTTCCATGCTTGTGAGCTGCCTGTGTTTAACTAATTAAAGAGGACCTAAAAAATAAGAAAGCTGTGCAAAAGACGAGCTGTTATTTGCAAATTTCCAGCAGGCAATGTGACTTACCTTCCTTTCTTTAAATCCTACATTGCAATCTCGGTCTCTTTTGTATTTAACACTTCAGGATGCCTGTGTCCCCTGCAGTCCACTGTTTTCATCCCCCCTTCTGTTATGTAAGTCCCAAGTTCTGATTTGGCATAGTAGTCACAGGATGTAATCATGGAATGTAGCAGGGCACACGGACATCCTAACCTAACATGCATCTTCTAGCTTATGATGTATTTATTATGCTATTTGCTTTCTCTACCTCTCCTGCTGGTTCTTAAAATTTTCATTACCAGTCATCAGTGGGGCAGATCTGATATGTGGGAAAGCAAAACCAATTTGATTACATCTTAGCATAAGAAATAGGAACATCCTCAGTGAGCCTACAGGCAATACTAGTCATTGGTCGTTTAAGACTTTGCTTGTCAGTTTGGTTTGGATCAGCCTAAGCATGCAAAGCTCCTTCACACAGGAACACATGCAATAAAGGATGCTGTTACAGATGACTTGCTGTAAAAAATGTATGTAAACACAATAGAAATAGGGAGACATTTTTACAATGCTGGTTATTGTGATGCTTGGACAGGGGCGGTTTAAAGACCATGGCATGTTTAGTATATCTTCATTTTCATTGTGGTAAAAGCAAAAGTGGTGTCCACCACTCCTTTCAAAACCCTCCATTTAAGTTTAAAAGATCTCAAACATTAGCTGTGCACAGTTCTCCCCTAATATACCTCTCCCTATGCTTTGGAGGAGGAGAATGAGATGTTCTGTAGTTCATTCTGTCCCAGGGTAACAATCCTGCTCCTCCATAGATACAGTACAGTCAGTGAACTTTGTTACTGTAGGGCATGTTACTGGCAGCATTGCCAGGTGGAAAAAAAAATTAAAATTATGAATCTTCAACCCAGGTAAGGAGGTGGCCTCCATATGACTTCCATTTCTAATGGACACCAAGAGAAAATCCTGGGGTACAATGTAATCAAAGTAAGCAATTCTAGTCTAGATAAGACAACAAAACTGTGCAAGGCAGAAAAGAAGCCTAGAGTTCAGTTTTAATATAAAACACACATTTGCTGTGTGACCCAGTGTTTGACTTGAAAATGATTTGTCAGTGTTTTTTTTTTTTGTCCTTTCTGTACAGCTGAATTAAATTGCCTCTTTTTCAGGCTTGGAAGAAAAATGCATTCAAGAGTTTGATGTTTCTTCAAATGGAGAATACCTGCTGCTTAATGGGTCTTCTGGATTTGTACATCTACTTTCCATGAAGGTAATAAAAGGAAAGACAAGTGGGCAAGAGCAGAGGAGATCTTATATATCCATTCAGTATCTGCTAGCCCTGATGCCAGCATGCATATTTCATGATTGTTCTTCTTGTGGAGTGGAAATATAATGATGATGCTTCTAACAAACCTTGGAAAATACCAATGTTTGTGGTGACCCAGACTTGTATGTATGTAATAATAAGTCCATCATATCCCAGAATTAAAATGCTATGGACATAGTTGATCCAGAGGAAGGCAAAAAATTTTGCTCTAACGGGGAAAAAAATTCTTCCCGATTCCATGAGACAATCGCATGTTCCCTGGATCAGTAGTCTCTGAACTAGTTGCTGAAACTACTTCCTGAGGGAGCCGACTCACATTTTCACAGACCTTACAGTGAAGAATCCCTTCCTTATGCGGAGAAAAATTTATTTTCCTCCAGACACAAAGAGCTACCCGTGCTTTGTAATGATCCTATAGTGAATAATCAAA
Organism: Pyxicephalus adspersus; assembly: GCF_032062135.1. Lineage (NCBI taxonomy): Eukaryota > Metazoa > Chordata > Amphibia > Anura > Pyxicephalidae > Pyxicephalus > Pyxicephalus adspersus. The sequence goes on along the minus strand of NC_092860.1, from coordinate 4,677,445 downwards.
AAGAGAGTTCTCTATATGGACCATTTATATATTTATACAGGGTGATCATATCCCCCCTTATATGTCTCTTCTCAAGTAAAGTTAGTTTCAAATGATAGATACATAGATGTAGATATGCTGATGGGAATTTTTGTTACAGAAGCAATATAATTTTGTAATACTAATTTCAATATTTCTTTTTTTTTAAGACTAAAGAGCTGATTGGAAGTATGAAGATTAATGGAAAGGCTATGAAAGCGGCATTCACAGCAGACTGCAGTAAAATCTTCTCTAGTTCAAGTAAGATGTTTTGTGTTTAGTGGGGGACTTCCTGAATGTATACAATCATGTAACAAAGTAAACACGCCCCATGAAAGTTGTTGATTTCTTTCCACATATTTAAACATAAATACAATAAATCTTTATAATAGTTCCTACAGATAAAGATACTTTCATTTCTTTAGATTATTCTGTTTTTCAGCTCAGGAAAGAGTGGTAAAGTTAAGTGAGACTCTGGCTATCTTCCTGTATGGGAATCAGAAGTGAGAGGGAGTTTAAAATTTGTTTTGAGAACCTTACAAGCAGTAAGTTTGTCCTGATTTCAGAGAAGTCTCTCATTTCCTGTAGTGTCTCCAGCATGAGAACTGATGAAAAGTCCCTGCAAAGGAGGCAGAGGACAGTAAAATTAAATTGTGACGAAGGTTCCTTACTCTTTATTATATTTTTCTAATACGGCCTTGTGCCATGCTTGTTTGGTAGCATTTTATCACTTAAGGACAAGGCGCTTTGTAGATGCTATAAGGTAAGATTAATGCTCTGGAGCTTTTAGCTTTGCCCCAGTAAGTAACATGTGAAAATAATTTAAGCCTATGTCCTTGTGAAAGTCTATCATGTTCTTACTTTAATACATTATCTGAATATTCCTTACAATAGAGCTGGCAGATTCACAAAAGTTTGTACAAAAATGCATTTTGCACCGAGTAGATGTTGAATTTCTTTTTTTTTTAATTTAATAGCTGCACCCTTTACACACTTTAGCAGTCACTGTGCTTCTCTCTGTGTAAAGTGCAATGACGGCTGAACAAAACTATGTTCTTACCTTTGTTCTCATTATGACTGAGAACTCGGCATGGATCCTGATTGTTAGTGTGAGAGCAGAGTTCTCGGTGATGGCGAATTCCTTGTTTCACAAAAGAACATAGGATAGCGTTACCTCGGCAAGAATTTTCAGAATGCAAACAGAGAATGGTTAAGCAATCTGGCTGAATCCTTGACAGATAATAGAAGCTGAAAAATTATTCATCCATTAGGAACTGAAATATTTGACTCTGTATGAAATTACATACACCTTCAAAGTTTTTTTACTTTAAAAATCCTTTTATTATTGTAGTATAGATTAGTACCATTTCATTTTAAATTCTGCCTATCATCTCCTAACTTTGATTCTTCTGTTTTAGGCGATGGGGAGGTGTATATTTGGGATGTAAAAAGCAGGCGCTGCCTAAACCGGTTTCAAGATGATGGTAGTTTGTGTGGGACGTCTTTGGCGTTGTCAAAGGATGGTCGCTTTGTCTCATGTGGGTAAGTATGACATAGCAATGGTCTCAGAGACCCTGGCATGTCCCATGCTAAATAAAATAAACATCTTGGGGTAAAACTGTTCAAGTAAGCATATACTAGACTGCATTAGTCTGAAAAAGATTTGCCCCCACAGGGCTGAAAACAGACTATGTTTTTGTGTTCCAGAAACACACATCAGCTTTCTCACCCTAGCTCTGGTGTTGGGCAGGGGCTGAGGAAGCTTCACATAATCTGCAAACACTGCTAATGCTGATCTTCCCTGGACCCTGCCCAGCCCTTGGTTCATGGCACAGCTTGGGACAGCTGTATGTGTCCACAATGAATTGCATTTGACTTGGGCGATTAAAAGGATTAGCAGCCCAGTGGAGGGACAAATAATTTTTATACAAAGACAGCCTAAACTATTCCTGGGTTGGTAAATTTAATATGAGATGTTTATTCTAAAAGGCATGGATTGGTGACATGGTCTCTTCTTTCTTTGTTCCCCCTTGGTCTGGTAATTATTTATTTGAAAACGATTTATTATATTTGATAAATGGGAAAAATAGCTTGTTTTTGGCTTTAGGCATAATCTGTTGCTTTGGCCATTCTGTTACTTTAAACCTCTTCCCTATAACCTAGCAGCAAATAGAAATGGTTTAACTGGTGATATATCTTTCAGCTCCAGCACCGGGGTTGTGAATGTCTACAAGTATGAAGATTGTTTACAAAACAAAAACCCAAAACCACTGAAATCCATCATGAATCTTGTGACAACTGCCTCATCGCAAGTGTTTAACCCTCAGACTGAAATCTTAGCCGTGGCTTCTCACACGATGGATGAGGCTGTGAAATTAGTAAGGATGTCCAATGTTCTTTATGCTGATATTTGTTATTGAGGATCAAAACCAACATTTTGTTGTTTGGATGGAGTAGGGAAAGGTATTTTGCTGTATGTATGTATATATATATATATATATGTATGTATGCTGATCACTTCGGGCGAATCCTAAGTAACTTTGGCAGATATAGCCCAATACTCTTTGTGCATTGCCTGTAGTAGATCTTCACTCATTTCCATGCCTATAGGACAGGAATACGTTGATTCATTTCCTCCTTCCCAGTGTGACTCTGCCACTTAAATATCAGACTAAAGCTGCACAACATAATGTTATTTACATATTGTAATGTCAGTTATGCCTTTCCTAGAGTCATTACACAAATGCTTATCTTGCATAGTAATTCTTATTAACATGCAGAAAGATCTACAGATGAATTAAATGCAAACATATGTTTTGGTGGTGATTGAACAAGCGATGTCTCTTCTGCAAAGTAATATCATCTGCCTGATTAAATTTTTTTTTTTAATACTTTCACCTCTCCCCATTTCATCATCAGTGCCCCCAACCTCTTCTGCTCCTTTTTCAGCTTCATCATCTTAATTGGCGGGTCTGAGAAAACAAAAGTTTTTCTGTAGTACATGAAGTATGATGAGACATTTGCTACACATGTAGACTGCAGCATTTTCTGACTGTGGTAACTGATTTCGTATTCTTTTCTCCGTAGGTTCATATTCCCTCTTTTACAGTCTTTTCAAACTTTCCTATACAAAGCAAAAGAAAATTTATTCACATGGCCCGAGCAATGGACTTCTCACCGCACAGCGGCTATTTCTCGATTGCAAACAACAAAGGGGAAGCTTTGCTATACAGGTCAGTGATATCAGTAGAAACCTGAACCTGAGAAAAGTCTGTATTTCCTATAACAATCAAATACCAATGCTCAATGTTTCTGCTCAGATTAAAAGAAGGATGGGAACAATTTTATTGGTTGCTATGACCACTCTATATATGATTGGTAGCACTGGCTCTGTCTTGCAGTGTCAATAATTATCACTTTTCTATCTTTTCATAGGTTAAAGCATTACTCTGATTTTTAACAACAGAAAAAAGAATGGTAAGTTATTGTACCAATTTTAATCTCCTAAAATAGTGGTCTAACATGGTAGATGCTGGGGGTTTGATATATTCTATGAATATCTTATATTTTTAGAATTTTTAGGTGGCAGTCATCACTCATATAATGTATGTAGTGAATATAAATTATCCAAAGATTCAAATCCAGCTTTTAACGTTTTTGAGGATGTAGTGTTAAGACAATAGGGTAACCTCCTAGATTGTAAGCTCTTCGGGGCAGTGTCCTCTCCTCCTGTGTCACTGTCTGTATCTGTCTGCAACCCTTATTTATTGTACAGCGCTGCATAATATGTTGGTGCTATATAAATCCTCTTTAAAAATCAATATTATTATTAATAGACAATGGGGTAATGTAATAATAGTGTCTCAACCTATAATTATATACATTTAATAAAAATATACATTTTATAATGTAATCAGCATTATTTTGTGAAAATGGGGACCTAACAATTGTCATCACAAGCTTCCCTCTCAGGCTGGAAGCAAGCCAATTGTTTTTTTTTTATAAAAGCAACACTACTTATGTTCATGAATTGTTGAATTTGATTTTCACTAAACATTCACTGGTGTTAAATCAATTACTGACATTATAAACGTGCGTTACCTACAGTATATGTGTGTGAATGCAAGATTCACTGCTTTATAAAGTTAATCTATTCTCTGTGTGGTGTTTGCAATCAGTAACTGTATAAATAAAATATTTTTTTGTTTTAGGTTTGCAGCTGTATGTCAAAAATGAAAAGGAAATCTCCAAGCTCCATTTACCTGTCTGTATTATTCCATTTCCCCTAATGTCCTATCTAAGAGTAACTATGCATAGAGGCTGTTATAGGCTCTTTATTGCATTGCAGTTCTATAGCAATCCCTGGAGAGCAGCTGGGAAATGGCTTACCACACCCTCTGTGCGCAGATGGGACAGCACGGCCACACCCTGTTTTGTGCATTGATATATCTGCTTGTGTATTGGACAGCAAGCAGAACGCTTTTAAATTGTTTGGGGGCTGCCATTTCTGGTTGAATGGCTGTTTCACTTAATTACTTTAAAGTCATGTGCTTTGTCATGTCGTCAGCAACGTGAGCAATGGCAGCCCTCCTACTTTTTTTATGACACTTTTAAAATACATCCAAATGCACATGGAATTGTGTCTAAAATTTGGAAAATGTGAATGACAACTAAAAGGGACCCTGTCACCTGTTCTTTTCAACAAAAATGTAATTTTATCTGTAGTTGACATATTGAATGTTCGGTATATGGAAAAGCCTCTTAGGTGCTCCTAACAGGCTTTTACATATACATGATACTCTATAGAAAATGAACTAATTAATTGGTGGTCAATGTGAAAAATAAATGCCTCTTAACATAGGCAGTCAGGGAAGAATGTCCTGTACAGACAGCTAAAATTGTAATTGCAAGTGGCAGTGACCTCAGAAATATGCAAGCAACAGAAGTCAGTCACCCAAAACAACCTGTGGAAGAACACTAGAGTTTCACAGATTCCTGGATGAGAATAACTGCTCTGTAATATTCCCCTACATCCTTCCTTTAGCAGCTACATAGCAGGTTATGTAGAGAGGGGAGGGTGGAGGAGCTGGGCCAACAAAGACTGACACTCCAATTAGAGAAGAAAGAGGATGTTGTCCTAGGAATTAACTCTTTCTGCAAACTTTCTAGTATCTTAAGTAAGGCAAACAAAGTGAATAAAAAAGGTATTTATGGAAATGAAGTGCTGCTAATTTATTTCCCATGTTCTTTAATTCCTTAAGCTGGTGACGGGGTCTCTTTAAAGCATTACTCCAGGCAAACATCCTAATGCACCATAGAGTTACATACATGTACAGTTTTACCTGCCTAATGATTTGTAGTGCTGTACAAATGCATTTCTTGATTTGTGCAATTGTGTCACACTGCACAGCTGGATAGGTGACTCTGGTAATTCCTGATTAAGCCGTGCAGCTGTGGGCATTCTCCATTGGGCAAGGAATCAACATGGTCACTTCTGTTCTGGGAGCTGACATGGGAAATGACAATGGTAAATCAAGAATCAGCAGATTATTGATACTAATTAGCAGAGGTGTGTGTATCACAAGAAGACTGTGAACCTATATGTATGGTAACTGTGTATCTCGGTGTTTGTCTGGAGTTCCACATTATTGATGATCTTCACGTTTTTGTGAAACATGCCCAGAACTAGCTTGTTATAGATATTTTTCTGTGTTAAGAATACAGCCTGTCAATTTCTTGTATAACACAAACATTTTTTTGTACAGTATTGTAGTATCTCTGTGGGAAAATAAATGTTTTTTTGTAATCCTAAATGTTCAATTTTTTTCATCCAGTGATTTTTTTTTTGTGTGTGGGGAAAAATAGACACAAGCAGCTTTTTCTTGAAAACTTAACCTCTTCGTTCCCCTTCTCTGATCGCTTGCATGCTCACGGTTCTCAGATACAGCGTCTGTGTTAAATGACACCCAGTTGTCCAGGTTGCTAGCTGTGGGTCCAGTGCCAGGCCATTGTCATAGACTTCCCCCTGGCAAGTATTGGACTGAGTGACCTGGGGACGTCTCCTAGATTGTAAGCTCATCCTGTGTCACTGCAAGTATTCGTCTGTTATTTGCAAACCCTATTTAATGTACAGTGCTGGGTAATATGTTGGCACTAAATATATATATATATATATATATATATATATATATATATATATATATATATTCTCCTGTTTACTATTAATAATATTATTAATAATAATTTTTACATAAGTGCCACTCGGTCTGTTAGGAAGAACCACCCTCTGCTGTCATCCGAAAAGAAAGAATTTGTGACGTCAACATGGGTATTCCCTGGCTTCATGTAGCTTTGTATTTTTTTTTTTTTTTTTTATTTGTGTCTCCGACCCGAACAGCAGTAAGGATCAGAAATCTAATACTTCCTGGTATGGAGCTGAATGTAACTTGCTCCTCTTTGGTATGCTTTTGTTCAGTGATTTGCCCAAAGCTGTCACTTGGAGCGGTGGGGAGTCCTGGAACTTCTGCAGAGATTCCTCTCTTAGCTGCCGGTGATGGCTGAATTGTGCAGTGTAGCTTTGAAGGATAGGTGAATGTGTTTAGCAAAGAGAGCTGTGTAGGTGGAGAAGAGCCGGTCATATGACTTTGACGAGTTACTTCTCCGCCATACAAGTTCAAGGAGGCTGTTAAAGAACTACAATGCTCCTGTCTTTGATCCAGAACAAGTATAAAGATGGGAGGTTTTAGATTTGCCCAAAATAACACCAGTTACCTGTGCGTCATGATGTTCTTTTGCATTCAGAACTCTCATTGGTCTGGAACAAAGTGAAAGTGTTCACTTGCTGTGCATTAACTTCAGGTCAACCATCCAATCATGTCTCACTTTATGCAGTTTTCCTAAGCACATATGTTTGATGATCTTGTCAAAACTATACATTTCTGTTACAAGCTTGTCAGGCCTACTTTGGTCATTGGGTTGCCTGCCAGATCTGCAGGGAGGTGTAAAAAGACCTTTTTGGCAGTTTGCAGCATGCTGACAGTGATGCCTTAATACCCATGACTCTAATATGAATTCCAAAAAACTCTTGTAGATGTGATGATCATCTGTGCATAAACATTTGTCCAATGTTCATTTTGAGTTTATTTTGCCCTGATAAAGAGAAGAGAATTTCTTGTTTGCCTGGTCGGTGATATTGGGCAAACAGTCACAGTTGTCATTTGTGTTTAAAAAAAAAAAAAAAAAAAAAAAAAAAAAGAGAAACGTTAATTGCTTTCCATATACAACCGTCCATTGGTATTGTTCCTGAGAGGCGCTTCAACCCATCCATAATCTTTGCCGCTCTATTGAAATTGGCACACCAAGTTGGACCGTTGTGTACCAAGACGGCTGTGTTGGCCCTGTCCGGCTTCCGATGCAAATGGATGAATATTGCTGTCTTCTGCAGGTGTCTGGGCCCAGGAAGCTTTTTAAAAAGCGCCTAGCAGCTTTGCATGTTTGCATTGATGATCAGGGACAATTTTTCTCCCCTGACAGCTTGGCAGTGAAAGGATTAATTAATTTCAGCTCTAAAAGAAGCACTTGCTGCCATTAAATGCCAAGCTGAATACGTAAAAACAAGAGGGATTATCATGCAAGGTGAATTTATTTGGCTCAGTCAGTAATTATCTTACATATGAATGAATTTGGATATGGCAGGGAACATCAAGTACACTATGCAGTTTGACCACTGGATGTCGCTGTTGTTACTAATTGTTTGCAAGCAGCACAACCCAATTACAAAGCTTAAATAAAGTTAGGGCCACAGCCAATATTTTTTTTTTTTGGACAATTGCAGTGCAGCACATATATACATTTTTTCCTTTGTTCTTGCAGCTAGTTCCGATAACTCAATTGCATTGGGTACCTGATTTGCTGATATCCATTTGTTTCAGATTCATCCAATTTTCTTGCAGCAGCTGCCCTTAGAAACTATTAGAGGGAGCTGTGTAGAATAGAGGGGAGTCGCTCATAAAGGTTTGTCGACACCTAACCATCACATCTGCATTATATAGCCAAAAGTATATGGATACCCCCAAATTTTAGGGGGGCAGGGGGTATTGTAATGGTACACAAACAATTTAGAAATTTGTGCTCTTCCAAACTTGTAACAATTTGGCTAAGGACACTTTTTGTTTCAGCATGTCTTTGCCCCTTTGTACAAAACTAGCCTCTTATAGACATGGTTAGCAGGTGCGTACATAGAGAGGTTCAAAGTGTGCTATCGCACAAGTATTAATTGTAGTACACAGGGGCAGACCACTGTTGGCTACGTCCGCCACTGCTGGGTAGACCAGTTTTCTGTAACGGAACGTTACTGCACATCTTTATAAAATTTGGATGAATTAGAATGCAAATTGCACTTTCATTTTAAATGGTATATCAAGTGTTCTCCCCAGTCCTTTTTAGCTGGGCACACCACCCAGCAGTAACCACCCGGCTGTTTTTGTGTGGTTACCTAAAAGCTTAAAAGCTGGTTCACAATACAGGGGCTGCCACCTTCCTACAGCTTTCTTCCACCCAACTTAAATAATTTTAATGGGGAATATTGATAATTCCAGCAAGCAGAAGATAGTTGGGATGGGTAAGTGACCACAAATTTTTGACCCTATAGTTCAGGGGTGTCCAAACTTTTTTCCAAAGAGGGCCAGATTTGGTGAGGTGAAAATTTGTCGGGGCAGGCCATTCAGCACGTACTCAGGGTTAGTGTGGGCGTGGTCTGCAGGGGTCCCAAGCAGCACACACACCCACCAGGGTGACGTGAGGGATTACCTGTGCCTGGTGTCCGTGCGGGCTTCGTGCAGAGCACGTTCTTGTAAAATGAGTGGGTGTGGTCCGTGCAGGTCCCGCACAGCTTACGCCCACTCTAATTACAGGGGATTCCCGTCCTGACGAATATGCTTGCCATGTGGCGGGTTGATCAACTCTAATGAAATATAGAATAGATTTTTTGTACGTGTGGTCAACAGTGTCTACAGTATCAAGCATTCACTCATTTCTTTCACATCTTGTTCATAAAAAATCCAGATGCCACTAGATGCCACTGTTGCTTTTTAATTCACACAATATATATAATAGAGAAGAAAAACTGTAGGATTGATTTGATTTTTACAAGATGTTTTTAATCGGTACATATCAATCACATCTCGTGTTATTTATGCCCTCAGATATTTGGGGTTCATGAAACTTGAAGGCTGACAAATGAATATTGACTTTAAATCAGCCGTCCCCATGTACTGCAGCGCTTGCTCATCCTAGCCTGGGGCCTGTGTGCACGGTGACCACTTACCGCACCCTGTTGGGTGTTTGATGCAGGCACATCTATTTTTTAATGCAGCTTTTATTTGGATATTTTATGATTTGCAGACTTGTCACTGTAGATTTCATTTTAATAATTTTGTATCCAAGGCTGGTTGCCATATCCAAAATATTTGGGGCCAAAAAATGGTGCAGCTCAGCATCTGCAGCCTAATTTCTGCTACTTACATGCACTCCAGTGGTGGCTGCAGTTATCAATCACAATGGGCTTGAGCCCTGTACAGAGTGCTGTACACACAGCTCTATTGTGTTCAATGGAGATTGGTGGAAGAGGAAGTGGCACCCAACTGTGCTCTCCTCCATTGAAATACACAGCGGCCATTCCTGATCAATTGTTCATCAATTCAATGATGGAGTGACGTACGATGGCGGAGGACTGCTGCATTTGTCAGATTTTCCCCCAAGCATGACTGTTTGTATCGGTTGAGAATCATCGAACGTGTACGTAGCTTCATTCCTGCTGACAATAATGGAATCTAGCTAAACCATGTGTATCAGGGGTGTCAAACTCAAATACACAGTGGGCCAAAATGAAAAACTTAGACAAAGCTGCGGGTCAAACTTAAAACTGAAATAGCACTACTACTACAATTCCCTGCGTCTATAAAACAGTCCAATGCGGGACCACACATAGGCAAAGAGCCCGCTGGTCTATGGATGTGAGTGATGCCAGGAATTGTAGTAGCAGGGCCATTTCAATGCAGCAGCGGGCCAGCTGCAATTCATATTTAGTGTTCCTTTGGGGGCCAAAACAAAGGACGTTGCGGGCCGGATTTGGCCCACCTGATGTATATCATCCACTTATAGTCTACATTGGGAGCACATGTTGTAATACAGAAGAACAGTTTAGAAACACTAAATGGTCGTTGTCACCCTTTAATAGGAAGTGTCTGAGCAAGGAACTGCATGGCAGAATTATCAGGTATTATCTTATTAGGCGAAATTAATTATTAAAACTTTGCTGTGTTTAAACTTACTGTATTTCAGATATCAGTGACAGGTGCTTTTTCATATATTGAAACTTTTTACTGTTGAGATTGGGCATAGTAGTTAGTGTTGGTCGAACAGCTGAGTTTTGATTTGGCAGCTGTTCAATCGAATAGCCCGATATTTTTCGGCTGATCGAGCGCCAAATTGGAACACCATTAAAGTCTATTGATAAGTACAGCCCGGTGACCGTGGGAACTGACCTGCAGGTGAACTATTAATGGAGAAACTCCAATGAGAGTTCATCTGCAGTCACAGCTGTTTGAAAGCACTCGCGTGCCTCCTATCAGCTGTGACCGCAAGATCCCACACTCCCTAGGCTGTACTTATAAATGAGAAGTACAAGCCCGATGACCGTGGGAACTGAACTCAGATGAACTCTTAATTGAGAAACTCCATTGAGAGTTCATCTGCAGTTCCACTTCGATCCTGGGCACTGGGGATTTATTAACCTCTAGTGCCCAGGTATCGCAAACAGGAGGATTCCCTTGAAGTCCTGGGAATCCTCCAGGGCTGCAAGGGGAATCCTACTGTTTGCGATCCCCGGGCACTAATCCCTGGGATTGCAGTGGATTCTCAGGGCTGCAATCATTCTTGCATCCCTGGGAATCCTCTTGTTTGCGATCCCTTGACACTAGAGGGTAATTAACCCCTAGTGCCCGGGGATCGCAGTGGAACTGCAGGTCAACTCTCAATGGAGTTTCTCTCTGTGCCTCCTATCAGCTGTGACTGCAAGTTCCCACGCTCCCTGTGACTGTGGTAACTGAACTCAGATGAACTCTCAATGGAGAAACTCTATTGAGAGTTCATCTGGAATTTGTCTTTTTTTACAGCCCTGTGACCCTGAGAACTGAACTCCATTGAGAGTTTTTTTTTTTTTTTTTTTTTTATATATATTTATATATTTTTAAACACAAATTCGCAAAGTCAAATTCTTTTTTTTCGGGTCATGTCTGCCCGAATTTGAACCGCCATTTTCGGCTCGAACATACGACAACCTGAATTCGAACACCAACACTAGTAGTAGTACACAAAGCATACATACTGAATGGCACACACATGGCCAGCGCATATGTACCGCATACACATGTGGGTGATGGTACAATATAAAATGCATTTTAAATGAATGAGTCAACTAACCAGACAGGTAACGTTTAAAATTCCACCCCTATTTAATTTCTGCTGCTGCGTAATATGTTAGCGCTATATAAATGTATTTTAATATTATTAATAATAAAAATAATAATAATAGTTATATACCCCATACTGCATGTCAATGCAGATCTGAATGGACCTCAAGGTGTTGTCTATTGTTTTCTAAAAAAGAACAAATGGCTCACATATCATAGTTTAGTGAATTGGACTACGCAGCTCTAACTGTTGCTGTGTCAGTCGTTACAGCAAATTTAAAATGTAATAACTTTTATCCTTCTCATAACCAACACTTTTTCATTTTTATATAGATTTGGAGAAAGTGTTAGAATCTATGTCAGAGTTTTTTCTTTTTGATTTTTTTATGGGTAAGCCAGATGTATAAATAATGCAATTTCCTTAATAAGGGTTGGATTTGATAAAAAGCTAAAAAAACTTATAATATCATTAAGGTCTATCTTGATCACCCAGGACCAAGAAATCGATTGAACATTGATCGGGAAAGGCTGTTTATTCATTGATCAGGTATGGATAGGTCCTCAATGGCTGCGTAGCTTTGTACTTTATCGAGTGGCAGCAGAGGTTAGATTCCAATTGATTTTTGATCAATTTGATATCAATATTCCCCAATTGATTTTTATTAGGGAAATTTGATCTCTTTCCAGATTTATCATTAGATATTGATACACTTTGATATATTTATATTAGTGCAGGTGTGTACTAGGAAATGTATAGGTGTAACTCTTCCAGGTATTTATTACCCCTATAACAATCACATGAGCCCCAACATTGCACTCATCTTCTTTTCTCTCTATCATTGTTCAGGCATTACCTATGGTCTCCACCTATGGTCAGGTGTTTGCATTGTTCTTGGCTGTGTTCCCAATGTCTGATCGAGCCTGATTTATTAAAGCTCCAAGACTGGAGAGGATACACTTTCATCAGTGATCAAACAAATCTGGAAGAGATTTCCTAAAAGTAATTTGCTATTTGTTAGCAAATGTTTTCAATCCTGGACCAGATCCATTCCAGGTTTGCTGGATCACCCAGCTTCACTGATGAAAGTGTATTCTCTTCAGCCTTGGAGCTTTAATAAACCAGGCCCATACTGCAGTCTGATCATTGAAGGAGAGATTTGGCATCATCATGCTCACTGCTTCTACTTTTAGAGATAGAAGGAACATGGTAGGTAGGAGTATAGTAGTTTGGCCTTTGACCTTGCAGCCCGAGACTTGCCCGGGTACTATCTGCATGGAATTGGTATGTTTTCTTCCCATTTTTGAGTGCATTGAATCTGTACACAGCATACTCCAGCATTCCAAAAACACACCAATAGGTTAATTGGCTTTCATTAGCATTGAACGTAGGGAATGTTAATGACCATACCTAATATATATATGGCGCCAACATATTACACAGTGCAGTACAAAGTCCATAGTCATCTCACTAGCTGTCCCTCAAAGGAGCTCACAATCTAATGTCCCTATCATAGTCATATGTCTTTATTACAGTCTGAGGTCAATTTTGGGGGGAAGCCAATTCACCTAACTGCATGGAATGTGCGAGGAAACTGAAGTAGCTGGAGGAAAAACGGGTAGAATCTGAAAACTCCATGCAGATAGTGTCCTGGCAGAGATTCCAAGCTGGGACCCAGAGTGCTAACCTCTATGGTGGGGGCATTGGATTGTGAGCTCATTTGACAAAGTCAAGAACTACATAATATGTCGGTGCTGTATAACCCCATAATAAAGTAATTTCTATGACTTCCCTTACTCTCATGAACATAATATTTCTTCCTTGCTCAGTGCAGCATTAGAATGGAGAAGAATGGGGGAAGGAATGGGTGGGCTCAGGATAAAAGCCAGTCCCATAGCATTTTCAGCAGAAACACATTGCTACATATTGAACACAGGTAACAATGTTAGTACATAGCTATATAATAAATCATTATAACCAGTTATACAATCTCAGTGATGGGATTGACAGATATCAGCATTCTTTCCTCTCCATGTCCCTTGCAGCATGTGAACTGTATCCATTTTCTCAGAACCGGCACGATGCTCTATGAACTCACATGTGGTTCTGTAACTGGTTTAAAATGCCATGGCATTGCAGCAGCAAAGTGTTTCCATGACAGCAGAACACATAGACCGATGCCGCTACTGTAATCAATAGTACAATAAAGTGTCTCTGCACACATCAGCAGGTAAAGCGAACGTGATTTTATAATAAGGCAATTACAATACATCTAGACCTAAAAGCAAAAAAATGTAACTTATTGCAGCATAATGTGGTGGCGGCGGCGGCTTTCATTTTTTCAGACTTTATTTTAATACGGACAGTTTAATATTCCCTGTCCTAGGGTGACAACGCTTACGCATCTGTTACATCATTAAAGGAGCAGCGTTGTCACTGTAGGATGCTTGTTACTGATTGGGCGTTTTCAGCCTGCCTAGGAGTAGGGCGGAGCTGGGTATATATCATCGGTAGGGACACAGAAGAAGGCGAGAGAGGCTCATACAGGAAACCACCATAAAATGCGTTGTCTTAATGCAAAATAACTAATGCATGCAGAAAAAATCTGCCATAATGCACACACAGTAAACAAAGATGCCAACATATGACTGCACCCTAAACCACTAGGTAGAAGTGTTCTGGGTCATATTTAAAATAAATGTCCAGCCAAATGTTTCTAAATTGCTTGCTTTTGCTTATAACTGCCTATTACTCCCCAAACCTTTCATGGCCCTTCTATAGGGGGTAAGATCTCCATGAACTGAACTGATGGTAGCTAAAACGCCTGAAACAGATGTTTGCATTTTGTAATAATCTGCAGTTCTGGATGTACATATGGATGAAGAAATGGCGCACACATGGAGAATAAATCTTTTACATTTGTTGGGAAAGTGAGACATGCGCTAGAGCAATGATGTACAGCTAATGCTAGAGCTCAGTGCATGTAGACAGTAATTTGCTTAATTTGGCTGGAGGATGTCAACAGCCCTAAAAAAAATGTGAAAATAAGTATTTTTTTCATAAGCAACACTGGAACTCTTTATAATATGCAACATTTAAGCAATACCTTCCAGTTAGCTTTTAGATTTACTTTAATACTTAGATTTCATAAAAAGCCAACACGTTCAGAGTTTAAACATCCCCCTCGTCAGGGCTTAGTATTATTGAATAATGAATATACTGGACTGAAACACTTGGAGGAATCCTAAGGGGTAATTAGCTGATACTTGGAGGGATCATTCCTAAACTTTGTACAGACAATTGCTAGAAAAGATCTCTTGTGATTGTTCCCAGTGACAGATAAACAAAGGAGCACTACTCATTCCCAATCAGTTCATCATTCTATAATGATAAATGAAGTTGGGGGACTTGTATGCACAGACTTTCACAAGCACAACCATTAGTCTCTATTATCCGACATACTGTATGTGCATGGCTTTATTATCCATTTATCCTTCAATTCATATTATCAGTCCTGTACCTTCTTCATTCAACAATGCTAAGCCCTGATGAGGGGAGGCCCTTTGAATCCCCGAAATGTGTTGATACTTTAGAAAATAAATCTAAACTTTTTATGTTCTGCTTTTGGTGTTTTCTTCCTTAGGCAACTATTTCATACTTGATCAAAGAGCCAACCTCCATCCAACACCCCTGAGAATTGATTTCATGCATTCATTCATTCATGCACTTTTACCCGCCTTTTAAGAGCTCCAGATTCCTGCGTAGTCCTTCTGCATTTTAAAACCCCAATTGTCTGTGTTGTCTGATTTCATTTCCCCTACCCTACCCATGTCTATACTATATAACCGTATATTATAATTTTTTAATTATGCATGCAAACTTGTGTCTTGTTCCTTGATGAATAACCAAGTTTGTGCCCATCTACTCTGACCCCTCCCACAAGCCTTGTCCCCTCCATGACCATAGCTGGGGCCCATCCCAGTTTTTCGTGCCTATCTACTCTGACCTCTCCCACAAGCCATGTCCCTACCATGACCAAAGCTGGGGCCCATCCCATTTTTTTGCGACATCCAATCTGACCCCTCCCACAAGCCTTGTCCCTTCCATGACCATAGCTGGGGCCCATCTCAGTTTTTTTTGTGCTGATCTTCCCTGACCTCTCCCACAAGCCTTGTCACCTTCATGACCATAGCTGCAGCCCATACCAGTTTTTTTGCACCCATCTACTCTGACCCCTCCCACATGCTTTGTCCCCTTCATGACCATGGCTGGGCCCATCCCAGTTTTTTTGTGCCCATCTACTCTGACCTCTCCTACAAGCTATGTCCCCTCCATGACTATAGTTGGAGCCCATTCTTGTTTTTTGCGCCCGTCTACTTTGACCTCTTCCACAAGCCTTGTCCCCACCATGACCATAGCTGGGGCCCATCACAGTATTTTTTTTGCACCCATCTACTCTGACCCCTCGCACAAGCCATGTCCCTTCCATGAACATTGCTGGCGCCCATCCCAGTTTTTTTACGATATCTACTCTGACCTCTTCCACAAGCCTTGTCCCCTCCATGACCATAGATGGGGCCAATCCCGTTTTTTTTGTTGCTTATGACAACCAACCAGAATCCTCATTTTCACTTGGGGAACAAACAAAATTGGTCGTCTGTGGCCTACCTACTAAGCTTCAACAAGCTTTCACAATTTTATTTTTCCTACAAATGTATTTTTACTTTTTGTAGCCCCTCTAAATCCAAAATGAAATTTTCAAGAAAATTTCATAAGCCGTTTGTAGCACAATAGAACAGCCCGTGCCGAAATGATATAGAACATTTTCCCCACACAAGCGCGCAGTAATATTACCCAGCGCCTCTCCACCAGCGCACATCAGCGGGAGATGTACTATAAGCACAAAGAAGTAACGATAATACATTTATCAACTATAAACATAGACACGTAGTGATAAAATGAAGCAAAACAACGACACTTATGTTAGAAAGCCTCGTAAAAAGAAATGGAAATAATAGAAAAAGAGTTATAGAGATGGAAAGCTCCTTCAATCCAAGCCCATGGGATGGTGGCGGGCATTGTAAATCAGCACAAAGTGATGTATAAAAGTGCTTCTACATAATTAAAGTGCTAGAAAAGTGCCGAAATATAAATATACAATAAAATCAGGAGCTGCAAAACTACTCTACAGCAGCAAATATAATAACAGTGGTTGCTTTAAAGAACTTATCAAGACTATTGTGTGTTTCCAATGGGCTCATTGGGGTGTTATTGTAAAGTCTGGCTCAGTGGTTTCATCCGCTAGCCCCTACGTTGGTACAAGACACATAGGGACTGGTGGGTGGAATCACAGTGCGCAGCAAGGTGATGGTGGGGGTACAGACTCGGAAGGATAACAAATGTAGAAGATTTTTCAGCATTAGTAGCTCTTCGAAAGCAAGAACGGTGGTGTGGATACCAGACAACCATTTTTCAGCATCATTTATTTACTTTTTTTTTAATATTCCAATGATGACCATGACCATTGGGAACATACATGATGGAACAGGGGGCAAGCTCCCAACTTTAGAGGAAGATGTTTGCTATAGGCCCATTTTCGGCATTGGGGTCACTGGGTGCTTGCAATGCTAGTGCTGCGTCTTTTCAATACCATTAGACTTAGGACTTTTCGAGACTTTCTTCAAAGCCTAAAGGGGTACATTGTGTTAGCACTTAACTTCTTTATACCGTCTAAATTTGGTGCTTGAGCAAGGGGGAGTCCTTGACATGGAGAAGATATGTGGTGCATGGCATATGCCAAGGTGAAAATTACCAAAGCTACACTGGCCTAAAGGGCAGCTGCTCTACCCATTCATCTTTATGGACCATTCAGTTATACTTTTGAGGGCAAATTAGAGCCCAGCTTTAAAATAGATATAAGTAATGCATCATGCAAAAAATCTAAGGTATTACCTAGTATACCAACAAATGAGATAATTTACAGCTTAGTAAGGAGTATGTAATGTACAGCCCAGCAGGGGCCAGGAAAATGGAATGTGCTCCATAGGGCATAGAACAAATGCCTGAAAATTATAACAAACAGCGTAGAATATACCATTAAGGTATAGAAATGTGCAAATACAGAGTGCCATGATAAAGTGTATGTAGCATAGCACCTCTTGGTGGGTTGGTTGGCTTGGCTGGAGAAAGGAAGGAGTGATTTAACAATGGGTAAAATATGGATGAAGAATATCCAGTAGTCAACAGTTTAAATATAGTGTCCCCTACATTGCTTGCTGGTAAGTTGTAAGAACAAATGCCCCAACATTCCATTATTATAAAATAGAAAATATTCTCATGATGGTAGTAGATAGGAGAGGAAATGACTTGGAGTTGGTGGCCAGGTTTGCTGTTAGTAGTTGGTGAACAGAAGGAATGCTCTGGTGTCAATGATAAAAATCCCCCAATAAGCATTGGTGGTCAGTGGGGTTCGAATTCTCCATTCCCAATATTGAGTCCCAACCCACAAATTTCCAGCCTTGGCAGTCAGTGAAGTTTAAATTTCATATTTCCCTGCCCCGATAGTCAGTGGGGTTCAGATTGCTTCCAAAGGTGGTCAGTGGGGTTCACCTCCACCTTCTTCCAAGAGAAATGGTGGTCAAGAGTTAAGACCCCTTCCTACCTTAGTAACAAACATATTTCACTTACCCTAATTTGATCTTCAATTCTCACTCCAAATCATCTCTCCCTTTGTTACTTCCAGGATAGATCAATACTCATTTATTACAATCTGATAGTGGAGATTTAGGTTCTAAAAATGCTCATTTAGGATAGGTTCTCTTTAGGTTTGTAGCGGTGGTGTTGGTTTTTTATAGCAGGTAATATAAAGATGGACTTTGCTGCTGTTCTTTTATATAAAACTCCTCTTTTCCCCCAAAACAAATACTTGTAATGTGCCCACAAATGCATGCAGAGTACCTCCTCATGGTATAGGACGGAGGGCAGTTCAAGGATTCTGTTGCCCTAAACAAGGGCAGGACTTGATTTTATTAATGACATAAAACATTATCTTTATCTACATCTATACTTCAAGACTTCTTTGTAAACCTTAATTCCTATACTTACCTTCCTTTATCAGACGTTTTTGTGTTTTCCTGTAAATCCTCCAAACAAATGTGAACCTAATGGTTCTACCTCCTGTAATCATAATATCAGCCTCAATGTAACAATAAATAAATGTATTGTGTAGAATTGCTTGTGTACCAATTATACATGATGTCGATTTTCAAGGAAAGCTGAGTTTTCTGTTAGCTGGGTAAGTAATACAGAAGGGTCATACTTGCTTAGCCATGCTTTGTATTGATTTGCCTTAAACCATATGATTTATGTGAGAATCGGTTTCATGTTTGGTAGTCCCACTAGATCATGTTGTAAGGTTGTAAGGAAAATGAGACAGGAGACTGAACATGGTACAGATCTGGGTCAGCTGTAAATGAAGGTATATGTGGAAAGAGCAGAGCTATTACAAGACAAGTGTAGAAATTCTTTTACCTTTCTTATCTATTATTAAAGTTGTCTGTTCATCCATCTATCCCTTCCTCTACCTATCTGCTGAGCCATCTATCCATTCCTCTGTCTATCCCCATCTATTAATTCCATCTATCTCTTTAGATCAATCGATTTATATGAACATTATTTCAATTTAACAGAAGGATTAGTGCACACCTGGCTTGAGGTATTTCTTTATCTGTATTCCAAATTTAGACAATATGGAGATATGGGTATATATTGGTTCACAGATAGAAGTATGGGTGTGTAATTATTTATCACACACACATGATATATATATTGGGATTGGAAATTATATATGAAAGAATCAATTCAATAAGTTGAATTATTAAATATGTGGTAGAATTATATCGTATAGCCACTTCCATTCCCTGTCTGCTGATATGACCTGAAGGAAGGACTCTGTTGTCCATCTGGATGTTCTAATTTGGGAAACCAATGTGAGGACTATTTGTAAGTGATCATTTTAATTGAATGAAGTAAATATGGAAACTGAATCTGAAATGTATCATTGTTGATTGTTATATGATTTTAGGCGATTTTGTTCCTGAGGAAGCGGATGTTTGATCCGTGAAACGCGTCAAACTTGTTTACACCTGAGATCCAACCTTAAAATTATCTATATCTGTAATTATGGTATTGATGATTGTTTTATGATTTTTAATATTGCTACTTAATAATCAGAATTTTTAATATAATTATGTGGTATCTGATCTAATGAATATCAAATCAATGTCTCTAAAGTCCCGAGGTGATTTCCTCAAACAAATTCTGTAGTAGTGTCAATTGATTTATCTATCTACCTGTATATTAGGTGGATGATTTCCAACTTTGCTCTCAAAGGTTATTCTTGTGACACTTCTGGGTGATGACCACTGCTGGTGACAGTGGTTCCTCCACCATCCTATAGTATCCTATGAGCTTGCAGATGGAACCACTGGGTGCAGCAGGGGGATGTAAAAATCCTATGAACCTGAGAATGTCAGATACATTAGAACCCTGGTTATCTGGAAAATATAACCAGAAAATTCAGATAACTGGCACCAGACAGCTTAGCTTTCTTGATTGCTCTTCCAGCTCTAGCGGAGCTCTGGAGTGTATTCTGCATCCAAGAACACATACCATAGCTCCACTAGGGCTGCGGGAGCAATCAGCAGATCAAGCATTATCCGCCATTAACAGCCATTCAGCACTAGAGGTAAATCAAGTCCCCCTATTCAAGTCTAGTGCTGAATGGCTGAGAAACCTTAGTTTCAGAGAAACTTAAGTTAACTGGAAACTACACTTATCTGGAATTGGCCTTTTACCCGTGGGTGCGGGATATGATTCTACTGTATGAAGATCTTTCTGCAAGAGGGAAGGACTCATCGTACGTTGGTTGGCCATTGGGGCAGACCATTAATATTATGGAGCATGTGAGGGAAAGAGAGGGTCATGGGAAAGCTTTAATATCATTAGGAATTGATTGGTTCTTAGCTTTTCCTCTCTACATTTGGGTATTTTGGGATTTTATTGCTGGAAAGATTTTGCCCACTTGATGTCTCAATGGCCACACAGGAAATGGAATGCAATTTTCTCTAATGGAATAAAAAAAAAAAAAAAACAGATAAAGATTTAAACCTTCTCTTACCCTGTTCAAAAGTAAAAACAATGGCTGTGTTTAAAGAAATGCACAACTGATAACTGGAACATAGTGGCCTTTTATATTTATATATTTAAATTACAGGTATGTCCAGACATTACAAAACTCTGACTCCAAATTCTCTTTTTAACTTTTTTTTGAGTTGCGAGAGATAGCTTTAATTAGTCCTTGTGACATCATTCCCAGGCAAGTACATTTAGTACAAGGGGCAATTACAGGGTGGTCAGTTCCCATTAACTAAGGCACACCTCCAGAACTACACCTCCCAATAGCCCCTTGCTTACCTGTAGTGATGGACATGTTCTTGAGTCAAAGCAGCAGCACTGTTTCAGTGAGAAAGAAATCAATATATAAGTATGGAGAAGAACAAAGAAGGTCGGGATAGGGGGAGATATGTGGTCCAGCAGGCATTTGCATTTCAGTGCTGCAGAGACACTGCGGGGTTTAGTAAAGAATTTAGGCTGTTGCATGGAATAATTCACCTACCTTAGTGAATGTGCAAAAAAGAAATATGTGCAAATACCCAATCACATGCATGAAAATCTAAAACTGCAGGAACTTCTTGCATATGATTGGTTGGCTGAAGTCAGCAGACCTTCATGCCATCTATTAAGCTAAGTGCAATATTCCTTGCAAGGGTAATTCACTTTGCTATGTGAACAGAATATATCAAATCAACCCATTTTTTATTATTACCTAGATCAGTGATTCTCAACTGCCGGAAGTTGCTGGGGGTTCCTTGAGCGATGAGTAATTTTTACCTCTCAGGTCAGTTTAAGTGACCCCAATAATCTTTTTGGCTATCTGTAAGGGTGACATTCTTCCCAATAGTCAGCAATGTAAGAGGAATTCTTCCCACTGACCCCCACACTAATATACTGTGAGCTTTGGATATAATAATTATAATAGGGGTTCTCTGAGATCTGAGAAGTTATTTCAGGGGGTTCCATTGGTTGATGGTTGAGGAACATTAAATGATATACACTAATGATATTTTGATATAAAATTCCCATATAATAAAACCATTCTAAGTATTACAAGATCTTTAATAACATTTATTAAGATGCTGAGAGTAACCAAACACAATTAATGAGTAGTAGAAAAAGGGGTGAGGACCTTTACTTATTTCATTGTACTGAAATTTAATGAAAAATAAGGAACCGGGGAAAAAAAGAAACAAATAAAACAGCTCAGGCGAAAAACTGGATTCCTCCTGATGCCGGAATCTGTGTGCAAACTTAGAAACCAAAGAAGAGGCATTGGATGTAATTACGGATGGTGGAAACAGCTGTGTAAAACATGAAAATGACTAAAACACAGCATAAAATAATAATCATAAAAAAGCTGTTAACAGAAAAAAAAAACAAAAACAGAAAACAATGACGATTTTTAGCTGGATAACAAAATTGTTGTTTTCTTTTTAGGGAGCTATTGGAGAGGAAATAAATAATTTTATGTCTTTATACTCTTTAATAATAATAATAATATATATATTATACATATAATCGCTCGTCATCTTGTCTCATAATGAAGTAAATCGAACATCTGTAGCCTAGAAACAGTCTTGTTTATTCTTCACGTCCGCCCTCTTTTTCTCTTTCATTTTTTTTAAATTCCGTATGCGGTTATGATAAAGCAGGTCGGGGGAACTCCCAAAATTTGTGGAATGAAGTTTATGGATCCACTTCAAAAGTGTTCAAAGCAATATTTTTTTTTAATAGAAAGAAAGCCATCTGTATGTACAAAGGCAGTCAAGTCTTCTCCTGCATTGGTTGGAAATTGTCAGAAATCGTAGCCATGGGGCATTTGAGATTGCCTTGTCCTTTGAGTTTTTTTATGGACGTTTTAGAACGTTTATAAAGTTTTGCTTTTCTTTCTTTTTTTTTTAATTTTTTTTCTCTTTGCCGCCGCACTGCACATGATGGGTGCTATTAATGAAGAACATGTCCAAGGACGTGGATGGAGCTTGGTGCAAATTATGTCAATCCAGGCCAATTGGCGACTGGTGATTCTTCTCGGTGGGTTGACTGTTAGGTTCACTTTAGAAGCCATTCATTCACTGGAAGAAAAATGCAAATGACAAAATAAATCATGACTTATATTCTGGCATTCAAATACAAGGCAATCGTCTTATGCAGGTTGACTGAAACTATAAGCCAGAGCTTCTCAACCAGGATTTCTCCAGAGGTTGCTGGGGATTCCTTGAGCAATGAGCAGTTTGCACCTCTGAGGCCAGTTTAAGTGACACCATTGATTTGACTATCTGTAAGGTGACAATCGTCCCAATGTAAGAGGAATTCTTCCCAATGACCTCCACACTAATATACTGTTAGCTGAGGATATAGTAATTATAGCAGGGTGCTCCCCCATGGTATAAAGGTTGGGAAACACTGCTATAAAGTATAGGATAATTAGCACTTTGGTATATATTGATCTGTAGCTTTGCAGTCTGCTCTACTTCAACTAAATCTTCTCT
The DNA here is from genome assembly GCF_032062135.1 of Pyxicephalus adspersus. Classification (NCBI taxonomy): domain Eukaryota; kingdom Metazoa; phylum Chordata; class Amphibia; order Anura; family Pyxicephalidae; genus Pyxicephalus; species Pyxicephalus adspersus. Next base: position 4,654,292 of record NC_092860.1, on the reverse strand, counting down.
GCCCAATAGTAATTTTTTAAACTGAGCTCCAGATAAATAGATAATTAAGAAACATTTTAATAAATATGCAAATTTCATTACAGAAATCACTTGGAGGTAGTCATCTTTAAAATATTTACAAAAAAATTCCATCGTACAATATATTAACATCATCCAGTCATATCTAAGTAAGTACCTATTGAAACAACATTTTGTAATAATAATACCTACACCAAACTTAAGGGGACTTTTATCTTACATGCATAACTTCAATTTTTGCCCTATTGAAGTTGTAAATATTGAAGTCAGATCCCCTATTATACCAAGGACAAATTGATTATTATCCGTTTATTTTCCACTCGTCTACACATAAGTATTGGTGATCAAGTAAGATTCTTTTCAGTACTTGGATATTATTATTTTAATTATCCTAAAATTGTTTGTTTCCTTTTAAATTTTGCACTCTTCATATATATATTTGTTATTTATCAGAAATATCCAATTCCATTTGGCTACTTTATGAGATTGATTACTTCCTTTTTCAAATACAACACTTTAATGCATAAGTAAGCCAGTTTGAAGTACATATCTTATTGCTGAACATACAAATATTGGTATTGGATGCATCATTTTTACAATGTATTGTACATCATAAATTTTAGGGTCTCTTTCTTTCCCCTGAAGAAGTCCGTCTCGGGCAAAACGTGTCGGGATTGAGACAGTAACTATATACCATTTATCCTTTACCAATAGGATCTGCTTATACTTTAATGTTCAAAGACCTATTAGGAGCATATATTAAATATTTTATGTACTTATACAATTTATAATTCCCCACGGGGTATAATAGTGCCTATTATCCAGTCAATTTTGTTTGAATCCCAACCAAGTTTTTTATGTATTGTCTAAAAATAAAGGTTTATTTTAAAAGCTTTACAATACCCAGTTTGCCCAAAAAGCCTTTTTCTCCCTTTATCTATACACCAAATTCCTATATGGCTTGGCAACTACTACAGTAGTCTCAAATAGAACTCTCTTGGGATAAAACTCCTTTGTTTTGCTTTTTAGATAAATAACCAGCTTACCAGGGCTATCCTCTCTGCGTGGGGCATTATATTAGGGAATAGGATAGGGTTCAGGTTGGCCCTTACTATGGGATTACTGTGAATCCCAAGTTTGCAAAGTTGTGTCCAAAAAACTTCACTTCCAGCAATAAGGAATAGCCTTAGCCCTAGGTTGCCTGAGCCCCAGGAGCCAATAATTTAGATGAAAAGATAACCAAGTTCCCCTTCTAAAGAACGGACAAGCTTACAACACCCATATTGTTAGTGTATTGGAGCTGTCATGGGCAGCTGATAATCCTGTGTAGGGATACTTTTTATGTTTAAAAATGTTGGCATTGGTACATGTCCCCCATGGCCAGAATTAAATAATAAAATCCTCCCCCCATACACTTCTATGGGTTTAACACAAAGTATGTGAAATTTGAGTAAAGATCTCTGAAAACTGTTCAAGGACCAACCCCACAGGTTTGCTAATCCCTAATCCTATGGAAATATTCAGTAGACCCTTCATTTTGGGTATTAGATTGGGATAGATGCATATTAATGTTTAAAAATGCACCTGTATGGAAATTATACACTTCATTTAGCCCCCCCTCCACTCCGTCTTGCATTCATGGAGTTTGATTTAATAAAGCTCACCAACACTGGAAAAGATAGACTATCATGGGAGAACCTGTGTGATCCAACAATCCTGTAGGAGAATTCTTAAAAATCCGTTGGCAAAAGTTTTCATTCCTGGACCAGATCTACTCCAGGTTTGTTGGGTCACGCAGGTTCTCCCATGTCTATCATCCCCAGTCTTTGGGAACTTTATTAATTCTGACCCATGGTGCCTAGGTAAGGGTGACGTTATGCTTCTTCTGGACCCTAAAAATGGTGAGGACTCCAAATAAAGGATGGTCTTGCACTGTACAAAACTTCTTGCTAGATATGGGGTGCTCACGGTTTTCAAGGTATCTTTTCAGAAGGAATGTGGGAAGAAACCTATGCAGACACAGGGAGAACCTGCAAACTCCATGCAGATAGTGGTCTGGCCAGGATTCGAACCTGGGACCTAGTGCTGCAAAGGCAACAGTGCTAACCTCTGAGCCACCGTACCTTGTATGTCTTATCCCACAATCAGCTCAGGGCCGATATCAGATGAGAATCTGGCGTGTGTACAGTGCCCGTTGATCGTCCGAACGTCCGTCCTGGCAGATCCACGGACAATGGACGATGAACGATTGTAATGCAAACAAAAGGGGAGAGCACAGCGGGGTGCCGCACCGTCGTCCTCCCTCTCGCCTCTCTATAGAGCAGAACGGCGCTGTATGTACAACACTCGTTCATGCATCATGCAGTGGTTAGTTGTTGGAAAGGATTGTGAAAGATCCTTTCCAGCGACAATTATTGCACGTGTGTACCCAGCCTAAAATTTGCAGATAGGAAGTTTGGTTAATTCTATTGCCTAAATATTCTTCTAGTTACCTGGAAATCGCTCAGAATCCAAGATCCAGTAGAAGAATGCAGATTAAGAGTTGTGATTGCACTCTGACTATAGAGAGAGGCCCGTAGCCGTAAGAAGTAGGCCGGGTGCTAGGCCTAACCCAGAGTTGTTAAGGGGTTAAGAAAAAAGGTAGTGATGCTAGAGGGGGCTGGGTTAGTATAGAACGTGGGTTAGGAGGAGATTAGGAATAGGAGGCGTTAAAAAGGGCTGGATGTTAGTGAGAGGCCCTCTTTTAGAAAGAAAAAGTTTCCCACCCCCTTCTGTTGGGGTAAAGTTGAGAGTTTGGTTCGTTTTAGCGGTTGGGGTCTTGGAAGGCAGGGATCCAGTGTATTGGAAAAGTGGTGGATTTTGGCAGGGAGGATCCCCTTTGGTGGACGGATGATTATGGCTCCTGAAGGCAGTGCTGGGCAGCTAGGGGTCAAGGTGGAGATGTTGGAAGAGTTCAATTCTTGTTGGGTGCGGATTTTGCCTTCTGAGACCTGCAGCTTGGTTGTTTGGGTGTATAATTGGGAGTTTGATAACATTATGGATACTGTTGTAATGGTTATGTATTATTAAAAGGGGAATTAAGTTGTTGGTTAATTAAGCTATATTCAATGTAATATGTTAGCATTATATAATCCTGTTTTATTAATATTTATAATAATAATGGAGTGTTGTGATAATTTATGTTAATGAATGCTTATCAAAGTGTAAAATGTAAATTTTTATTTGGCATTTATTTAATTTGGGATATTTGTTTGTTAATTACTTGAAAAGTTAATTTTATTTAATGGTGTTTTAAATAAACGGCTGCTTGCCAGCCAATTTAAAATCCAAGATTTGTGTTGGGGTATTTATTGGGGGGGGAGTGGTTGGTAAGCAGGGGGAGGTTTGGAAGTAGGCGGAGGTTATGACAATGGTGTTGCTAAAGGATGGGCTAGAAGGTCCGAGCTACCCTGGTCATGAACATCATTGTTCTGTATCAGTGCTTCAAAAAACTGAAACCATTGGACTGCATCCCGGCCCTCTGACTGGTAAGTTGGCAACTGGTAAATTTAGAATGTACCCTTTGTACCTTTAAATTAGCATCTCAATATCCCTTGTACAGGGGTAGCAATAGCCAACCAGGTAAATATACTGACATAGGACAGGGATGGGTTTTTTATTCTGCTGCAGCCTATTCATAGTCCATTCACAGACTGGGGGAGTAAGGTGACCAAGTTGCTTTTTTGAACTCCACCAGCGAAAAGGCAGGTCACCATGCTAGTTCTACTGTCTGAATGGGCTATGTAAATCCTATTACTGGCTGGACAGAATTTCATAACTTTTAACAGAAAAAACATCTCTCATATACGCTTTTAATTATTAAACTATTTCCCTAACATCACTCTCATTGTTAAAATAAGTCAAACTTTTTAAACTAGGTTCGTTTTTAGAATAGCAAAGCCCATACAACAAGCGTTTGTTATAAATGCTAAAAGAGAAATCACATTCATAATCCTAATACACAATTTCCCAGTAGTTGTTTTTTTTTTTCATCAAGCGTAAATGAGATTGGCATGGAGGGTGACGGAACAAAAGCTTTTGCTTCATTATGTTCTTTCCTAAGCCTGGGAGAATTACATTCACTGAGCCTTATAGTATTGTCTGACAAGAAACCAAAACACATTATATCAATAGTCCTCTGCACTAATAACAGCGTAATGGCAGCGGTTCAACGTGACCCCACTTCCAGGATGCGGGCACCTCGGCACAAAACAGACGCTTTCATATTATCAGTGTGAATGGAAAGCAAACAATGTAATTCTGTTAATAAGTAGGGTTATATTATCATTATTGGAACATGCTTCCTACATGACACCATATGTAATTGTCTTTTAAATCTCTTGATAAATAATGAAATGAACATTTCTGGCCTTTTTCTTTTCTTTTTTTTTTCTTTTTACAACAATGTAACTTTTAAAATGAACTTTAAAACATTTTAATAGAAAAAGTCCCTATCTAGATGAAGGTAGTTTTCTGTGCACCTCTCTAAATTGGTTTCACTTTGTTTCCAGGATAAACTTTGCTGCCCAGTTGACCGTGCCATGTCTTAATAAGTTCTATAGATTGCTTTAGGAAAAGCTGGATGATTTCTAGAAGCACAGAATATAACCGGGTATTAAAGTTTTAAAGTAAAGATAACAGTAATTGCTGATGCAGGGAACATCCGATTGGCTCACAGGATCATGCAAATGGAACCATGCGTTATAAATTTCTATGTCCATCTATGTCCATAGGGTTTTACCTGGGATATGTTTATTTCTCTAGTGGTTGAACTTTGATGAACTTTTGGATTTATTTTTCCAACCTGACAAACCTGTTGTAACTATGTAACGTCCAATGAAAACACTATAGTGGCCATTACAGAAAGTAAAAACCCAGATATTAAATCTCATAAATGCTAAAATGTGTTAATTTCAATTGTTTTTTTTTTCAATCTATAAATCTTTAAATTTGCAGAATTATTTTAAACTAGTTCCTAGTGATTCTGTTATAAAGGTCCTTGTTATGGGGTGCCAAATGTCTCCCAACTCTGCTCATGGGCCTTATTTATCAAAGCTCTCCAACAAACCTGAAATGGTCCAGTCCAGGATTGAAACCATTCGCCATATAATAGCAAATGATTTTTAAAAAACCTATTCCACTTTGTTGGATTGACTACAATAACCTATGATAATCTATATTCTCCAGTCTTGAAGAGCTTTAATAAATATGGCCCCATGTGTTGCCCACCATGCTAAGATACCTTGAAAAAATATCGCCCTCCATTGTCATTATTAGGGAGCTGGACCAAAGCATTGATGTGCAGCCTAAAGCATGTTGACGAGAGGCAGCTGGGAAAGGAGTGAAAAAGTGATCATGTTTATAAATGCCATAGAAATTGGTACCTCATACCAGTAAACTGGTTCCTCGGGGGAGGTTCCACCATGGCAGTGTATTAGGGAATGGATGGAGGTGGCAGTACAGTACTTTTCACTGCTGCTGTGAAATCTGCAAACGCTGGTACTGTAATAACCAGCACTGTGGTGCAAGTGGCTAAGCGGTTGGCAGGGTGTCAGATGTCGGAAGTGTCGTAGGGTTGCTTGCTTCTGCAGCAGGCCTGATCCATAAGAAGCTCTTATCAAATGTGTAGTGTAAGATATCTAAGCATGAGTGTCTGTGTATGTGTGGAGGACTTATCTCAGGAACCACCTGGTTGGAACAAATGTAGGTACATGTCCAGGTTCAATCGAGTTTGGGCTACCAAACATTATGGGCTAGTTCCAAGCCCAACGCAATGCACTGATATTTTTCCCCCTAATACCTACCTAAGTCTAGAATCTCATAATTAATGCCTACAAGGTCCCAAATCACACAACTGAAATCTGTACAAATGTGGTTAGGAGTAAACTCCAGCTGTGTTCCAATTGGTGATAGTAAAGAGAGGACAGCTTTCATCCACTCTTTCTCTATAACTTTCCAAAAAAAAGCAAACAGATGGGAGTCAAATCAAACCCATGGTGGGATGAACCTCAAACCTTATCTCCACTACTATCAAAGTTAGATTAAATCAAAGAGAGTCTCTGGGAACATTCCAAAGAAAAATGTTGACTGGGCATATAGGAAACATCAACCTCATGTGATAGCATGGTAGAAGATAGCCAATAGATGTTAATAAAAAGTTGATTATTTTTTGTGCTATTTTGGTAAATCAACCAGAAAAGTGTAGAGTTTTTTTTTAAATGCTGGTAAAAAAACATTACTTTGAATGGACAATGTCAACTGAGTTACCCACATGGCTTTAAATGTTGGGTTCCATTCCTAGCACCTTTCTGAATTGAGAAAGCCTCCTGTATAAGTTGCCAACATCTTTAACATTCCAGAACAGGTCTAGCTGAATGTAATGTACTACTACTGAAATATGTTTTGTTGGTTTCTAGTATCTTCAGTATATCACAATCTATCATAAACTCATGGTGATCACCCTTACCTTTATACTGTACTTTCTGTGCTCTGTTGTTTGGGCAGTCTCTCCCTTGTAAACTAAAGTTGATGTTGGTTCGGATGCAGCGGTTGTTGAGGGGCTGGACCGGTCTATAGTTATCACTCATGCTGGAAAAGATCTGCGATGGTTGGTTTTGGCTTAATAGTCTTAATGAATGCATCTGGAAAATAAGAAAACAGAGAACAGATACTGAAACTTCATACTTTTACATCTCTGACATCCTATAGGGAAATTGTGCCAACAGAATTGTACCAACGGCCATTTCACCTTAGAAACAAATTCAAGCTCCTGTACTTTGCCTTCAAATCCCTCCACAGTTCTTGTCCTACTTACATTTCTGACCTGATAGAAAAATACTCCCCCAAAGCCGCTCTCTTCTCTCCTACAGTGACCTACTTATGACTTCCTTACTCATAACCTCATCACATGCACGGCTCCAAGACTTTTCTAGAGCTGCCCCCACTCTCTGAAATGGTCTTCCTCGTCCTTTTCAGCTTGCTTCTACTTTCTGCTCATTTATTAGAACCCTTAAAGCCCAACGCTTCAACCTCACCTACCCGTCTTCTTCTGTCTCCTAAACCCTCACTACTTCCCACCATTCTATATCTCCCCTCCTATTGTGTGTTGACCCCCATTTAATGTACAGCTCTGCGTAATATGTTGACATTTAATAAATACTGTTTATTGTTATTATTTATTATTATTATTATTATTATTATTATTAATAATAATAATAATAATAATAATAATATTAATAAAATTATTAACAATAAGAACAGAATAATAAATTAGGGTGGTTTAATGGGTCCAGAGGCCTTATTTCTGGACTGTTTATTTAACCAAAAACTCTCATAAAATTATTTTTGGATTTATTGTTTTTTAAGCAAGGTATTTACCCATCAAGCATCTCTTGTGCAGATATACAAAAACCCCTATACTTCTTGCTAGGGTGCTATCATCTTGTGATGTGATATCAGCTGTCTCAGCAGAATCAGAGCTGGTACCCAAGTGACGCTTTGTATTATTCCCATTTGTTCATCCCACAGAAGTTACATAAAAGTTTATCTAGTGAGGTGAAGGGTGGAGGAGCTGTGTCAGCATAGACAGTAATTGCACACATCTAGAGCCAGAGAGAGCAATGAAGTGTAAGGAGCTGTGCAAGAGTATTGAAGCTCCTGGAGTAGGCACATTTTTTAGCCAGTTCAAAAGGGTCATATTGGCAATATATGGCAGTTCACTGAGTAAACATCTAAAGTCGTGTTTCTCAACCAGGGTTCCTCCAGGGGTTGTTAGGGGCTCCTTGAGCAAGTTGTGCCTTTCTGGTCACTTTAAACTGACAGCAATTACCTTTTGGCTATCTGTAAGGATGTCATTCCTTGTACTGCTCAGCAATGTAGAAGGCATTCTTCCCACTGACTGATGAGCTGTGCTTATAGGAAGTATAGAAGGGGGTCCTTGAAGACCTGAAAGTTACTTCAAGGGTTCCTCCATGTTAAAAGGTAGGAAAAGGCCAATTTGAAGTTTACAAATAATTAAAATTCATGAATAACCAAATTTACAAACTTCATTTGTACAATAATACTAAGCCCTGATAAAGGGGGTTTGTGCATACCTCCCGAAATATGTTGGATTGATTATTGATAGGACCTTTTGTTATAAAATATAAAAATGTATGAATTCCCAATGGCTTGGCATTCTCATTCTTGCACTCCATGAAAGCAGCATTTTTCAGGGCTATCTTTGGAATCCACATTCCTGAAATTATTTGATTTATTCAGAATCTCCATCAAGCTTGGAATGCAGTGCTCCACCAGCCTAATGCCACATTAAAGGGACCTTGTTAGTCTTGTAAAAAATCCTAAATGACATTCTCAGCTATGAAAAGCGTTCATTCTCCACTCCCAAGTGGGCTGTGTACTCTATGACCCATCACTTCCAATGCTGAAGCCTCTGCAAAAATCTTTGGAATTCAATAATAATCGCACAATGCCTGCTGTATGGTCTCCCAGTGCTTATGGTAGCTCCATCCACCAACTCCTCCATTACCAAAGGGTAGAAGACCTTGGATTCTGATTAAATGAATGTAGCAGCTCTTCCGTTGCAAGGAACTTGCTTAAGAGCCTGATAGGACCTTCTAAAGATATGGCCAACATTGGATTTTTTATAGAAACCATCAGGACTTTTTTAAGGTATAGTCAACAGAAGAAACTAGAAATGCTTCTGTAAAATACAGAAACACATTTTCAAGTATTCACATGCCATGATATCTACCAAACATTTAACACAAGAGAGGTTTATTGCTAATTTTAGGATGGTGGGCAAAGCCATGCAGTTCCTTCGTGTATTCCCCTTTGGCCAACCCAGGCCCAGGTAAAGCATACATGTATATAGACATTCATCCATTCTGCACAATGCAGGAATACAGTGCAATTATTCCAATGGTAACACCTGCACTGGTAACAATTGGTGGGATTGATCTTCTCCCACTTCCTGTAGTTCTTCTGAGATAAAGGGGAATTTACCCCTTCCCACCTTCCCTTGTGTTCTGATGTGACTGCTGCCGTTTCCTCGTCTAGAATCCTGCTGCTGGATAGTCTATAGGAAGGGTCCATAACATGCAAGCAGGGATGGGGACATCCAAGAAGGGCCCCTCTTCCCGTAAGAAGAAGTTGTGGTGATGTCATGTCATTGTAGCTTTCGGTGGGTTAAATGGCAGCTTAATTTTAAAGAGGGTATAGGAGTATCCCCCCGGAGATCATACAACGGGCCATACCGTACCTAATATGAAAAGAAATACTTTAATAGAGGGATGAAGTTTACCTTCAGGGTAGTTTGCTTGCAGTCTGTTCTATGCTATATATACATCTCCAGTGTGGGTCTTATATAGATTAGAGCAGCAAACATTCTGCACAGAGGCACCTTAATCCTGCATGCAGCTTTCTCATTTATTTCCCAACGATTGCCAACTGCGACCTCTGTTTTCACTTAAATTTTAGAAACACATTTAATTGGCTTTCTTTTCCTGGCAAACAGACCTGAACGCTGGGGAAGTTTTGCATTTAATACGGAGCTGTGGAGCAAAGTGGTGGCAGGTCAGGAAAGTGTATGACCCAGAAAGGGAGAGATTGTATTGTATCCTTCCATTTCTAACAAACCGCCTGACATACTTCTTCACGCTCCCTTATCCTATTTTTTTCGCCGTTCATCTACTTTGTGAAATATAATAGCAAATCTTACAGTGCGCTGAAAATATCTGAAAAATGCCTCCTATTTCCTTTTAAAATGCAAAGAACAGAAATGGTACTGAGTAAGTTTAAAAGCGGTATACATGTAAAGGTGAAGGAAGGAAGCGTACCCAAACCAGCGGGGCTGCAATTGCAGCAGTTAAGCAAATGGTAGCTACAAAAAGCGGAATGATGTGAATTTGTGCCGCCGGCGGTGTCAATGATATGAAGATGATAAAATTTGGATTTTTTTTTTATAAAAGCTAAACTCCAGGCAGTCATAAAATATATAAATGAGTGCAGCCTTATATTCACACATACATCATTAAAATGCATTTTGTATATGCAATCAATGTAAGTAATTGAATTAGGCATGGTATAAGCTTCTTGCAATCCTGGCATTGGGCAAAGGACAGCAGAAATAAACAATGTGTCTAATAGGAGAGAGGAAATAGGCCGGGGGGTGGGACTAGACCAATAGGTGTTACTTAACTGCAGAAAAGTTGGCCTGGAGCTATTTAAGTGAAGGGCCACATGACAGGGTAAGAAGGGAAGACAGGACAGCAAAGGGTTACAGTTTAAAAAAAAAAAATGGAGAAAGTATAAGAGCGGGAAAGAAAGTGCGGGAAAATAAAAAAAAATAAAAAAAATAAAATATATGTACATAGGTGAGGGGGGAGGAACAGAGTTATGATTGGGGGGTTTTTGGCACAGGGTGGAGTATTGGGCATAATTAAAAGGGGGGCACTTAGGGGAGGGCTCAGACAATTTTCCAGGTTAAGCAACCCCCACCCACCCTCCCTGTTCTTTGTCTTTTGTTGTGTGTGTAAATTTGATGAAAATAAAGATGTAACTAAATAAATAAGCAACTATGGGGCTTGGGGCAGTTGTCATAGCAGCAGGGGCGTCTCTTATCAGGTCCATGAATGGGTTAAGTTTAGGAAAAAGAGAATGAGGGGTAGGGCCTAGCGGGGGACGGGCTCTGTCTGGTTAATGGGGGCCCTGCACGACACTCGGTTGTTGTGGGGGCTAGATGTTTTAAAAGGATATCCGCTAATTGTCCCTGAGGCGGTGTTATTAGCGGCTGGGGGACTGTTTAGTGAGCGGAGGTATTTGTTAAAAGGATTAGGATGGGAGGAATTGTATTCATGGACCTAGAAAAGAAAGCAAGGGCCGGCGGAACTTAAGGCTGTCATAAAATGTTAGTTGTTTGAAGTTGTACATATGTGGATGTTTTTTGTTTATATACAAAAGTATGTTGTTAAAAATTTGGTTAATAAAATGAGCTGCTATGGCCGATTTAATCCAACAAAACAGTGTGGTCTATTAATGGGTACGTTGGGTTGGATTGGGGGAGGGGCAGCTCATGGCTTCATCGGCTGTGCCCTAGTCAAGATAAATCAGGTCTCTTGTCCTTCCAGATAGGGTTGTACTGTGTACCAGAGCGGTGTACATTTTGGCTGAATGGCCAGAAATGGAAATACTATCTTTAGGAAAATCAGCCACCCTGTAAATGTTTCCTTGATTGATTTAGTTTTTGCCTGAAGTTCTATACTTAGGTATATTCAATAGCTTGGATACAATATACCAGAACGAAAAATATATTTTATTTTATATGTGGGAAGGAAAAGTATCAGCTAGCCTGCCGACCTTCATGTGCCCCCTGATATCTCCAGTTCCCTTTCTAGAGAATCACTTCTTCACAATACAAAATAACTATGAATAATAAGAATATAAATGATTACATAGGGAAAGGAGAACCTCTTCATGATGGTAATGAATCCTACCAAATTCACAGGACTAAGAAGACAATTGTATTTCCCAATACCTTTTCAAAACTATGAATACCTGTGGACGACATACTATGCCATAAATGTTTCAGCTAAAAAATTAGACATCACACCCTTTTTACAAATATTTTAGGTAGTTTGGAAGGGAAAATAGGTGTCCTAAGCTGTTGTGTGGGTATGGTAGGTGCCAGTTATATGGATTGTAGTGGTAATTCTTAGTATGGATTGGATTACTATTACAGGGACTAGGCTGGGCATACATGGCGCAGCGTACATTTCTGGAATCTTTAGGATGCTTGGAATAAAGCTGAATGTTGTGAATAATTTTACTAAAGCCTTTAGCCATTGAAATCAGCTAAAACTGGGCACAAGCAGTACTTAAACAAATAGGTGAGTGGGTCTAACTTTAAAAAGAAATATTGCTAAGTGCCATTTGCCTATCTTGGGCCAGTGGAAACTGGTGGACCAACCCTTCATTAGCATAGTAAAATAAGGCTGTCAGCTCTCAAATCTTGTTCATAAAGAAGTAAAAATATTTAATTCATTCATATTTTAACCCTGTAGATCTGACTTGCCTTCAAGTTCCAAGTCAACTACGCCTTTTTCCTCCATCAGTGGAAAACTATTGTCTTTGTTATTTAAATCTAATTTTATCCAGGGAGATATTTTTTCCTTCTTTACCGTGCTACAACAAATTGTGTACAAGGTGGTTGAGACTTGGATGAGTGGAGGATGGCTGGAATCCGGGACGAGGGGGGCAGTAAACTTTAATTTTGCACAGGGTGTTATAAAAGCTATAGCTGACCCTTAACCCAAGAGCACAAGTGGCCCCAAAGAACAAATAAAGAAGATGCTTGATGCTCAAGAACATAAGTAGAGCAGTAGAGCAACCAAGAAGGGTTGTGGATTCCATATTACTGTTGTAAGACACACACACTAAGGGGTAAATGTGTCATATTGTGCAAGTATACACACCCAACTCTGCCCAATGGCAATTGGATGGCATTGGCATGGCAAAAAAATAAAATAAAATCAGCTTCAAAAATAGGTCTCCCATATTATTAGGAGTCTAACTCCAGTCAAAATGTTTTTTTTTTGGATTGACCAGGGATAGGATTAAGACTTTTAATTGATGCCTTTGTCCCCTCCAGAGAAATCCCCTCACTTTCTGTCTCTTCATTAGAAACAAAAGTCATTTTTTTGAATTTCTGACAATATTTTTATTGCTGTTTGTGTCCTTCTGATCTGAAGAAAACCCTATTTCTTGTCCTGCTTCATAGTCAAAGGATGTGAAGAAAAACCTCAAAATGAGTTCACATACAGAAACCCTTCCTACTCTATCCAGGAGGCTTTAAAAATAAATATATTTCCCCTGCCGCTACATATACATTTGCTTATTTATTGCAGCATCCTGGTCTCCATTGCAGCAGCAGGTTCTCCCAATGGAAGCTCTCTCACCAGATCTCGAGTTCTGCTCCTTTCCTTTTTCATGCCACCAATATTTGCTTTATGGGCCTAATAATGGGCTGAGTTATATCACCCGATGCAAATAGGATTTTTCAATAATCACAGCTCCTCCTGAAATGTTTAATTCCTCATGCTTCATATAATCCTGAACAGTACATAATTTCCTACCAAGTAATTTCATTAAACCTAAAACGACCCCATAACCATTTCTCCCAGGAGTCATGGACATTGGTTTCTACTCATAGCGAAGATCAGGGTACCGCTATGGATAATTGCGTGGGTAAAGCACAGGCGGATGGTTCATCGGTCATACCATCTACTTGTCAAGCGCTATGGTGCTTCGGGCAGATATTATGCGCCAACAGGAAGACACAGTGCTTGACAAAAGCATTTCAATTTGCAGTTAATTAAGTTTTATGGAAGGCTGTTCATGTTTATGGGGCTCAAATGACCATCTGGGCTCCGTGACAAGTTTAGTCCATCCAGCAGTTTCTACCATGCAACCATACTTCATCAGGTACCTGCAAGGGAGGTTTGAGAGCGAATGGTGAGCAAGTTAGCCTGAATGCAACAGCCATTTTATGATCCGTTGTAAAGCAGGCGACTAAATTTCCAGGAGCAAGCTTAAAATTAAGACCTGTTGCTTGCCAATTAAAGGGTCCACTTATGACGTTAGAAAGGTAAATACTATGGCGTTTCTTGTGTTTTCTGGGACTCTATTGGTGAGATCTCTGCACTCCCGGGTCTACACACCTGCTATGCCCATTATGGAAGGTCTGCACACCTGCGGTGCCTATTATAAAGGCTTCCCACCATCCCCACCCTAAGCTCCTGGGTCTGCATATAGCAATATGATGGTCTCCCACCATACATGCCCTGGTTTTCCAGATCTGTAAACCTGCTCTGCCCATTATGAGGACATAATTCTTGCTGATTTTTTATTTATTTTAGGTTGTAGATAATAACAGGAAGATCTGGGACAAACAAAGTTGGGTGGCAACACCCAAAAGTCTAGGAGGAAAAGAGCAAGGTCTAAACCATGGTGGAGAAATCCTACACCTGCAGCTCCAAGAAACCAGGGCTTCATCTTTAACAAAATTATCTCTTCCGGTTACATTGACTCTTATTTGCTAAAGCTGAAAACTGAAGGAAACATAAAAGGGCATATAATCTCTCAATCCTTTAATAATCAATAAACTGTGCATTATAAAACAAGGTCACTATGGTGCCATAGGAGGCTGGGACAAGACGTCTACAGAAAAGTCAACATTTGCACGTAGATGCCTTCACTGCCTTATGTCTGGATCTTCTGATTGTTTTGATATGGGTTATTAAAGTTAACATCTGCCGATGCATTTTTCCACTCCACGCTCAGTTTGAATTGCTAAGGTAACAGGTTTATAGTAGGTGAAGGAATAGCCTAGGTGTTCCAGACTTTTAGTACCAACTGCAGGAAACATTAATCAACATATCAACAGGAAGTCTGTTAGGATGTAAAGTTGTAAACTGCAACTCCAAAGAAGTCCATGTATTCTGGGCCAGTGACTCAATAAACTATCCTTTACCAGAAATTTAGATTGCTCTTCTCAGACACACTGGACCTGATTTATTAAAGTTCTCCAAGACTAGAGTAGATAAACAATCCTAGCAGAACCTGGGTGATCCAGTAAACTTGAAATTCATTTCTTAAAATTATTTGCTGTTATTTGGCAAATATTTTCATTCCCAGACCAGATCGATTCCAGGTTTGCTGGAACACCCCAGGTTTACCCATGATAGTCTTTCGTCACCAGTCCTGGAGAGCTTTGATAAATCAGGCTCATTGTGTTAATGTTGCATTGTAGACATACAAACACACACTTCTGCATGCTCCTCATTCTGAGATTGCATTGTCACCCCCTATTCAATCACTAACAACTTAATTTTGTGATCACCCTAGCAGCCAATCATGGCAGTTTCATGATGTTTGTTTACAAAGCAATTGGCCTCAGCTGTCACTTTGCTTCCCACAGAAACAGGAATATTGACAGCTGAAGCCAGAAAGCTGCAGCTGTCACAGTGCATGGTAGTGTGTAAAATAAATAAGTTAATTAAAAAAAAAGTTTTAAAATGTAATAAAAATCGCTACTATTCTCCAAGTGCTCTGCTAAAGCAATGCAGTGGTGTAGGAGCAAGGCAAAGGTAAGTATAAAGAGGGTGGAAGTTTCTTCTTATGAGAGTACCTATACTGAATAAGTTAAGTTACAATCTCGTTTTAGACTTCTTGACATCAATGCTGAATTGACCACTGGGTTAAAATATATCTAAAGTTGAGCTGAAATAGGCAACGATAAAACCTCATCAGTGTTACCTTAAAAACCAACCTAAAATTGTGGCCTTTAACATTATTCTGATAGCTTCCTTTTACCATAATATTGCCAACGCTCTTTAAAATACGCTTCCCTACACTCTGAATTTTTTATTTATACAGTTTCACTTTCAGAGTCGCTTGTTTGTTCTTTTCGCTGTTTAGGCTTATCCTGTTGACACAACTAAGCCCAGATGTTTAAACAAAATTCAATTTCCACAATACATCTGGTTGCAATTATATTACTCGAACAACATGTAAACATTGATTCACAAAATTATGCACACTGTACATAAGCCCAGGTGCCACCAGGTTCTCTTGAATTTGTTTGATTACTTTGCTCGAACTAATTCATTTATATTTTAACTTTTTTTTGGAGACAGCTGTGTTGAATTTTAAAGATTCCGGTTGTAACTTTGAGCTTGGCCAACGCCGTTAACAATTGTTGAATTTGTTTTACGCTCTCTATCGCCGTGTTGGCTTGAATTAATTTGTTGTGCTTTATTAATTTTATTATTTTTCAATGTGCTGGAGTTTGCTTAATTGACTTGTTTTTATTTGATTATGTAATTTGTCAAGCTGGCAAACGCTTACAATTATTATAATTTGCTGCGAGATGACAGGTTCAGTTTAGGAGTGTTGTAGGCTTCGGCGTACATTTTAAGCCAAGTTATTTTTTTTACATTTTTTTTATTTTAATGAAGTGTAATGGGTACATATGCTTTGCTGCTGAAACTGAACTCCAGGGAAACAGCTAAATAACAAGATTAAATACATATTTGGGGGCTTTGACAGGCCAAAATATTTGAATTATTAACCATCTAAGATTGAGGGCTGGTTCCTAATTAAGGTCAGTCAAGTCAGTAAAATGCACATATTGACGTTTGTTACCGCAATACACCTCAGTGCACATGCCATTGGCTTGATTGATATTAAAGCTCCCCAAGACTGGAGAAAATAGACTATCATGGGAGAACCTGGGTGATCCTGCAAACCTTCATTGAAGCTGGTCAAGGATTTAACACATTTGCCATCTAATAGAAAATAAGTTTAAAAAATACCATTCCAGGTTTGCTTGACCAACCAGGTTCTCCCATGATAGTCTATGTTCAGTAGTCTTCGATAGCTTTATTAAATCAGGGCCTGTGGGCTGCTTTTACATCTGCCATTCATTCTGAATTGCATTCCAAAGTACTTTTACAGTAGTGGGAAATTTATCTACAATACTGCACACCACAGCATACAAGAAATGCATTGTGGTGCGTTACCAATTTGTGAGATATAATTTTTGAACCGTTGACATGCCTTGGCACCCCATTGGTAAAGAAAGAGCTGCCATGGTTCAACACAACTTTGCTACACAGCCCAAGCCCATAAGGGGAACTAAAGCCACCTTCCCTTCAGAGACGAGACACCTGCAAACTCTGATGTCATCAACTTTGTTCAGTCTTCTTCTGATTTCAACATCTTGACCATCTGGGTTGGCAAGCCAAGGATTCATCCCCACGCAAAACCATGCCAAGAATGTAAACTGAGCAGCACACATAAGCCCAATGTATATTGTAAAGAAGTTTGTAGAAGTCTTTTCTCTTTTTTGACCCACAGTGAGCCAATGCATCCTCCATTGGCTCAGTCACGGCTTGGAAGAGGTTGGAAACCATTTTTGCATAAGAATGCAGCAGATTGTTACATGACTTCCAAAAGAGGAATGCCACTTTTGGCCATGCTGTTGTTGCTTGCAGATTTGTGTAAATCTGGTTGCCCATGGTGCGGGTTGCCTCTCCTGGCCACACAGCAGCAGTTAGAGTAGAAACTGTTAGGTCTGAAAGAGCCCCAACGGGTCTTGGGGAGGGGACAAAACCTGTTAGAGTTTCTAAGTGTTCCACTGCTCCACAGAGCAAATAAGAACAATGTCAGGGGACAGCTGTACAGACACTAGATGATGAAGAACACTCATCTTGGTCAACAAAAATCTAGCTTAAGAAAGCTTTGACTGGGTAGATGCTGGGTGCCATCAGGGTTTGGCCTACTGACACTTGAAAGTCCACATACAAACAGATGACTTTGACAATGTCTAATCTGCTCCATATTGGATGTAATACAAAAGTTTTATGTCGATAGGAGTTCTCAAGGAGACATTGTGTTTTGCGGTTCACATGCTCTAATGCAAGTGGAGTAATCGAACCCCCAGCCGCAAAAAACTTGGCTGGTAGCGTGACAATTACCTGAACTGTTCCACAAAGTTAGGAACATGTTCAAAGCTGATTTTCTAATTTGTTACACTTTGCACTTAATCCCATTGAAGCTGTCAGTGTCCTCTATTAGGAATGAACTAACCATCGTTTTAGCTCCGGAACATAACAAGCAGCGGGGCGATAATATCTGCCAGAGTATCTGCCAGAGAGGATTTTGTACGGCTTTCACGAAAATCATTATTAAGTCCGTACAACGGAGCCTTTAACCCAAGAAAGTTTGTGTGATATAAACTTGTAGCTATATAAAATCTGCAAATGTCATCTTCCTGTTTCATTTGGTTCAGCATTATAGCGCTGGTTTCTCGAACACGCTTTTCGTTTTCTTTGTTTGAATCCAATTTGCAAGCGGCACAATGGACGGCATTCCTGTTTAAAGGGCAACTGCATATAATCCCTAAAAATGAAAAGCCAGCTAACCCACAATTAATTCTGCTAGAATATGAATACAGGTACGTTACTGTACCATAAGCGTGCCCTCTACTGCCATGTACAATTTACATGAATGGTGGAAAGTTTATTGCATTAAAAGCCCAACTTAGGGCTCTGTTTATATTTTATAATGGTTCCCTAGAAGGCCTCATCGTTAGCCTGGCAAGCAACTACATGGCGGCCCTTCCTAGTGTGTGGGTAAGAAAACAGGTGGTTCAAGTAATTCAATATAGCGGCAATAAGCCTGAAGAAGCAGAGTGGATCAGAAGTCAAGGCTGTGGCCCAGGGAATAAAGAGAAAATAAGAAAATAAGATATCTGGCTTGTAGGTGATCAACAACGAGGAGCATCTGAAGGAAACCTTGACCAACTGATCGAAACCACTGGAATCATAGAACATTTGAATGTAGCCTTTGTCAAATGGCTGATCCCGATTACTCCCTCCCATCCCATCACCACTGGGTAATACCGTTTTCCCGCTTTTTACAGGACACTCTCTGTCTGGCCATGTTAGACCATGGTACATATAGATATTGCCCAGCCAAAAACAAGTCACACATCTAAATATTTTATTGTACCCCCTTAAACTTTGATTACAGCATGCATTTACCATGGTAATGTTTCGATAAGCTTATACAAATCACAAGATTCAGAGCTGCATTCATTTTTCACCAAGATTTTGTATTGATGATGGGAGGTTGGACCGCTGTGTGAAGTCTTCTCCAACACATACCAACAATTCTCAATAGGTTTAAGGTCTGGACTATGTGGTGGCCAATCAATGTGTGAAAGTGATGTCTCAAGTTCGCTGAACCACCCTTTCACCATCTGAGCCCAATGAATTCTGCCATTATAATCTTAGAATATGCTTCTGCCATCAGGTACAGGAAAAATGTATTAATAGAAAAACCTGGTCATTCTTTTTATTCAGGGCTTCAGCAGAGCCTATTTTATGGGTGCATAATGTTGCTGAACCCAGACATGACCAACTGAAGCAACCCCAAATCATAATACTGTCCCCACAGGCACTCCAGATCATGTCAGTCCCCCCACAGGCAACCCAGGTCATAACACTGCCCCCACAGGCACCACAGATCATAACACTGCCCCTACAGGCACCACAGATCATAACACTGCCCCCACAGGCACCCCATATCATAACATTGACCCCACAGGCACTTCAGATCATGTCAGACCCCCCACAGGCAACCCAGGTCATAACACTGCCCCCACAGGCACCACAGATCATAACAGTGCCCCACAGGCACCACAGATCATAACACTGCCCCCACAGTCACCCCATACCAAAATGCTGCCCCACAGATCATAACACTGCCCCCACAGGAACCACAGATCATAATACTTCCCCCACAGGCACCACAGATCATAATACTCCCCCCACAGACACCACAGATCATAATACTGCCCCCACAGGCACCACAGATCATAATACTGGCCCTACAGGCACCCCAGATCATAAGACTGCCCCCACAGGCACCCCAGATTATAACACTGCTCCTAACGGCACCACAGATCATAACACTGCCCCTAACGGCACCACAGATCATAACACTGCCCCCACAGACACCCCAGAGCATAACACTTCCCCCACAGGCACCACAGATCATAATACTTCCCCCACAGGCACCACAGATCATAACACTGCCCCCACAGACACCCCAGAGCATAACACTGCCCCCACAGGCACCACAGATCATAATACTTCCCCCACAGGCACCACAGATCATAACACTGCCCCTACAGGCACCCCAGTTCATAACATTCCCCCCACAGCCACCACAGATCATAACACTGCCCCCACAGCCACCACAGATCATAACACTGCCCCCACAGGCACCATAGATCATAACACTGCCCCCACAGGCACCCCAGATCATAACACTGCCCCCACAGGCACCCCAGATCATAACACTGCCCCCACAGGCACCCCAGATCATAACATTTCTCCCACAGGCTTGGGGACTTTTACTTGGGTTTGTAGGGTGTGGGGGTGTGTGGCCTGTGTAAAAAGGTGAAGTTAACGCTTTTTGTGCCTGCTTTTGCTGTATATTGTGACATCTCAGTAATATTTGCTTGCAGACTTGTAAAGTTTTAGAAAACGTAATACTTGTAAACTCAGAATTATACAGATTTAAGTCCTCTGTGACTCTTCAAAATAAATGCAGATTTCTCTTAAAAGACAAGGAACAAAAAACGTGTCCATTTATTACTGTTTTGCATTCACTTAGTGATAAATTATGCATGAAAACAGACAGCAACTTAAGAATCAGAAAGTTTCCAAACAAAATATCCAGAGAAACATTTAATGTACCCCAGGTAGCTGGTGCTACATTTTTTTAGCTGAATACAAACCTTTTTGGGATACTGAGTTGTAAATAATAAATTACCCAGTAATCTTTTTGCAATGTAAATTCTCTGCTCGGTGACAGACAGACAGGAGCCAGAGGCAAAAGCCACTTTGCCAGAAGCCAATCTCGCACTGCAGACGATAGTTTTTTTTTGTTGACTCAGCCTTAATGCCTTAACATTCTTACATTTTCTCTGTTGGATAATACAGAGGTACAAACAGATTTGATGCTTCTATTATTAACGCAGTTTGACGTACGTCTTTACCTGTTAGAAGAGATCTGGAAGGCCACGGCCAATGTACAAAGTCTTAGGGGTCAGTAGGGTGCCCTTGCTTCATTAATTTAGCATAAAATACAATAAATGATTTTTCCAACTGTGTGCTCTATACTATGTTATAAAATATATGAAATGGACAATCCAGTTACAATAAATCCTTAAGGTACATACTAGGTGTCATGTACAGCATCAACCCACCCCACTTCTGTTTGTTCTAAGCTGCTGATTTGGGAACCCTTGTTTGTGATGCAGGGGTTCCCAATTTAATACAGGTATATTTACATAAACGATTCACCTATGAAAGGCTTCTACTCATCTTCATGGAATTGCTTTCCTGTTGACCTAGAACATCAGTGTTCTAGGTCAACAGGAAAGCAATTCCATAGAGATGAGTAGAAGCCTTTCATGGCTGAATCGTTTATGTAAATATACCTGTATTAAATTCTTAGGCTTATGTTTTGGTTTTAAGTCTGGAAATCTCAGCTTGCTGCAATATTAAATTGTTATTTCTCCAGGTAGCAACTACTATCACAATCTTCCATTGAGATAAGCCAATGTAAAATACATCAGAAAACATTCATCCAGCCTGGAAGACACATCCATCTGATTTCACTCTCAACATGGCTTACCTGCATTCTGGTAATATAGATGGGTTTGTTCATGATGATCCAGCTTGCCGTCTCATAACATGGCGGTATGGTCATTGACCCATCGTAGGTGATGAAACTAGCGGTTTCCGGATAAAGCTCTTCTATATTTAGCCCCTGTAGTAAATAGGCATCATCTAAGGATACATTGTGGAGAAAACAATATTCAGTAACCAAAGATTGGAAGAAGAAGGAAATGGTGAACATATAGATAGAAACACATAGCCAGTCAGTAATATTTGTAATTAAATGTGCAGTTTTTATAGAAAAGCGATGGTGGCAGTAGATCTAATGCATCCTACAAGGTAATAGATTAATAGATATAATATATGATCAAACATTTTTGGATACCTGACTTGCAGAGATAATTGAGCTTGATAGACCATCCATTCCAGAACTATGAGCATTGGGATAGAGTTGCTCCTCTACTTTTGGAAAGCTTTGCACAAGATTTTGGTGTCAATCCATGGAAATTGTATCCTTAATCTATGGGAATTTGTTCCTTCCCAGCCAAAAGAACTATTGTGAGGTCACTTTGTTAAATGGGAAGACCTGGCTTCCAAATCAGCATTCCAGGTCAATCCAAAACTAATAGGGTTAAGGTCAAGGTTCTGTTAAGGTCACTCAAGGTTCTTCACCCCAAATTGGCCAAACCTTTTGTATACGGAGCTTTGTGCATAAGGCTGCTAGAACAGAGAAGGCTCTTCCCCAAACTGTTACCACAAAGTTGGAAGAGCACAATTGTCCAAAATGCCTTGTATGCCAAAGCATTAACAGCACCCTTCATAGGAAGCTCCTGAATAATTTGTAGGGCCATTCATACACTTTTGGCCATTTGGTATACAAACAAAAAAGCATTTTTTTTAGAAGGTCAGCGATGCTACATATGTCTCTTTACAGCATCGCTTTTAAAATCAGATGTTTGAACAGATGTTAGAACATATTTTCCTCCCTTACATAAATCCAGATAATAGACATAATTTTGTACAAATACATACATTTAGGTAGAGGCTTAGTAATTACTGCGTTAGAACAGAGACTGTGAATTAAGGAAATGTATAACATTGCTAATTATATTCTAGGTTTTACAGCTACTTATACGAGACTCATGCTGTGCTATTGACGAGTGACTCATTTTGTTTTTATGGTGAACATGTTGATCGCCCCTCTTCTGTCTATTGTAGCTGATGTAGATGTGTCATTCCTTTGCTTTATACTGACTTTGCTTTTTTTGTTTCCTTTTAAAGGGACCTCTGACGTATTCAAACCAAAACACTCGGAATCCAGCTTTCTCAGGTATGACAACTAATTATGAGGTTGTATTACCTGCCGGTCCTTTTTGGATAGGCTACACTTCCATTGATTCCACCCACATGGTTTTCTCTGCACTGTTGTCACCCAATGGTTATTGTAGTTTTAGATACATTTTAGGCTAGTGGTTTTAAAAGCAGTTCTGAGTTAAATTATTTGCAAAAAAAAGTTAATATTGGACCACATGGGTTGTCTATTACCCTTATGTACAGGCAGCATGGTGGCTTAGAGGTTTAGCACTCTGGCTTTTGCAGCGCTAGGCCACAAGTTTGAATCTTGGCCAGTACACTATCTGCATGGAGTTTGCACCCTCTCCCTGTAATCCTGTGGGTTTCTTCCCACATTCCAAAAACATGCAGTTAGGCTAATTGGCATTCCCCAAAATTCACTGTATAAAGACATATGTCTATGGTAGGGACATTAGATTGTGAACTATCTTCAGGACAGCTAGTGACATGACTATGGACTTTGTAAAGTGCTGTATTATATGTCAGTGCTCTATAAATACAAGATAATATTATTTATCTAGGTGATAGGAAGTGGCAGCCTTGCACCATGATTTTTTGGAAGATACAGGTAGCATCAATGGGTGTTTGCTGCCCTTGCCATCTCCATAGACTTGATATGGTGCCATTTGCAAATGCCTAAAAAGAGTTTATATATTGTAAACTATCTTTACAGGTAGTGACTCCATGCAGATGCCAGAATACAATAATTTTTGCTACTGTTCTTTAAGCAAGCCCAAGAATATTCCTTAATTTTCACCTTGTCATCCAGCCAGGAACACATTTCCCTATGCTAGGGTGCCGATGCTCACTCATTTGGGTGATCCAGCAAACCTGTAATGGACCTTGTTTGGGATTTAAAATATTTGCCAACTAAAAACAAGTGATTTTTAAGAAATAAGTCCAAGTTTGCTGGACCTCCCAGGTTTTCCTATGACAGTATTTCTTTGTTCAGTTTTGGAGATCTTTCATAAATCAGGCTCATTGTATGTAATGTCAGGAAATGCAGTGTGGTCACCATATTACAAGACTAAAGAACACTGTAACCTCGCCATAACTAGCTCATAAGATTTCTGTCTGGATCAATAGGTATTTTTTTACACTTATTAATTGCATAAATAGCAAAAACCTCCACTGATTTTTGTAACACATCAAAAAGGAGCAAATAAATGATGTTCATTGTTTTAACCCAAAGAAAACTGAGCAAGTAGCATTTTCACGGGAAGCAATACAAATACTTACTTTTATATGTTATTCTTGTTATAGTATCTCTGTTAAGCATTCGATTTAGGAAAGGATTGGATGAGTCTGTAACCTTAGGATAAATGTGAAAAAAAAGAAAGTTACAAGTAATACAAGTAAATCATAATACACAGCAAAACTGTCAAATTAGCTGCTATTAGCTGGACAGCAAACTGAACATCAGCCAGGATACCACTAACAGACCATTGATTTCTTGGCCATAAAATTATTATTATCATTTATTTTTCATGACATTATGCTTGGCCGGCCATGCCTATGCAAGCATTACTGAAACATGATAACAAAATGGAAGCACACAATGGTAATTTTAATGCAATCAGTGTATGGTGATTGCCAAATGGCTGATTCTCTTCTCTGGAAATGTTCCCGGCTTGTGCTACTGCAAAGTTATACACCGTGGGGTCTTGATGAACTGTAGATTGCATTTTTCCTAAAATATACACCAATCAGCCACAATGTAAAACCCCTGACAGATGAAGTAAATAACATTGATTATCTGGTTACAATGGCACATTTCCAGGTGGGATATACAGTATTAGGCAGCAAGTAAACAGTTAGTTCATGTGTGTTGGAAAAATAGGCATGCACAAGGATCTCAGAGACTTTAATGGGAGCCAGATTGTGATTGCTGGATGACTGGGTCAAAGGATCTCCAAAAAATAGGTCTTGTAGGGAGTTTCCAGTATGTGGTGGTCAATGCCTACCAATAGTGGTGCAAGGAAGAATAACTGGTCACAAGGACATAGACAACCAAGGCTTACTGTTGGGTGTGAAGGCCAGCACGTTTGGTCCAGACTCACAGAGAAGTTACTGTAGCACTATAAGCACTGGAACGGGACCATGGAGCAGTAAAAGGAGGTAGTCTGGTTTGAACCAAGATTCAAACCTGGAACTCTAGTTTCTTGCAAGGTACATGCTAACTGCTTATCCATAATCATGCTGCCTTTTCTGATCCATGGAAGACCTTACAACATACAGGACCTAAAGGATCTCCTGCTAATGTCTTGGTGGCACCTTCCAAGGTCCATATCTAAACTGGTCAGAGCTGTTTTGGTGGCACAAAGGAGACCAGACAGTATTGGGGTGTTGTTGTGGCTTATGGGTGTATAGTAGGAATTGAAAGGGAACCTGTTTCTAAATCCTAATCTAATCAAAACAATAAAGCCCTGGCTCCTGGTGGCTTTTCGTTTTTGCTGTACATGGAACGGTGCATGTGCTATGTTGTGTAGAGCTTGGCTCTGTAAGCAGTTGTGCTGCATAGAGAACCAGACACTGGGGACGATGTAATATATGTGCATGTATTGCATCATCAGTGGCTCCATAACCATCACAAGATCATTGTACACTCAGAGGTCTGTGGAGTTGGTGCCGAAGATGGTCGCTTCTGAGAATTGAATCTTGGTTGGAACACTATGTATTCCCCATGTTTCCCCCCCACATATCAGAAACCTAGGTCAACTGCAACCTCCCAAAAAAAAAAAAATGACGTAGTTTGACTAAGTTGTGTTGCTTACCGGTAATTGCAGTAGACAGTAGTCAGGTCACCAACCTGGCTCTGCTGTGTGTGTATAACCAAGAACTGGCCAGATAGAACTACAAATTATTTTGCAGATAAATCTTCTCTTATATTTGTTTTTCAAGGCTATATTCAGATGTTTTCCCAGAGTGTAGCTTTACCTTTTCATTTCACACCAACAAAAATTTAGCATTTATTTCTAATATTTTCTTGTACTGGACCCATATTGATTTACTGCACACGGGGACAGGCAACTATTTCATGCTCTTGATTTTGTGAAGCAACTTTAGTGCATTTGGCGATAGACGATAGAAAACCTCCGCTGGGGTAAAGAAATAAAATGTAACAAAATGTACTCACTTTTATAAATATGGATATTACAACTAGACCGTTGGGACTCTTCGCTGCCTCCGTTACATTTGTGTACAGCTCGTGATTGTAATGTATTAGCTGAACCTGAAAGAAGAAGATAGAGAAATCTAGCCAATTTCAATCATTTGAAGAGAAGCCAATTCGAAAATTAAAAAGTCGCCACGGCTTTGAAAAATGATGACTCGGATGCATTAATATGACTGATATTAAGCGCTCCAACCTCTCGCTGAACATAATTTACTATGCATTGCAAAACTGGCACCAGTATTTTTTACCAAACGATCAAGTTTAACCTTTTCACATTTTCAAGTTAAATATTTGCTTCTTTTTCCTATGTATATTTACTTTGGATCTCAGGGAAAGACTTTTTTACTGAAGCTTCGTATACACGTCAGATGAGTGTTCAGATGAGTGTAGGTTTTTTTTACTGTCAGCATCCCTACTAGGGGGATTCTATTTGTCCTGGTGACCATTGCTTCCAGGACCAAAACTAATGGGACATTATATAAACAAAGAAGAGGGATAGTAGAAGACTCTGCCCTTCCTCTTTTTACATTTTTTGTTTTCTTTAAACTTTTTGTCCTAGTGTTGATATGTGATTGTGCCATGCATGTACAAATTCACCACATTCGGTTCTAATATATCTGAACATTTGCCCTCTTTGAGCTTCTAGTAAATACCAGGCAGGTAATGCCTTCTATGTACGATTGCTTCGTACTTCTTATACTTTTATGTAAAAAATGGGTTATAAGCCAGTTGGCAATAAAAATGGTGGTGAGAACTTTCATTGACTGGTGATCTTTAAGGAACGGCATCGACCCTGACACCACCATCAATGAGAACACCCACCAAGGCTGGTGATATATGGGGTGGTCATGTAAATTCCCACCACCTCTATCATTGACAATAGACATCAAAAAATACAAGGTACCACAGAACCCTGATTGTAAAAGAATTTTACATCCAGGGGCCCATGTGCAAAGTTGTGTTAGGTTTTGTGAAGAGTCCACTGCCGAGCTGTCTAAGGAAACTGCACAGCTGACACACAATACTGAGATGTCAGGTCTTGTGATCTTAGATCTTGTCCTTGTGACACATGTAGATGTGGGATAGTGACCAAGCTTTATTCTCCCGCTGTGTAACTTCCAACAACTCATCTTTGGGTGCACAAGGCTCCCATTTCCATTGGCACACTCTGCTTAAATGTCAGAACTATCTATGGATACATGAGGGGCCATGAGTTGGGCAACCTCTACCACCACCACTACCAACAGAGAACAAAGATGGGTCCCACTGCAAGCTGTGAGAATACATCATATTGGACAGCCAGGCAACTAGCATTTACATAAGTAGGTTTCAAATGGTGGCTTACATTTTTTTCTTGAGACTTTACCAAGTGATAAGCTTATCAATTCTCTCTTTCCCATGTGTTTCTTGTTTTTGGCAGCAATGGCAGAAGGTAAGGATTTGCAAGATAAAGGCTGCTTTCAACTGACACTCGGTTGCAATTGCTTCTATTCAAGTCAAAAAATGAAACAGCAACAGTCTTACCTCGCCTGAAAAGGCCTGCCCATTAAGAAGATGCTCTGAGCCTTGACCGTCTTCACTGCCAAAATGTAACCTTATTTCTTCTAAACGATGACTGTAGGTGAGCGGCCCACCGGATATATTCACTAGATGTTCTTTGTCCAGCCGTAATGATACATGTCTCCCTGTGTTGTACATCGTCCCGCTCACCTGCAATCAATGGGAATGATCAGATGGAGGTTAGACAACAAGGAATTGTTTTAGTCTCCTGGACCATTAACAGGGACTCTTTAAACCTGAACTCCATGCAGTTTGGGGGACGTTCAAGATGTAGGTATCACCTGATGTAAGAGAACCTAGGTCCCTACCCAACAGGACCATCCGGAACTGGATTAATAGAAATACAAGTTCTTTTGCAGCCCTTTAATATGAATTTCAGCATTTTTAGCTGTTTGCATGAAATGTAGCTTCAAGTATGCAAAACATATGAACATTTCCCTTTTCACCAAAATCTTATTTCAGAGCTACATCATTCCATAAATAACTGTAGATATGAACCTTGGATGACAGTCTGGCTTCTGTGTCTACTGTACAACATCAGTTTGACAGGAAGGAAGGCTTTGAAAGGATGCTGTCATCAGAATAAGAAAGACAAAGATACTTCATATAAAAATAAAGGTATAGTAATATATCAGCAGTGCCTGGGGACACATCCATCATAAGAATACTGACACATGCTATCAACATACAGCGACTCAACCCTTCAATCAGACATCCATTGTACAAGTACCATGGCTGGTTGTAAGGTACAGCAAAATGAGCAATTGCATGGGGACCCCACCTATTCCAGGGCCCCAAATCACAGAATGTCTGGGGTGCAGGAAGCTAGAATGCAATAAATTTTGCTTCGATCATGTGCGAAAAATACAGATTTTAAAGGGCAGGCTCAGACCTGTGATGGGAAAAAGTATTCAGCGTAGCTCCTGGTGGGTGGGACCTTGTCAACTATTTTGCTGCCAATTCAACAGTTTAAAGAATCTACATTTACAGATTAGACAGTGAGCAGTACTTAACTGCTCACTGCCTCACCCATTTATTCTACATATGTGTAATGTCTACCCTGACGCAATGGTTGACTGGCACATAGAAGTGGTAATTACACCGCAACCTCTGCGCCAGTCTGATCATAGCCTACGGTTTGCTCTGGCAGTGAATAGGTAAATAAGGTAAATAGCCCCAACATAGTTCTAATGTACTTTTTATTAATAAGGTTTATACTGTATATAGAAAAATGTAAAAAAAATCAAGGGTATTCTCTAATATCCGAAGTCATCCTTTGATACAATGCAAATACATCAAAAACAATTAAAGGATTACAATCCCTTATCATGAAATTCCTGGTCTTGTGTAAACATTTATCAATACATGCCAGCATCTAATCCAACTCCCCTATCTACAGAATGCTGCTAATGACTATTATAATGAGCTGATTACTCGGGAGATTTTTGTAACAAATTCTCACCATCAGGGGTACGCACCCTTGTGGCCCCTTCGCTAATTTTACTCCATTAACAAGCTCCCATGTTAATCCAATTGTACGTAAAGCTGCAGTTTAAGCGCAGTATCTATCAGATAACCCCCTGTATTATTGCTGGTTGGTGAGATTTTAACGAGGCAGGAATAGAGTGCTTCATTTACGTACATTGATGGCAACGGATCATTGGCAGAGCAAGATCAGCAAATCTAGGATCAGGTTAGTGAGCGTGGGGGTCTCTGGGACAAAACATGAAGAATTTAATCATTGGGATCAAAGCCTTGCTTTTTGGAATAGGAAACTGTATTCTGCCTGGGCAGTCTGTGCTGCTGCAGTGGGGCCTAAAATAGCAAGGGGCCCATTATATTGGTGCAGTGAGGGTTATACTGTATGAGCCATGGGGGAGAGACTTGTGTTCACCAATGGGATACTCTGCAGAAATATCATGTTGTTACAAAGCGCACACTTTATGGAGGGTTGAAAAAATAGATTGGATAACCATGAACTAAACTTTTTGTTTCCTATCCTTTATGCACAATCTTACCAGAAACCACTTTGGACTAGTGATGCTTTCTTAAAGATTTAAAGCAAAACCAACCTCTAATTTTTATTTGCCTTTTCTGGCAAGTGAGAATCTGATTTAGTAAAATATTAAATTCTAACCTGATCTTTTTACCCTTTTCTTGTATCCCCAATGCCGGTGCTGTAGAAGTAACCTGAAAACCTGCAGTGTTGCATCCTCGGAAAGTTGAATGATGGAGTCAACCCATCCTCTGCCCTCACATTGTGACCCCAAGATTTTTAAAAATTTAATTTATACCTTCTGTCCCTGATCAGTGTTTAATTAAACAAGACCAACCTCAGATTACCACCTCCATTATTTAACCACCTAGCCGTTATTACGGGCAAAAAAAAATGGCTAGGATGGTTAAGCCCGTATTTTTGTCACATCCTTACCTCCATGGACCCGCTGTGCACATCCAGCATCATTTTCCTATTCCAGCGTCGTTTTCCTATTCCAGCGTCGTCCTCTGTCCATCGTCGTCCGTCGATCACCCTCTCCAGCGTCGGGTGCCAGCGGGACCGCTGGCACGGGCGGCGGAACACAAGATGCCGGGCGGCGGAACACAAGATACCGGCCGGCATCTTACCTGGTCCGGCTGATCGTCCCACGTCCTTCTTCGTCCAGCGCCGGATAATCTCTGAAACGAGAAGCCGTCCGGCGGAGAAAAAAAAACCGGACGGCTCCTCCCTGCGTGCGTGATGACGTCGGCGCGTGTGCAGGAAATTCAAATAGAAACTCATTCATTCATTTTGTATTGGATTCAATACAAACTCCTGTATTCAATCCAATACAAAATAATTCAAATAAATACAAAGTTTGTAATTGGTAAATTCAAACTGTCATTTTGTATTGGATTGAAAACAAAATCCTGTATCAAATCCAATACAAAAAATAAAAAAAAAATAAAATAAAAGTAAATAACTTGGAAATTCAAATTTATATTTTGTATTTGCCTGGATACAAACTTGCGTATCCAATCCAATACAAAATAATATAAAATTAATACAAAGTAATAAATTCAAACGCTCATTTTGTATTGGATTGAATACAAACTCCAGTATCCAATCCAATACAAAAAAATAAAAAAAAAATAAAAGTAAATACATTTTTTATATTCATATTATCTACTAGAACCCCTGTTCGGACATATTTCTGTAAGTTACAGGTCTACAATTTAAAAAAAAAAATTTCATGAAAAACAGTGGATCACTTTTGGTACAGAAATCTAGACCTCAGTGGTTAAACCTGTTTGTTTTTAGAGTAATTCTGAATCAAATTCTGATCCAATGGAATGCTTGAACACTACTAATGAACCATCATTATATTAAAACCTTCTGTTGGTTGTTTGTATTACCTACCTATTAGACAAACTTGCAAGTACTCATGTTTTTTTTTTCTTTTTTTCTTTTTGTACTCTTTAAGTTATTATAATTATCTATCATCATTAATATCCGGTATATACTTTAAGCATGGGTAATTGTGAATATATCATCATCTGTATCACTGTTAAAATCATTAATATAATATTATGTATTTTCCAATCTTTTGCGATTACTTAAAAACTGAACTTTGCTTTATTATACAGTTTGAAATGTCTTTGCATGTTCCCCGAGGAAGCCTAATGGGTGAAACGCGTCAGAATTGGCTCTTGTTTAGTTTACCTGGCATTCTCCAGTCTTTTCTCTTTCTTTTTGTTTTATTGATATATTACCCCTGGGGTGGGCTAACAATATACTCACAAAGAAATAAAAGTTACGCACTTTCCGCCCTCTTTTATTTTTAAAAAATTTAGTGACATGGAGTGAGCTAGGAACTGGTGAAAATGCAATCTTATGCATGTGTTGCAGATAAAATGCAAACCATTGAACACAGTACAGTGGTTGTTGGGTAGAGACTTGGATGTACATATGTTGGATTTTGCACCATGTCAGCAAGGGGACAAAGAGAAAAAGCAGAAAAGATATGTGGATATTGCAATGCCAATAAAAAAATATGGGGGTGCCAAAACAAAAGACATTAACTAGACTACTAAAAGTAGATTTTGCTCGACCTATGGAAGGGTATGTGTTTTTTATATATATGTTTAACATTTTGAAATATTGCTCTTTAAAGACCAACTGTAGCCAAAGTTGGGCTTATTGGATCTCATTGACCGATGCACCTTGGCCAAAGACTGTGGATAGCAATTGGGACAGTAAGGGGGGGCACCAGAGGTGGTAATTTGTTCTTCAATGTTCTTTTGTGGCTGGAGTTATCTTTATAGTCTAATTTGCCTTTAAATTTAATTTAGTAAAAAAAAAAAAGGCATCAAGTATACGTTGCACGGAAAAATATGAAAAAAAGGTGAACTTTGGCTGTAAGCCATAACGATGACAAGGACTTAACCACGTCGCAGAACGTTTTCTAAATTTGCATGACAAAGGGCTGCAAGTAAATGGAAATTGTGTCTTGTTTAGCGTCTTTAATAAACTCGCTCTTCTGTTCATTTTCTGAGACGCTTGCTATAATCACAGAGGACTCTGCATAGGTCAGAGCATTTGGAAGAAGCTTTTCACCCACTTCCTACTGGAGAACTTGTATCTCTCATTACCGGTCTGATAATAAGCGGAAAAAAAACACGCTTTAGAAAAAAGAAAAAAAAAAAAGGAACGGCAAAGCCGCTGATAATCAGGGGAACGGCTGCAGACAGCACAAGGGAGGCCGCCTTCAACACCGTTCAATATATTTTCTCACGCTGTCACTCAAGCCGCTATAGATCGCTCCTAATCCTGCACGCAGCAGGCCCGACTAATTTACAGCTTCATAATGCAGGCGCAAACAAAACAATCATTTATCATTTTACCAGAGCCGTACAGTATCATTGTTTATATATAGGACAATTAGTATGGCCAAGCTGTATTCCTGATGACAGATTCAGACTTTTTTCAACTTTTGTGAAAAAACTTCTGCCAAAATAAATTTGTTTAAAGGTTGCCTGTGTTGTGAGAAAGGCACAGGTAATTCTGACTCCAACCTAAAAAAAGAAAAGTGAAAACTAAGCTATTTTTAAGAACTTTTGCCATTTTGGCATTTATTCAATGGAAGGCAGGGGTCTCCAACCCCCGGTTCGACTGACAGCTGGGCCACGAGAGTACGGAGACCAGCGGCCTCCAAACTGTGGTCCGTGAGCCCCACTTGGGGGGTCGCACCGTCCAGAGCCCATACGGATGGCAGGCTCAGGGCGGTGGGTGGGTTGTGTCTTTGGACAGAGTGGGTGGGTTCTGGCATCATGATGTCGCTCCGGAGAACGTTTCTTCCCCTTTGAGTGACACACGACTCCTCGGGTATGTGTGGTCCGGAGTCTGTAGGTCCGTAAAGGTTTGGGACCGCTGATCTAGTGATTTAAAAGGGGCAATTGACTTTGAAGCATAACTCTAGTTGGCATCTTAAAAGTAACCCCAACCCTCCCTTTGCTTCCTTTGTGTAATGTCCCTGAGTACTTCTTTTATTACCTTGACCCTATACTGTGTAATCCCTCTTTAGCCACACTTTAGCCAGGAGCGAGGAGAAGGAGCCCACAGTTCCCATCAGCCTCAGTTATCAATGACCAATCAGAAGCAAAGGGTGTGCAGGGGAGAGGACTAATATTTCCAATACTCTTAAGCTGCGTACACTCGTCAGATTTTTCTCGCACGATAATCGGCATCGGCCAGATATCGGGGGAGAATCTGGCGTGTGTACAGTCGGCGTCGTTCATCGTCCGTGGATCTGATCCTAATGCAAGGAAAGGGGGAGAGCGTGCAGCAGGGTGCCGCTCCGTCGTTCTCCCCCTCCCCTCTCCATAGAGCAGAACGGTGCTGTATGTACAGCACCGTTCATGCATCGTGTAGTCCTTTGACGTTAGAAAGGATCGTGAAAGATCCTTTCCAACGACAAAAATTGCACGTGTGTACGCAGCTTTACAGTTTAGCATGGTCCCCTGCTCATCTCTAGGGCCATACATGGTTCTTATACATTGCCTTTTATCTTTTCCATTTACTAAAATCAGAACAACATTCTCTACTGTATTAACACTAAACTCTGGGCAAACCTAAAACGTGCTCCATACCCTCTTCTCCCTATGCCAAGCTCATTTCCCAAACATTTTTTCCATTGGTTTCCTGGATGCCCATACATTCCTCCATCCCTTGATTGTAAGCACTTCTGGGATTACTATTTTGGGTGCTGTAGTTTTTCACCATTTTCCAGGTGCACACAGAGCCCTGACCTAAAGGATAAATATTACTCGGACATACCCTCATCTTTTGTTTTGTGGAATATATTGTGTTTGTGTGCACTAAAAATTAGTTTGAGGTATTGTTTACTGAAAACATGCATTTGATAACCAGTTGAGCAGATATCATACAACATAAAATAACAACTACCAACATTTTATTCTACAGTGATTCTGCTTACGGGGAAAAAATGTATTAATTTGTGGGTTTTAAAAACATTTTCAGCTAAAAAGGGGAAAAGTTTTACATTCAAAGTAGCTGACAGATACACTTTAAGCCAAGTGTAGAGGACAGGTGTCAGGGTTTTATAGATCAGTTTTGATCGTTCTGTTTTCAAATGAATCAAATTATGATTCATATATGTATTTTGAAATTGTGGTGCCAACATCTAGCTTTGTGCATACGGACGTGCATGTGGATGTAATTATCTTTCCCAGTGTAAATTTTATTCACCCCTTTATATTTTTCTTCTTCAGTCAAGCAACTTTTCATATTACAAAGTGCTTATTGTTATATTCTTAGCATTGATTATAAGAGACCATTAGAAGCATGTTGTGCTGATTGCCATTACCAATAGAATGCTGGGCACACTCCACAAGCTAACGATTTTTGGTACAATGCAAACTGTGTTAATGCATTTTTATGTCTTAAAAATGAATAATGATTAAACTCTGATGCTTTCTAGTACATCATGTTATTAAGGAAATGACAGTGGATTTCCTCTGCTTTTAGTTATTAAACCGTATTGTGTGTTATTGCAGGGAGCTGAAGCATAATCATAGTGATGAGTAAAATGTATTTATTTTTTATTGTATTTTTAAAATTGATATGTGATATAAGTGATATAACATTTGTGAACTTTGTTTATTAAGAATGGATCACTGGAGCATACAGAGGTCACTGAAGTACATATTTATTGGAGCACAAGGTCACTGAATCACTTTAGCATGGTGTCAGTGGAGCACAAAGTACCTAGTGCACAAAGAGTCACTTAAGCATTGGGTCACTAGTGCAAATAAATCAATGGATTACAAAGGGTCAGAATCAAGGAGTCAATGGAGCATGTGGCCACTAGTTTACAGAATAGCCACTAAAGTACAAGATCACTGGAGCCAGAGACACTAGATTACAAAGGATTACTGAGGTACAAAGGGTCACTTGTGCAAAAAAAGGTGACTAAAGTACAGGGCAACTGGAGCACAGGGGCCACGGGAGCACAGAGTCACTGTGGCACAAAGGGTCACTACAGCATAGGGTCATTTGAGCACAAGAGTTACTAAAATACAGTGTCATCGAAGTACAGGGCTACTGGAGCACACAGAGGTCACTAGAGCACAAGTAGTCACTAGGGCACCAGGGTCACAGATGTAGATAATAGCTGGAGCACAAGGCCACTCAATCACAAAGAGTCACCATAGCATGAGGTAAGTGGAGCACAAAGGAGTCACTAGAGCATTGGGTCACTGGTTTACAAAAATGCCACTAAAGTACAGGGTCACCATACTACAAAGCATTACTGGAGTACAAAGTGTCACTAGTGTACAAAGGATCACTGGAGCAGGGGGTCACTGATGCACAAAAAGTGACAAAGTAGTGGGTACCTGGAGCATAGCGGTCATAGAGCACAGACTTACTTAAGCACAAAGGGTCACTGAAGCATGAAGTCACTGGAGGACAAGAGTCACTAAAACACAGTGTCATTATTGTACAGGGTTACTGGAGCACACAGAGGTCACTAGAGCACAAATAGGTACTAGGGCACCAGGGTCAAAGAAGTACATAATCATTGGAGCACTAAAGCACAAAGGATCACTGTAACATTGGGGTCAGCAGGGCACAAAGTAACTGGTTCACAAGGAGTCTCTGGAGCATTGGGTGACTGGTTCATAAAGGGTTTGCTGGAGTACAAGGGATCAGTGGTGCACAAAGTGTCACTGGAGCATTGGATTACTGGTTCACAAAAAGGCCATACAATTACAGGGTCATTGGAGCACAGGGTCACCATAGTACAAAGAGTTATTTGAGTACAAAGAATAACTGGAGCAGAAAGTCACTAAAGTAAAAGGTACCTGGAGCACGGGTTTACATGAGCACAAAGGGTCACTGAAATATGAAGTCACTGGAGTACAGAGTCCCATTGGAGAACAAGATCAGAGGAGCACACAATGTCACTGGAGCATGTGGCCATTGGTACACAAAGGTCATTGGTGTACAGAATTCTCTAGAGCAAAAAAGTTTACTGAGAGACAGGGCCACTGTGGCACAAAAAGTTATTGAAGTCATTTTCTGACAGGGCCCCTTTAAAGTGAAAATAAAATGTGCAGTGTACAGTCTTTGTATGTGCTGGAATTACAACATCTCAACCTAGCTAATCAAGAGGTGGAAGTCTCCAAACTCATAAGAAGACCAGGAGAAGACAGAAGTATCAAGGATAAAGGACTGGCTTTACTATAAACTACTATTTATGTTATTCATATAGGCACATAGGTGCAGACATATTTGTGGCTCAGACTTCTATTTAATAGTATGCTGGCTGATTGTGCCTTGCTTTAGTTCTCTATAACCCACTTATCTTTATTGGTTATCCCAGGCTTATTAACCCACCTATATAAAGTTGCACAGGAGTGACTCCATGTGCATGTCTATGTCCAAGGCGACCTTCTAGAACAGTGGTCGTCAACCTTTCCGATCTCACTGCCCACTAAATCCACGGAATCCAGACTGCGCATATGCGGGGAGCCGTGTGTCACTCAAATGGGAAGAAATTTCCCCCAGAGTGACGTCTTGATGCCAGAATCCACCCACTCTCCCATCACTGGCTCAGACCTGCTTGCTAAACACCCTTGGGGACAGTGGCGCAGGGCTGTGGATGCAACAAAAGTAGCCCTGCCCTACTGTTACCCCAAGATGTTTAGCAAGAAAGTCTGAGCCTGCGATGGGAGAGGGGACGGGTTGTGTCCATATGGGGGACACGGACCACCAAAATTTTCTTGTGGACCACCAGTGGTTTTGCAAACCACCGGTTGGCAACAGCTGTTCTAGAGCACCATAGGACTTTGAAACCTGGGGGAATCTATAATGCAAATATTGGCTTTAGCTAGAACGTTGGGTCTTTGACCTTCACTCTAATCTAAAAAAAAAGCCTATTTAATAATTAAGTCATGGTGGTCCATATTACAGACTTTCTAGAAGAAAGTGTGCATAGGCAAAGCCAAAACTCCTGGTATTTTTTTATTGCTTTTGATGTGACCACTGGGAAAATGTACTACTACTATCCTTTCAATTTCAAGGGGTTCCTTTTACTTCCTGTTGTGTCCCTGGGAGAAAGAGGGAAATCTCCCCAATAGGATGCAGACAGCAAAGAAATAAAACAAAACAAAAAACATTTCCCATACTAGTAAAATGTGGCTTTGCATACACAAAAATAATGAAGTGTAAAATTATGTGTAAGCCCTATTAAAAATGAGTTTATGATAAACACTGCTATCATATCTCTATCTCTCAGTAAAAGCACAATATGCATTCCCGTCAAGTCATAATTAGAGCTGCATCTTCATCTGAATAAAAAGAAAAATCAATTTAACATTACCATAATGTAAGCCCTTCTTCCACTTTAATATATTTCTGAACGTTTTTCACCACGAGAGGCAATTCTAATACTGAATGTACCAAAACGGCTGCGATCTGCAATCCATCATTACCTTAAAAACGAAGATTTATTTCAAACTCTCATGCAGCAACCATTATCCTTAAATTGGAACTTTCAGTAACTTTACAAGTCTGCATGAATAATATCCTGATAGGCAGCAATATGACGCAGCAGTACCATTTTTTTTTTAGAAAAGTTTCAGTTTTTAGAACTAGTAAAAACAGTTCTAGGAGCTCATTCCCAACATGCTTATTGAGAAATTTTGGCCAAGCGATTTCGCGTAACCATGGGAAGATCGAGGAAATTATAAAAGGAGGGTTCACAGGATTCCCTGGGAATCCTCCTGTTTGCAATCCCCTCTAGTGCTGGGGATCGCACACTGTTCCCAATAAATGAGGCCACGGCTGCATTCATTTAGAAGATCCCCGGCACTAGAGGTAAAATGGAGACAAGTCTCCCCATTCATTCACCGCTGAGGAAAGGTAAACCCTGATGACAGCTCAAGCGTCATCAGGATTTTCCTTTCCTCAGCCAATCACAGAGCACAAGAGGTGATGAATGGGGCGACTTGTCCTCATTTAACCTCTAGTGGCCGGGGATCCTACACTGACAAGAGGACTCATTCTGTAATTGTGGGATAACCTGTAAAAAAATTAAAGTTAGTTACACAAATCACACACATTCAATAAATTACTAAATTACAATAAAGCCACTTTTTTAACACATTTTTTTACACACAAATTTGTGCCGTCGAATTCCGCATTTTTCGGGTTGGTTCTATCCGAATCTGAACAGCCAATATAAGGACAACCCGAATTCGAACACCAACACTAGCCATGGGTGCCAACCAATATATCTCTAAACTGGCATCTCAATCCAAGACACAGATCATGACCTTGGATGATGGCTGAACAAAGATAATCCCATCTTTCTGATAAGAAAAAGGGATGAAGACATTGGAGTTCATTTACTAAAGGAAAACTGTAATATGGGCTGTTTACTTGGCAAAGCAAATTAACTTATTGCTGACTTCAACCAAGTGCATGGAAAATCTTGTATTTTTAGATTCCTCTTAGATCTTCTTGCATGTGATTTGGTATTCTTTGCAAAGTGAATTTTCACCACATTCACCAAACTTAGCGAATGGTTTGTTCGCCTTGGTAAACGAACAACCTGAATTCTTTTAGTAAATCAGACCCATGGTTAGGGGTTGTACTGTGATCTCTTTAAGAGATAGTAAACACCTAAAAGTTTCACTTACATTTTAAATATAATGAATGTGCTTAAAATAAAAATCAACCTGATGAAGGGTCCTCTTTATAGCAAAAAATAAAGAAAAAGCAAAAAACGTCTGGTGTATCTACATATATTTAATGTTATACTTCACAAACAGAATTAGGAGATGTTATGAGGATACTTTTTCTAATGTGCAGAACATAATTAGCACTGTTTGAGCTCACAAGAGATGCTTTGGTGATGGCAAACCCCCACGGGAATGTGAATCCAGAGATTAACACGTCGGAGACAGCCAGTCCAAACTCTCTGAAATCCACATGAAAGTGTTTTGTTTTTCGGGAAAAAGTGCCTCGTTGGAAGTCAGTGCCTTCTAGCTTAGTCATAAAATATTCAGTTGCCTAAAGCAATCATTTTGTTTACTTCTCATGGACATCTCTAAAAAAAAGGCAAATTAAAAAATTGGAAGTTTAAAGCTTAGCTTGTATGGTTTGCAGGGGAGGATGAGGGGAATGAGGACGAGGGGGTTGAGAACTTTTGTTTTAATGGAGAATATAGAGAAAATGAGATCTCCACAATACAGGTTGAGCCCACATGTTTCAGGGGTTACAACATTCCCACTTCATCAGGGTTTTTAATGCTAGGTTGAAGGGTAAGAGCCTAACTCCACGATTGAAAAAAACACCCTTGCGGTAGGGTTCCTTCTTGCACCGCAAGGTTTCAATATTCATTTAGGTGTAGCAGGGGTATAAAAAGATTTTTTTTTACCCTAATGCCTCCTTCCTGAAGGTTTCTCCACTATGTTATTGATCTCTGTGCAGCTTACTCTCCAAGGTTCTCCATGCAATGTATGCAGGCACTGATGTCATCCACTACAACGCAGAACCAATGGTCTTGCATTGTCGGTAAGTATATCGAGGGCTCACCTACCACCCAGAGTGGCGAATGGAAGGGAAAAGTGCTGGCCATCCAAAGAGTGAGGGGTAAGGTAAGTAAAAATCCTTTATACAGAATGTTTCCCCATGGATCTAAACAATAATTAAACCCATGTGATGGGGGGGGGGCTCTCTGCCACTTACCACTGCAAGGTAAGTTTTTTTCCCTTGAAGCTTTACATGGAGGGTTATTCAAATTGGACATCAGCTGCTTAAATACTTTCCATCAAAAGAGCTTCAATAACTTCTACACATAATGCTGGTAAAGGTAAAACAAACTTTTTTTTTAAACCATGTGAGTCCACCCCAGTTTACTTTTAATGGAAACTGTTCAAGAAACAATGTAGAGTGCCACTGTTGGCTGGTTTCAAAACCAGTGTTCCCCCCAGCCCCTTTTAGCCGGGCACTGTTTTTGGGTGGTTACTGAAGAGTTGAGCTATAATTCAGAGGCTGCCATTCACCTACAGCTTCTTACCAACCGGCTTGTCTGGGTTGAACACTGCCTTGAGTCATGGACCTACAACAAGCAGGGTACAAGGGGAGATAAGGTTAAGTCAAAACTTCAGAAATCAATACCTATACTGGATCAGTGACTCAAAATTGACCGAAGCCGAGTAACCATCTAGTAATTATTCTGTTGGATGAGGATGACATCTATGGAACTAATATTTATAGAAGTATAATGGTGACCTATATAATACCCTCATTCAGGAGTTTTTATTTTCCAATGATGGTCCCCGGTCCCCCAACAAATTTCCCATGGTGCAACACTAAATTTCCCACAGTAGCCACTTTCTAAAACAATAAATAAGATAAAAATATATATTAAAATAACATTTCTTTTGAATTTTTGTTAATTGTTAAGTAATCAATAAGAGAGTTTCATCAAAATTTTAAAAAATAGCTCTATCCAAAGCACCACCAGGCTGGAGGAACTCCTATCAAAACATGAAGTTCCCAGGCAATTGAACCAAAAGTCGACCATGTCAACCACCAAAACAGGTCTTCATACCTCCATACTCCATGTTGGATGTGCCCCTCTTTACCAAAATCCCATTGCTGATTTTGTAAACATCACTGTCTACCAATCTGGTTGTTAGATAATAAACATACTCTAAATCAAACATAAAAAAGGCGGGTAAGTGGGACAATTATCCAACTCAACAGAACTTTATGAAATGGATGCCCAACACAAACCATCTATAAGCAACTTGTGTCACTCCTCCCTGCACATCCGACTGTCTTCTCCCTAAAAGGCCTTTTTGGACTTAGATGGGAAAATTCCTCTTCAATCTTATCCCAAACCCATATTCCTCATCCCAGTCATGGTGCTGGTCCAACAAGGATGGGAATATCTGCTTTCTCTGGGACTAATTTGTTTATCCTCATCACCCTAGAAGATACATTTTTGAGTACTAAACCAGGCCTGGATTTTACTCCTTGTGGGCTCTGGACATTGTTACCCACTGGGACATAAAAGACTGTTCCAAAAAGGTTACACTTTGCCCCTCACTATGTGAGCATCTTAATTTCCTTCTCTGCCCTTCCCTGCAGTTAGTAGCAACTATAAGCAACATGTTAGGTCTTCTGAGTTTCGGGTCTTGGGCTTTCTTAATTGATGAAAAAAACATTAAAATTCTTTGGATGGATGAGGGTGTTGATAACTGCAAATATTGGCGCCCTACTATCTATCTCTGAGGAAGCCCAGCATGGCGAAACGCGTTGGATTATCGCACGTCATGATACGGTTATATGAACTTTTATGCAGTTACATTAATAACCCCTTATATTATGTATAGAATGCAGTAACCCCTGCCTTGTAAAATGTTAAACACGGCAGAGGGAAGCTATATATATTTGTTTAGTATGAGTATTAGATGGTTTATAGATTTAATATTCAATCAATACACTTTATCTATGGAAATCTTAAGAACCTCAAACCTCTTTCTTTTCTACACTCATTTACATTTAATTTTTCTAGAGGTGGCTCACATTATATTATACAGTAAGGAGAGGGAATACATAACTCATGCACTATTTGCAAATATTTGTTTTCTCTTTTGTAGGCCCTTAGCAAACTGTGTCCCATTTATAAAAAGGATGATCTGTCAGATCACCATAAATTGCTGTAAAATAACAATGCTTATTAATTGCCACATTGATCAACAATATTGATCGCTGCTTTTATGACTAATTGCCAATTTATTCATGTACCGATGATCAATACCATTCAATGGTACTACTTATTTCTCATTCATAAAGTAGTAATTATCATGCTCATCACTTTATGGATCCCCAGATGCCTCCTTGATCCTATAGGTCACAATGGAGATCAATTTTTTGTTTCAAACACCCTAAGCCACCTATGAATAGAAATAACTGGACAGGATATGCCACATGTATATAAATATACATGAATAAAGTCTCTGATCACTACTAAAATGTATTACTGGTATGGCAATCAAAGAACTGATTACAACCATAAAGTCAGACCGTCCTTTATAAAATGCAACATTAAAAGTGGCAATCAAAGTGCTGCTATCAGACCATCACCTCTTTATAAATGTGCCCCAACGTCTCTTTATTCCAATAAAATATTAATCCATGCCATGAACAGAATCATCCTAATGGCAAGGTAATGCAATCATATAGGTACATATACAATTTATGGCTTATATTGTTGGAGATGGACAGGTTCTCTTTATGTCCTGGGAGGAATTGATTTAACGCACTTCTCGTTGTGTTATATCCATTGTGCCGGATTTGTACTCTGAACATGCACAATGCCCATCCCTGCGCCGCCTGCTTACTGGCCCTGGGACAAGGACACAGTTACATTATGTGTGAAGGAAACAGCCTGCTGCCAAATGCTGTCTGACTCACAAGGTACAGAAGATGATATTTCCTACCAGATACCTTCTGTTTACTACAGCATTGCATGGGAACAAGGATCGACTTGCTTTACAGTTTGCAAATATTCATCCTTCAGATCTGTGCTGGACCAGATGATCTGTGCAGTCTTCCAATACTCAGATCTTCGATCTAATGATCCAGCATAGATTTGGTGCACTCCATTCCTTGCCGTCATAACCTCCAATGAAGGGAGACCAATGATATTTGACCGGGGAACAATGACCCACCAAATTATCCATTAAAATATTATTATATTGATTCTTTTTGCAAAAATACTTGTTGGGTTTTGGATAGGGTGTGGAAGCTCATCTTTAGTGCTCACTTACTGCAAGGGATAATTGACTTAGCTCTGTGAATACTGTGATAGTCCACTTTGCAATAATTACCCAATCAAATGCAAGGAAATCTAAGAAACAGAATTTTTCCTTGCACATGTTGGATGGTTGAAGTCATCAGAGTTTCATTTATTAAGCGAAGTGAAATATTCTAGGAAAGCGGATAATTCACTTTGCAATGTGAATAGCTGATACTCCTTTGGTAAACCGATTGTATCTCATTTAGAGAGACTGTCACTGGGGCAGTAAGTTGAAAAACTATTTCTCATAGGGACAAAGAAAGCAAAGACTAATCAGAGGTAATAATGTTGGCTGCTGTTTTTGCAACATTTTATATAGGAAATACCGAAAACTATTGCACCTTCTCATACAAGTGTGATGCTATTTTCCTTTAAACAGTTCACTTTAGATTTGTGTAAAAACAATAAATAAAATACTGCCCCATGTACTTCTGAATAAAGAACGTATTTTACCAATCGGGGTCCAATGCCAATATTTACAGACACGTCCTGTCCTAGTGACACCTATATGTGAAGGGAAAATGGT
The DNA here is from genome assembly GCF_032062135.1 of Pyxicephalus adspersus. Taxonomy (NCBI): domain Eukaryota; kingdom Metazoa; phylum Chordata; class Amphibia; order Anura; family Pyxicephalidae; genus Pyxicephalus; species Pyxicephalus adspersus. The sequence goes on along the minus strand of NC_092860.1, from coordinate 4,610,993 downwards.
CGCTTTCGTAAGAGAAGGGGATCTCCTGATTTTGGCTCAGCAACATACAAAAATTAAATATAATATATAAAGTAATATTAACAATTTCTAGAGCACTAATATCCTAATTATACATTTCTATACATAGTTTAACATCTCAGGTTGCAAATAAACAAAGAAACCCCATTGCCACATCAAAGCACCTCCGCAAAGTGCAATCCCTGACTCTAAATTTTTATTGCATCAACTGAGAACCAGATTTGCTGAAGTCAGCCACTTCCCTCTTTAAATCACCTGTTCTATTAATTGCCTTACCCATGTGCACCTTTTTGCTAGTTTTAAATAATTAATAAATGAAAAAGGATATCCGAGGCACTACGGAATAGCTGGAGACACAACAATAGCTGCTTGCTTTGAGAATGCCTATGGACAAAACAATAGCCACTTGCCTTGAGAGTGCCTATAGGCACAACAATGGTAACCTGCCTTGAGGGTACCTATGGGCACAACAATAGCCACTTGCCTTGAGTGTGCCTATGGGCACAACAATAGCCACTTGCCTTGAGTGTGCCTATGGGCACACCAATAATTGCTTGCCTTGACTATCTAGTAAGAGTAATGGGTAATAAGTGCAATGTACCGTATTTTTTGCCATATAAGACACACTTTTTCTTCCCCAAAACTGGGGGGGGAAAAATTAGTGCGTCCCATACGAAAAATGTGTTATAAAATAATTAAAAAAATATACTCACCCGATACCCGATCCTGCGTGTGTCTCTGGCTGCATGCAGCGTGTGTCTCTTCTCTCCTCTGCCAGCATCGTGTCTTCTCCTGTCTGTAAAGCAGAGCGAAAGAAGCCGGCACAGCGCCACCTGCTGTTCCCTGTCCAAACTCACAGAGTGATCAGAAAGGGAATTTGAAAGGCACAGAGTGATCAGAAAGGGAATTTGAATGGCACATGAGTGATCAGAAGGGGAATAATCTTTCAGAATCTTTTTTTCTAGATTTTCTTTCTTAAAAATTGGTTGCGTCTTATATTCCGGAGCGTCTTATACGGCGAAAAATATGGTAATTCACTTTGTAAACCTATTCTTGAGTCATGGATCCTGAAGCCTCACTGTCTGAATGGATAGGATACTACCAAATATGTGAATAGAATATATACTGTATAACATAATATGACTCTACTACAATACATTCGTTTTAAAGAAAAACTGAACTCTGGATATTGTGCCAATGCAGGAGCAAAGAACTAGCCAATGGGACAAAAAAACAATCACTGGGACAAAGTACTAGTCATTTACCTGTGGTCTCATCAGCTAATCTTTTTTTATTTCTGATTCACCATATCTTATTCTGAACATTGTTTCTGTAGGGAAGAGGCAGGGCTTTGCTTCCTCATGTCGTAGCCTCCAGCAAGGAGAACAATGATCAGCACAGTAGTGCCAACACGTATTTTCACTCTAAATCTCCAAAGTCCACCAGAAATGTCTTAGATCTGAGATTACAAATATAGAGCTATCAGGCTGAAGGTACAGCGGTGCCACGGCGCCATCACAAGGCAGAAAGTGCACATCCTCCTCTTCAAAAATCATATAACAAAGCGTCATTTTTCAAGAGGAATTTCAAATAAAGAAACATTTTAGGGTCTTACGCACCATGAACATTTGCAGATCATCCCTATACCATAGCAAACTTTAACTTTTTGAGTTCAGGTCCACTTTAACCCTTTCAGGCTGAAATAGCAGCTTCTGCAGAGCTGGCCCTTTAAATCTTTCTTGTAACCAGGATTATACACAATTTGATTATACGTTCATTAATAAATATAAATGATTTTATCTCCTTACTTACTTGGAGACATTTTATATCGAGTAAGATAGCTGCTTGTTCTCAAAAGTAATATGATTACAAATTTTAGGAATAAACCCACCGGGTGCCAAATCAACAACTATTTGATATTTTTATCCTTCATCTCCAAATCCATTCTTTCATCTGTAGCGCTTTGTTTTAGGAACATTAATCTGCACAGATGGCCAAAGCTCAGTAATCTCCGATTTTCTGTTACTATGTTACCAGATACCGAGTGGAATTTTTAATGAAATGGACGTTTTGATGGGTTTATAGGAAATGGAATATTTTGTAACCCCCCAGTCATTTTTTATGATGATTTCAATGTGTAGGTGTCTTGCAGATCATGTGAATTCCTCATAGATAAAGGGCGTACAGGATATCAAATCACCCTAAAATCCAGGGAGCCATTATAGTTGTTTTACCCATCCCTCCATACATATGTATATAATGCTTATCCAGGCTTTCTAAAATGTCTTTTTTTTTCTAAATTGTATTCTATATGTGCACAGTACCACTTCTCCTGTCCTGTACCCCGGGTGTAATTCTCAGTATATGTTCTTATTCTGTATGTATGGACTCTGCACAGTACCACTTCGACTCTGCACAGTACCACTTCTCTTGTCCTGTACCCCGGGTGTTATTCTCAGTATCTGTTCCTATTCTGTATGTATGGACTCTGCACAGTATAAATCCACTTTTAGTGCACCAAATACATTTGCAAACCCATATATTATATTATAGAAATATCAGCGATATCATTGCTGTGCTGTATATAGTCTGTGCAAAGAGCAGAGCTGTGGGAGGGGCCAATAAACCCCACCCACTACATGCTGCCTGCAGAAAACTCCGAAAAAGGGGCGGATACAAGACCAGCCATCCAGCACAAGGACATAGAGCAGCACTGAGTGGTCTGTATACCAGGAAATGCTGGATTGCAGATCTGTAAGAAATACATAAATCCCCCCAGAATAAAATAAGAATACACAAGACTCTTGTCTTTAAATAATTGTTGAGCTCGGAGTTCAGCTTTAAGAGATCTATTTCTGTAAAATGAGTTCGATATTCACTAGCATTGAGGTGCATATATAAAAGGACCTTACCTTCCTTCCACCTGTGTTTATACGTAGCGATGTTAGGAAAGGATCGAAAATCATATGGCTGGTTTCTATGTTGACAGGAGACTGCCTCTTCCCAACCGCACATAGATTCCAGGCAGAATTTACCAATCCCCAAAAGGAAGGCACTGGAGAAAAAAAATAATAAAAATGATAAATTATCCATAAAATATTACATTGATAGTTTTTGTAAAACTTTTTTTGGGTTTTGGATAGGGTGTGGAAGGCTCACAATCTCCATCTTTAGTGATAGTTCACTTAGCTCGGTGAATACTGTGATAGTTTACTTTGCAACTATTACCCAATCAAGTGCAAGGAAATTTAGGAAACATAATTTTTCACTGCACATGATTGGATGGTTGAAGTCATAAGAGTTTAATCTCATAAAATATTCCATGAAAGGGGATAATTTACTTTGCAACGTGAACAGCCGATACTCCTTTGGTAAATCAACTGTATCTCATTTGGGAAGATTTCCCCAACCTATGTGGTCACTGGGGCAGTAAGTAGAAAATCTATATCTCATAGGAACCAAGAAAGCAAATCAGAGGTTACAATGCTTCCACATTTACCCCAAAAAAACAAACTAACCGAAACGCTTATATAATAATTTATTTATAAAGCTTTTACATTGTTTCACTTAGCTTAGTAAATGAGGTAAAGCTCAGCTGACTTCAACCATCCAATCATGTTCAAGGAAAATCAAGAAAAATAAATGAGAGGAAAGCCGGGGTATTTGATGTACAGTAATATATTGTATTATAAGTGTGAATACTAACTACAAGTCAATTTTGTACTGCTCATCCCCACTGCACAAGGTGGAGGGAGGGTAGACCTATCAACTAGACAGCAAGTTCTTATTGAGAATATGACAATGAAACATTATGTGTCCCGACGCGTTTCACCTCTATGAGCTTCCTCAGGGGACTTGATGGAGAGAGTTTGTTCAATGAATGAGTTGTGTGCTAGTTGTTGTAGCTAGAGGTCTCAAAAAGTAAGGTGTGCGACACCAATATTGAAACTTCTCTACCTACAACAACTAGCACACAACCCATTGATTGAATAAACTCTCTCCATCAAGTCCCCTGAGGAACCCCATGGAGGTGAAACGCGTCGGCACACATAATGTTTTATTGTCATATTCTCAATAGGATTTTGCTGTCTAGTTGATAGTTCTACCCTCCCTCCACCTTGTGCAGTGGGGATGAGCAGTACAAAATTGACTTGTATAACCTGTAGTTTGTATGCACACTTATAATACAATACATTACCGCACATCAAACACCCTGGCTTTCCTCTCGTTTCTTTTTCTTGATTATCCATACCACTAACAGAGACCATTGATTAGCATCTTTATTCTTCAATACCCATGGTCAAGGAAAATCCTGTTTTGTTTTAGACTTCCTTACACATGATTGGATATTTTTTGCATTTTAATCTCATTCAATAAACTAGGTGAATTATTCCTTGCAATGTGATAATTCATTGTGGTATGCGAGCCGCCTAAATTCCTTTAGTAAATCTTAAGACTTTAGATCTTTGCCTCATGTTGAAAATCAAATTGATTTAGATATAGGTAAGCATTAAAACTAAAAACATCAATTTATACATCCTAAAACCCTTTTTGTCATGAGAAGGAAGAGTAGCATATGGCACAGGGTATGTGGGCATAGGACACTCCTCTGGCACAGGTTTTAGGTGAAGTATTTGCTCCAGTATCAGTATATTACAGTCATGTGCTATGCTCGTCTTAGACAACAGATTTCTTTAATGAATAGTTTGCATAGGTTTTGCTGCATAGGCAAGGTTTTCATTAAATGGATTGTTTGTTTCAAGGAATTAGTTTCTAAGTGTTGGCAATTGGATGCATTGGAGGGTGGCTACATCGCACATACAATAGGGCCCTGGAGAGCCAGTGTAGCCACCCTTATTAAGGACATGTGGGATGTGAATATAGACATACATGATGTGCTATTTTACAACTTTTTTAAAAAGGGAAAAACTGTTAGGAAATGCTCTGTCCGGCGACTCTATGCTGTGCACCATTGCACAATAAAACCCTGTTTTTTCTGTCCATCAATGTCATTTGCAGCAGCCAGGAGAAGTAAAATAACAGCAGCCTTTGCTTCCCTTTAGTCGTGCAGCCTGATGTATTTTTGGCATCCCCGGCATCCATTGTTGGGCTGCGCACAGCTGAAGGCGATTCTAGAGGCTGATCAGCTCCTGACTCGGTCCTGCATTGCTATTGGCTGATGGGACTTTATAGCCTCTCTGCTTCCAGTCACCAGTGCCTGTTATAGTGTCTGCTGGGCTTATCTGTGCTAGAGGGATTTTGATTGATTCTTAGGGATGAGTGAGAATGCCTTTGGCATTCTCGCGAAAATTTCCTCGAACTTCCAATGGCTCAGCAAACCGATTTTGCAAAACCATCGGAAGATCAAGGAAATTATAACAGGAGGATTCACAGGGGATTCACAGGATTCTCTGGGAATCCTCCTGTTTGCGATCCCCAGGGCACTAGAGGTTAATAACCCCTAGTGCCTAGGGATCGCAGTGGATTTATTCATTCTTGCAGCCCTGGAAATCCTGTTTGCGATCCCCGGCACTAGAGGTTAAATGGGTTACAAGTCTCTCCATTCAAAACCTCTAGTGCTCTCTGATTGGCTGAGGAAAGCTTCAGCCAATCAGAGAGCACTAGAGGTTTTGAATGGGGAGACTTGTAACCCATTTAACCTCTAGTGCCGGGGATCGCACACTGAGCTGATAATTTTTTTTTTAAATTCGAGCTCAATTTGCCACAAGATCTCTGGTGTTTCTCTGTTACTGACCTTTGCCTGTTCCTGACATTCTGTTTAAACTCTGCCTGGACCGACCTTTGCTTGTGACCCGACGCTGCTTATGCCCTTCCCTTTGTACCTCGCTTTGTGGACTGATTTCCTGTGTTTTGACTTTGGCTTGTTTCTGGATTTCCTGATAATTCTGTACTCTGTATTTGTGGGCTATTAATCTGTGACATTTTTGTTTAGTGGTGTTCCGTGGGATTTTTCTAATGTAAAATATATGCCACAATTTAGGAAAGGTTGGGAAACACTGCTGGGGGCAACCGAATGCTGAGAGACGAAACCTCCCAAGACTGAGCGGGGGCTGCTATAGGTGAAGAGTGTGGCAATAGATTGGGGGACTGGTATCTGGGGAATACTGATACTGACCAGGCCTTACACAAACATTAAAATCACATGGGCTCATTCTGTTTCAAGTATTTAGTACTTTTGAGTTGTCACTGGCTGTTAAATAATTTTTTGTGCAATATTATTGGCCACCAGTAGATGGCGATGTGTCAATATGTAAACTGTGTAACAAACTATATTAATGTTTTGGACAGCTAGAGCTTGTTACACACTTTACATGAGGACACAGTGCCATCTACTGGTGTGATTCAAGTATAAACTGAAACTAAACTGAAATTTTTTCTAATGACATTTGCAGGTCAACAAATCTCGGAAAATACTCGACTGCTTATGTACGTATTTTTTAAATATAGTTCTCTTCCTATAAGTATTGACAGTAGGGCAAATCTATGAGAACATATTGGAAATGTACTTTAATGTTACTTTAATTATTTCGTTTATATCGGTTTATACCTGAAGGACTCGCTACTGTGAGTGTTACCGTCTGTTGCTTGTGTTTACAATCCTAAAAAATAAAATATGACTGTTACCTCACCTCTATTCCTCATTTAATCAGACGCTGTGAGGCATTTTTCACCTTTTGCTGGCAGCTGCTCATTTTGCTTCTCACTTTTTCCTCATTGACATTCACTCTTAGAGTGATCTGTCTTTCCAGAACAATTGACGACACATTAATTTAGGAATTTTCAACTCTCTTGCTCATTCTAATAGTTTCAATTCCGACTACCTTGATTGAGCTTTTATTGAAGTTGGAGCCATGGACTGGAAAACTCAAACTTCTAAAATCAAATTTATTTAAATGTGTTAAAAGAACCAGAAGAACTTGTTTAGTAATTTAAGCTGCCATCTTTTCACCCCTTTATAGCACTGAGAACATCAAAAATACAGAAGTCCCCCTTATGCTAGAGGGTCACCCCCGATACTCAATCTGTGTTCCTGGGTGTTCAAACTTGTTGCGCCAATTATGAGGGGCTTCTGCATCTATAAACCCATTGTGCCCATTATGAGGGGCTCCCACCAAACCTGTGCTAATTCCAGCGTCTGCACACCTTCATTGGCCCCTCTAAAGGGGTCTCACTATCCCTGTGCTGAGTTCCTAGGTCTAAACACCTGCTGTTCCCAATAAAAGGGGCTCCCACTATCCCTGTGTTGAGCTGCCAGGTGTGCATACCTGGTATTCCCAATATGAGGAGCTGCCACATTCCCTGGGTCTGTACACCTTCTGTGCCCAATATAGGGTCTCCAGCCATCCCTGTGCTGAGATTTTCGGGTCTGTACACCTGCTGTTTCATTTATAGAGGGTTCCTCTCTCCCTGAACTGAGTCCCTGGGTCTGTACACCTGCTGTGCCAATCCCTATACTGAGTTCACAGGTCTATATACCTTCTATGCCCTTTTTTGGCACTGCAGCACACCTGACCGGGTCCTTACTTTGCTTCTTTCTCTCCCAGTCTAAGCTCTGCTGGCATTATACAAAGCTAACAGCGGGTGTACTTCAAAGTCTTACACGGCTTGCATTGAAAAATAAATGTAATGGTTTAATAAAAAATACAAAGCTGCATTTCCTGCTGACTTTTATAACAACATGGAGCTCAGCTTTAACATAAGGAAACATAACTATGGCATTTCCTTGTCTGTTCTGCATCTGCTGAGGTCATTTGTCTCCAGCAGCCATCAGGGATAGATAGATAGATAGATAGATAGATAGATAGATAGATAGATAGATAGATAGATAGATAGATAGATAGAGGGATGGATAGATAGATAGATAGATTAGATAGATAGATAGATAGATAGAGGGATAGATAGATAGATAGATAGATAGATAGATAGATAGAGGGATAGATAGATAGATGATAGATAAATAGATGGATAGGTAGATAGATGGATAGATAGATGGATAGATAGATAGTAAGATAGATAGATAGATAGATGATACATAGATTTTAAGCTTCGTTGGTTGCTTTCAGTGATCTGCATGCATTTCATATATAGCTGTAAAATAAAGTAAAAGATTCACCATCTTCACCAACATTTTTATGCTTTGCACGGACCTCATATGCAGAGAATAATACAATCATTGGGTGTGTCTGGGAACATCTCTCCAGAATGATAAGCTGGGGTTCCCATATTCCAGGAAATTGGTGGACTGGTTTATCACAGCAATGCCTGGATGAGAAACTGAACATCTAAGCCATCAGCTTGTTCTCATTGTCACAATTTATAGTTTAAATTTCAATCTCAACTAAAGTGTACCTTTCATTGCCATATAATGTAACAATTTTATCCATGCCATGCTTAACATTTACCGATATAACATCATTTGTAACGCTTGCTTTGAGTTGCATTAAATGCTTTTTCAGAAGCTTTGCCAACCATGCAGATCTGGATGGTGTCACGGGAAAGGTCGTGGCAGTATTTGTGCATGATGCGGGATGTACAGGGTTCACTCAGTCATGCAAACATTGTAATAACCTTTACCATCGCCTCTCATTATCATGATTACATTGACACTGTATGGGAAGCTTAAGCTTTTCTCCTAATGACAATGATCATCTGCCTTATAACAGAGCGATCACAGCTGACAAGAAGGTCGACCTACCCAGTGAATCTTGGCAGTCACTCCATTTCTCAAATATAATTCCACTTTAAGCCGTCAGCAGCTGCCAGGCCAAGATTTCAATATCAGTTCACCTTCAAAGTGCTATAAAATGGTTCAGCTTGGGTTTTTGGCACTGTCATAAAGCCTACGATCACCTTGCCCATACTGTCTCCACCTGCGGGATTCATTGTGTGGATGAGTGCAGAGAGGAATAAAAACCCAATTCAAGTATTTATTTATTTTTTAAAGATAACCCGCTGGTTGCCAAGAAAAACAAAATTGGATGTTATATTCACTCTTTTTCTTGTACTGGTCCCTGCAAAATCATTGCTTTGCAATAAAGTTCTGGTCATCTTCTGCACAAATAAACTGTGAGTGTTGGCCATGCCAGGGCAAGGTTGCCAAAATGCACCATCACCATTGTAATAAAAGAGAATTTAAAACATGTAATGGACTTCATCACAGCAAAATGTGCACCTGACCATTGTATACGGACACAAAACTCATCAACACGATGCAATGTGCTGCAGCATGCTGAAAAGGTCTGTCGCTTTACTAAGTGTAAGTTCCATTCAGAATCAGACTTGTGTTCACTTTCCAATTACTGCTTGCCCCTCTTGCCCCATATGCTGTCACTTACAAGTTCTGTGCCCTCTCCTCATGTGTGTGTACAAGTCTTGCAGTGATGCTGGATTTGGAATTAGGGCAGCATTACGATGACATTGTTATGAGATTAACAAAGGAGATTGTCAGACCTCTGCTGAAAGACCACTGTTTGTGCACAGACAGCAACAGCCCTTTTGTGCAGAAGCTGACAGGGGCCCGGCTTTTCTGCATGCATTCCTATCTGTTTTGTGCACTGCCCCATTCAGTGTTATAAATGGGATCAGCATTACAACTGAGAAGCAGAATTCTTTTTCTTATAGTGGTAACCTTGCCTTGGACTTTGTTTATGACTTCAATCTGATATCAAAATGATAAAAAGAACTAAAAGGTTTTAAATTTAAAATCCCTAAAAAAAACACAAAATTCGGTCATATCTAAAAGGGAAGGTCAGAGAATGATAGTTCTCAGAGGCCAAAACGAATGCAATGGATTACTGATGAAAATAAAACTTCCAGGAATATGGAGCTGAAAAGACCAATAGGAATCAGAGAGGGTGAAATAATCCAAATTGCATGGTCAGTCCTCCCTGCACCAGGTAGAATTTTGTGCCAAATGCTATCCCTCCCCTGGTACACTGCACAACCCTACACACTGGCAATACCACTTCTTTATAAATGGGCCTCTTGGTATATTTAGGGTGCACCTGCTTATTTAAACATATTATAAGATTAGGGAAGGGTTATAATTCCTCTCCAATGTTAATGCTGTCTGTGCCCTAGCTGACAACTCCTTATTCATCTTCGTGATCACAAATTTGAGAAATCCACATTTTTATGCTGGGTTTAAATGTTGCTGTTTTTGGGCTTAGCATTAATATATGTTTTGCTTTCATCGACATGCATTGTGTTCAGTCAGTCCATTAGTGTAAATGTGCTCAAAATGCACAAAAGAGGATAAAAGCACAAAGAAAAAGCAAAATAATAAAAAAACCCATGTGCCATACAATGCATTACTGAGTTTCGTGCTTTGAGTATGTGCAACAGAGACGTTACAATAACTGCATAGCAAACATTTATTTAGGTCTTAATATTGGCATCTGATCAGTGAGGGTTATTCTTCCAATAGCTCCAGTGATAACTGTCCTCATTTTCTGTGGATTTCCTTTTTTTCAATTCAAAATGGCATAAAAAACATTTTCCCCATGATGAACTTATCCAAAAAGCTAAATAATAATTCATGTGGCTGCAGTGTAATATATAAAGCATGCAGTCATTATTCATGAGGTTTAGTTGATCAATAAAACATTAGAATGAGGGAGATGTGTGATGTATGAATGGGATTCGTTGACCGAACAAATATTTTTGGTGGCAGATGTGGTTGATTTTCATACCCCAAAAATAAACAAAAATTACAGAGAACATCTTAACAGCAAATAATATCCAGCACATCTATGAATGTGGATGAATACTTTTCTGGCTTTAGATGTGCCAAAAAGATTGGCTGATTGATTTTTAAAGTTTGATTAATCCTAAAGCCTAAGACCTAAATTTAAATAAAAACAAAAACAAAAAAAACAAGTGCTAATTGATAAAAAAACATGCAAAAAAACAACCCCTACCCTAACCCTACACTGCATGGCAGATGTAAAGCATGTCCACATACAAACCCAGTCACCCTAGACAAAGTAACAGGAGCAAATGTTACAACATCAAGGGGGATCACCATGGACGGAGAAGTCAGCCATTAAGTTGGCAGTACAGATGGCCGCTTCGTGGGACATGGCGGTGACATCACTGCAAGAGAGTTGCAAACGGGTAAGTCTGTGCCATAATCAGCAAGTTTTCTATGCATAGTTGCTGAATTTGGCAGAAGCTCACCCACCACCGATGAGCACAACATGGATCTGTGATGGAACTCACTACTATATTTTAATATTTTGGCAAAATTTTGGAGTTTTAGAAATGTTTTGGCAGCTGAATTATTCTCATAGGTTTTTGGGGTCTAAGACTTCTACTTTTGTGCCTGTCCTACTCGGGGACCCACCAGGGGACAGATCTATAACCACCTGTTGACTGTTTGGGATCTGGAACAGTCATCAGCAGACATACGAAACATGCGAAACGCATTGAGAAGAGATAGGATAATGATATTAGTTGACACAGAGTTTTCTGAGCTACATTTTTATAGGTATTTAATAAATGATGGTTTTGTTATTTACATAATGATAATCTGCTATTGTTTATTGATGATAATATGTACACATACTAGACCAGAGGTCTTCAAGCCCCGGTCTTTAGCCCACTAGTCCGGAGAAGGATTCCTCTTGGGGTTGCATCGGGCAGAGCCACGGACCACGTCTTCCAGAGACATCGCAGGCTCAGGGAGGTGGGCAGGTGGTGTCTCTGAACAAAACCTGACAACTCTCCTATGGCAGGCTCAGACCTAGGTTCTGGCAGTATGACGTTTCTTCCCCTTTGAGTGACACACTGCTCCCTTCACATATGCAGTGCTGAGTCCATGCATTTACTGGTCAGCGACCTGCAAAAAGTTGGGGACCACTGTACTAGACAATCATGATTGATTCAGGTGATTATCTAGCATGCTTACACATTTCCCCCCCAGTAGCCGTGGCGCCTCCTGTGTGTCCCCCTCCCCTTAATAAAACTAAACATTGGGCTGTGTGTATAGCGGGGTTTATAGTCGATGGAATCGATCATGAAAAATCATTTCAAGCTACATAAATGTGACCTTTGTATGTAGATTTAGGTATTGGGGTCTCAATCCATGGAGCAGACGTATGACCAAACCAATGACTGCAAAACAGAATTGTTTTTCCACCTAACAACTGACAAGCAGACCACAGAATGTAGGTTACAATAAGCCACAATCACCTTTTCCTGAATGAATAGCACAATTACCGCTTCATTCTCATCATCGGCGCACTATTATGCAATGGCTGACCAGGAGCCAAATCAAATCTTCCTTCTTTCTCTCCACAATTAACTTCACGATAGACCTCACACCCAAAGAGGCTCAGCTAATAACACTTCCACACACTGGCTGGCTAATTAAAATCAAGATTTGTGTTTTAATTAAATCTTTAGCCACAAATTAATACATAGGCTCCCTTCTTTGTGTATTAAATCCCACTTAAGATGCAGATTTTGCTTGCCAGTAATTAGAAGGTGTGTTTAAGGATGTGTTGTTTGTTTGATTTTTGCGATGATGTCATTCATGCTCACCTTTTATTTAAAGTTATCTTCTGTAACCAATGTCTGCTAGAACAAGGATAATTAATGTAACAAGTAGGGGAGTGACAAATAAAGAGGGGTTACCAACTAGTGAAAGTTTATTTTTTTAATTCTCTATACTAGTGCAGAGAAAACATAATACTCAAGGTTTATACGGATAGTTTTCATCTAAAAATTCCAATTCTGTTTGTTGTATTACTGTCATTACCTACACAATTTAAAATACATGGAATAATAATAAAAGATGTAAAATATTGCAGCTCACAAGTCCCTAGATGTTATAGCTGCATTTGTTTTTTTTTCTTTTTTTGGCTATGTGCTGGAAATATCTATTCATCCATCTTGGTTGGAACTGGCTAGACCAGTGTTTCCCAACAATGGTTTTCTGGAACTCTATGGGGGTTCCTTGAGCAATAAGCAAATTTTGCCTCTGAGGTCAGTTTAAGTGAGAACAATGGTCTTTCACTATCTGTGAAATTCTTCCCACTGGCCAGTAGGGACGAGCGAGCAAGAATATTAAGTTTAATCTTGCGGTGAATCAGGCCTTTCTTGCTTACCGAAAAAGGTAGAGCTCTTGCCGAACAGGAAGGTTTCCGAACAGGAAATCCTCTGCGATCCCCGGGCACTAGAGGTTAATTAACCTCTAGTGCTTTGGAGATCGCAAACAGGAGGATTCCCAGGGCTGAATGCAGCTCTGGGAATCCTCCTGTTTTAATTTCCTCTTCCGATGGTTTCACGAAATTGGGTCACCAAAATTTTGCGGAACCATTGGAAGTTCAAGGAAATTTTAGCGAGAATGCCAGAGGCATTCTCACTCATCCCTAATGGCCAGCAATGTAGGAGGAATTCTTCCCAATGACCACCACACTAATATACTGTGATCTGTGGATATAGTTATTATAACAGGGGTTCCCCAAGACCTGAAAGGTATTGTTAAATGTTACAAATGTTGGGACTGGGGTACACCTCCACTGTGGTGACCAAAATCCGCCACCATGTCCTGTGGTATGAATATAAAATATATGTATACAAATGTAATATTTATATGATAGTAAAAGTTGGAGGAAAGAGGGGCAGTAATTAGTATCGTCATTTCATTGAGTGGGGTTATATCTTTGATATTCAAATATGCCATACTTTTACTATATATACTCAATTATAAACCGAGGTGCTCAATTTACTTGAAAAAAAAGAGATAAACTGTTTTTACTTGAGTATAAGCCTGGAGGACCCTGGATGGCAGCCTATGTTTTTCTCAACTATTTTACCCTATAGAAACCTTTAAAATAATTGTTATGTCCCTGCTAAAAACAATCAACTGAGGGTCAGCAGGAAAATTCTCCTATTGGACCTGATATATTAAAGCTCTCCAAGGCTGGAAAGGATATACAGTATTTTCATTATTGAAGCTAGTGATCAAGTAAACCTGGAATGGATTTCTTCAAATTATTTTGCTATATACAAGAAAATCTTTTAAACCCTGGAACAGATCCAGTCCAGGTTTGCTGGATCACCCAGCTTCACTGATGAAAGTGTATCCTCTCCAGCCTAGGAGAGCTTTAATATACCAGGCCCTATATGGTGGTTAGAGTGCTACTGTTACAGACAGCTGGAAAGGCAATTGCTGTCAAGCTTCTAGCTCAACCAAATGGAGTTGGATCCAGAATTATGTTGGCACCATCAGTTGGAAGGTCAGTCAGTCATAGTTCAAGGAACCCATAACAACCTCTAGAGGAGCATTTCTCATCCTTTTCAACATGGGGAGCATTTGAAAAAACTTACAGGTCTTCAGGGAACCCCTACTATAATTACTATATATGGAAGAATTCCTCTTACGTTGCCGGCTGTTGGGAAGAATGTCACCCTTACAGATAGCCCAAAAAGATCATTGGTGTCAATTAAACTGACCTGAGAGGCACAAACTGCGCATTGCTCATAGAACCCCTAGAAACCTCTGGGGGAACCCTAAGAGGAACCCAGGGAACCCTAGGTGACAAACACTGCTCTAGAGGAACCCTGGCTAAGAAAACCAATAAATCCTGGATGACAAGCCTGGTCATCAGGTTTTGATGTGTGGTAGCACAAGTGACTGATTAGTTCTTCTGTATTGCATTGTGATAGTATTTGTATACCTAGATGTAGGAAATTCATCATGTAACTTGGTTCTGATAAGGATGAGTGTTTGCTGTTCTTATGATTCTCTTCCTTCAAAAGCAACAAAAGTAGAACTTCAGGGAACTCTTTCCCATGAAGTCAAATGTGCTAATTTAAGGTAAGGTAATTCAAAGTAAAGTCATATGGAAATCAATATTCTTCTTCATTGAAAATCCAGGTTTAGAGCCAATGCATTTTAATAGGCAGAGTTCATTTGGATGCACTGACAATTCTTTATCTCGACTTTGAGTTTTATGTCAATTGAAATGTTATCATTCCCTGATGAAGGTTTTTTTTGTCCTCCGTGAATTGTCCCTATACCTATCTATGAACGTGACCATGAACACCACTGGGTTTGTTGGCTTATTGTTGGGGGGAAGATCCTGAAATGAAAAGGATGTGGCCTCATCTATGGGGACAAGTTGTAATATTAGGCACTGTGCCCCCTTTGAGGACTTTTGAGTTTTTATGAGATGATAGCAGCATTACCCTGTACCATGAGGGCAAGAATGGTTGGCTACACTATCAATGGTTGAGCATGGAGCAAGCCTATTGTTCTTGTGCCAAAGGCACTGACTTATGTTGAGGTCACATGACCAGATGCCAAGTATCCAAAGGGCAAGACATCAGCTGGACCTGAATGGCATAAAAAATATCCAGGTGGAGCTGCTGATTGGTAACTTGAAAGCTTTTTTTCATGCAAACTATATAATAATTTTACAAAACGTCACTGAACGGAGCCAGATGGCCAACATTACGGTAGAAGCAGCTGCGCCCTCTATCTGAAAGCAAGTTCGACTGGACATGCAATGCCAATTTTCAGCTGCAGACAAAAGGCAGAATGTTATCATTAATTACATTTTAGTAATTGGTGCCTGCACCCTATATTTTAGGACAGCTTAACCTGCTGATACATCTGTTCCATTATATCCTAAACATTTACTCGTATGTCATGTGGCACTGGCCACTACTGCAAACGGGTTTTCATGGGGAATTTTTCCAAAAAGGTGTGAATGAAATCAGCAATTTATAAAATAACTTCTAATCATAATTTACCAAATATGCCTCTCTGCAATATTTTTCTATGGTGCCTTTGATTGCTTTGGAATGAACATATGCAAACTGTGATAGATGGCACTGCAGATAATATGGTAATCCTATATTTGTTTTTGTGGATGCAATAGATATAATTGCCAACTCTGAGAAGTCCAACTTCTGAATGAATTAGGGGAGATGCGGCATCTATTGCCTGTGTATTCCCTTGAATGGGTTTCACATAAATGTAATGTGCATAGTGCATTTTCTTAAAGGGTACCACAATACCAAGTACTAAAAGAAATAAAAGTGATTTTCAATCATCATGAAAGATTACGGGCCTGATTTATTAAAACTGTCCAAGGTAGACTATAATGGGGGAACCTGTGTGAATGGATATGGTCCAGGAATGAAAACATTTGTCAAATGATAGCAAACAATTATTACAAATCCATTCCATGTTTGCTGGATCACTCAGTCTTGGGGAGCTTTACTAAATCGGGTACAATGTTACAGGAAGTGTCAGGAACTGAACCAGGCCTTTACATCTTTTAGCTTCTTTTATTATTAATAAACAGGATTTATATAGCACCAACATATTACGCAGCGCTGTACATTAAATTGGGGTTGCAAATGACAGACAGATACAATGACAGAGGAGGAGGAGGGGACCCTGCCCTGAAGAGCTTACAATCTAAGAGGAGGAAGTATCACACAATAGGAGGGGGATATGGATTGGTGGGTGAGTAGTGAGGGTTTAAGCGACAGAAGAAGACGGGTATGCAAGTTTTAAAACATGGGTTTTAAGAGCTTCAGTTGCAACAATGTGTTGATTGACTTTTATTTTGTATTGTAGGTTAGGTTGTATTTTATCAACCTAACCTACTATGTAACCTAAAAGTGTTATAGGTGGGTGCCAAGTATGGCTATTTCCTAAGAGGGCTATAATCACTGCCAGCAACCAAGAGGCTACAGCAGCAGCAATGCTGACAACGCTCACTGCAAAAAGAAGAGCATTGACAAACTATCAAAGCATTACTAATGTAATGTTTCTGATGGGTATTTACAAAACTTTACAGGGGTGCTTAGAAAATCAGATAGCCCAGTCTCATTGATATGGGGAACCTTCATTACATATGGGATTTTATAGTTGATCCAAAGTTTTTTTTAAGATTTAGAGTTAGCTTGAGTAGCACCCATTACCAGTTGGGTGATACCAACCCATGATGGCAAATATCCAAGGTGGAACTCCCCACATGCTAACAGCAGTTGACATAGAGAACCTTTTAGTAAAGCCTGGAATAGAGTTTAAGGCTATGGCATGCATGGCTGGGTAGGCAGGTTTTGGGCCGGAAGGTAGTACAGATCATGCAAGTATGGTTTTAGGAGGGCTGGCACTTGCTGGATTGGTGATGAGATTTTAGATGAGAGGGGTCTCATGATTCTGGTGTTGGGAAGATCTTTCTGTTGGGTTAGTAGGATGTTGGCCTGGATAAGGTCCTTGGTCTTTTTGGATAAGGTCCTTGGTCTTTCAATGGGAATCTCCAAGGGGATCTAATATGGCTAGGGGCCAGAAGTATGGAGAACAGATGTAGCTTGTTTGGTACTCTGTAAAGCATTCAAAGACCTTTACCCATAGAATGGGTATTATTTGGTACTTCTTATATTGCTGTAACTGTTTCCTAATAAAAAAAATTGTAGACTGAGTGTGTGCCATTTTTTATGTTTGGAAATGGTTTTAGAAGTTGTATCCTAAGGGGTTGACCTGAATAAGTTCTCCACCATACCTAGTCAAGGATCAAGCAGAAACTATCTATAAATGTTAGCAGCTAGGGGAATTTTACGTTGGGTTTTATACTTTCAACTATGATGGAATTGTTAATTATAGAAGCCTAAGTGAAAGAATACCAAAGAACCCCTTTTCAAAAAGAAACTTAAACATCTCTTATGGTGGATAGGTACTACATGAGAGAAAACGTAATCACAAAAGATCTTACCTGGAACAAAACTCCCCTGAACGACCTCCTTATAGGCCCACCAACCTTCATGGATTTTTGGTGAATTTTGCTGTGCTAAAAATAAAAAAAAGGACAATTTCAGTTTTGTACAACACATCATATTATTGTAGGACAGTATAAAAAAAGGTAAATGTCAATAATATGAAGTTCAAGTCAAGCCAAACTTCTTTTTTTAATGAGTGAGGTAGGCTAAGACTTTCTTTTAGGTTTTTATAGCTTTGGCCCCATTGGGGAAATACACCTTTATTTCCTTTCTGAGCAGACAAGGAATGGGAGGAAGTCATGAAAACAGGCAGCTATTAAATACTCAATATTTTTGTGGCGAGACGTGCTGGAATACTCAGTGTATTCTATAAAGCCATGAGTTTTTATATTGGAGATAACCGGCAGCTCCATTTCTCATAGTACTATTGTGGATAATCCTTAGGGAAACATGAATACAGGACAAAGGATAGCAGTGCTATTCTACCTATAAAAGTCTTGAATAAGCTTTATCTGCAACCACCAAAGTAAATTCATCGTATTTCTGTATTAGTAAAGGTTCTGTTCTTTGGGACTAAATAGGAGTGGACAATAGTAAAAGAAAAGGATGGGTGTTAAATAATAATCCCTTTGGAGGATTTTTGTTTCATTCTAGTTTAGCTGTCATTGTAAAATGCAATATAGAGACACAAAAAGAATTATTAATAATTACATTAAATCTGGTCCAGATTTTATTCTTTTGATTCTATCGGCCCTGAGGAAGGGGAAGCTTTACAACCCTCGAATGTGTTGGCTTTCCATTGGTAATTGCAATGAAATACAGGTAGTCCCCGGGTTACATACGAGATAGAGACTGTAGGTTTGTTCTTAAGTTGAATTTGTATGTAAGTCGGAACAGTATTTTAATAAATGCAATTAGGACAGATGTTTGTCTCAACAAAATAATAGGTAGCATGGTGTCAGTTACTGTATAAAACCTTACTGTGAGTCACAAACAAAGCAAAAAAAACTTTTTGGAGCCTAGACATTCATTACCTTCTGGAGCAAGCTGTGCTTGCAAAATGTGCAAAAAAAAGAAACAACTGCAGATTTTGTTACGGTCATTAAAGGGTTACAGACGGCTGCAGAAAGAGCTCACCCCCCTAAGATCACCCACAACCTCCCATCAAGCCTCCGTCCTGCACACAAATGAGCAGGGAAACCCCGTTCGTATCTTGGAGTCATTCGTATGTCGGCTGTCCTTAATTCAGGGACTACCTATACTATACTTATTCTGAAATCCTATCTTAGAAAAGTTTCTAATTTTTCTTCACTCCATTAAAAAGTGTATTTGTTGATATAAATGTATCTTTTGGATGAATTTTCTTTCAGTTTCGAAAAATGGAATGGAAATGATGGTTAAATCTCCCCAGTGGGGCAACAGACAGCAGCAAAGAAGAAAAAAAAAAGATTTTTTCTTGTTTTATCTGCAATTTGGCTAAATTTGAACCTGTAAATTTTGTGAATTTTCTGTAAAGAGACCAACTAGCCTGGTGGAAAGTCACACAACCTATTCTATAGGCAAACCCAGCCAATTAGAAGGGTTTCCTAATGGTGACAACAGTGGACCATGCCTGTGTAATGTGTATTAAAAAAGTCACTTGTAGTTTCTGTTGAAAGCCTATTTAACAGTCCCCCCTCTGGACACTTCCATTGATCCCCATCACATTTATGTGGTATGCAATGATGGTAGTGGTTGGTTGGAGAGGGCACATTACAGAGCAGAGGGCACATTGTTTGGCAAGCCTAAATGTTTCAGATAGCTGCAGATAGCAAGCAAACAATTTGCTGGTGGACAAGTACAACGGGATTGATTTATTAAAGATCTCCAAGACTGGAGAACCTGGGTGATCCAACAAGCCTGGAGTGGATTTCTGAAAATTAATTTGTTTTTAGTTGGCAAATGTTTTCAATCCTAGACCAGATCCATTCCAGATTTGCTGGATCACCTAGGTCCTCCCATGATAGTCTATCTTCTCCAGTCTTGGAGAGCCTTAATATATCAGGCCCATTGTACTTATTCTTTAAAAGGGCATTTCTCATTTTTTATATAATGACAACAACTTTTCTTTTTCTATGTAACCTGAAATTAATGCATTGAGAGATGAGCTTATCATTCTACTGCTTCTCCTTTCCTTGCCCAAAATAAATCATGCTTTAGGAGGGGTTTTTGCACCTTTTGCACCTTTTTCACATGGTTGAACCCTTGGAATAACTTTCAGGTGCAGCTATTATTACTATATTAGTATATTAGTGGGGTGGTCAGTATTCCTCGTACATTGCTGGCCATTGTCACCCTTACAGATAGCCAAAAGGTCATTGGGTCACCTAAACTGACCTGAAAGGTACAAACTGCTCAAGGAACCCCCAGCAACCTCTGGAGGACCCTGGTTGAGGCGGGATAACACCCTTGTGATTGGCATTGATTGTCTTTTTTCAACCTGACTATCTTTGTCTTCTCTCAACATAATGGGGATAGGACAAGACCTGTAAGAGTTACCTAATACCTGTGAACAAATAGGTCTCCTATAAGGAGAAACAAAATTAAATAAGGAAACACAAATTCTTTGCCAGGTAAAACCTCACATTGAAATATTTCATCAGTCTATTTATCCATTTGAGTTTAGTTTTAAACATCACAAGATCAAAGACTTTAGACAAATTAAGGATATTCTTTTAACTCGCAAATTGATTTTAATAAACCAAATTAAAACTGCAAATTAAATGATAATAACAGCGTGATTATACTAATAGAAGCGTGAGTGAAATGAGTCACTGAAAACTGGAGATATGGAAATTTTTATGTAATCTTACCGAGGCAGAAGACCGTTTTTTTCCGTATTCTTGAGTGAATGAAAAACATGAAAATTTTGTCTGAAGTTGTGTTTTAAAGTGGACTTTAACCCCTACCCCTAAAAATTGCCATCATGCAGGCCCTTTATTACGGAAGGGACAGGTGATGTCTCTTCTGCAATAAAATACCCTTACCTGCTCCACTGCAATTTTTTAAAATACACTCACCTGTGCCAGTTTCATCGTGGGCAACCCCCAAACTCCATCTTCCCTTTCTTTTCCCATTTCAATTGGTTGTGCCGGGATGATGTAACTCCAAGGTCCCTTTAGATATGTGTCAACTCATTGTTTGGTTAGGATGCATTTAGATTCCCTTATTAGCATAGGGCCCGGGACCCCCCCAAAAAATAGCTTGATGCCATCTCCGGGGCTTCCACTCACATTAAATAATGAGGAACTTGCAATCTCTGAATAATTGGAAGTGTTGTGGTTATTTAGTGGTTGAGTTTGGGTTCTTGTGGGTTCTTCTATATTCCTGTGCAGGCTCCAACTAAATTCCCAGTCCTTGAGCTCCTCACAAGCATGTTAATTGTTTGACTAGGTAAACTAATGTCTCCTTCCTGTGCAGGGTACTTGCATGTCTAAGATGTGTTTCACTGCTATTAACGTCAGATGTCAGTCTAATCAAAGCAATCAAACAGCCCGATTATGTACGCTTGTGCGTCCACAAAGTTATACTTCCCCCGCAAAAAAATGTCTGTGGAAGAGGAGCTCTAACTGATGGAGAATATTCACTTTTGTGGGCAACACCTACTTTTCTCCAATTAATTTTACACCTGTTCATGGTTCTTTACATTGCTGAAATAGACTCTGCTCTGTCACTATTTCTAATTTAACACACCGTCTATACACGCACACTCCCACCAGAAAATGCCATTAGAAAAAAGAATCTTGGTGTATACTCAGGTCACACCACTAGATGGCAATGTGTCCTCATGTAAAGTGTATAGAGATATGACCTTGTGCAGGGTATTTGCATGTTTGAGTACAGTCTCAGACAGTGTCCCGCTGTCATTAACATCAGACGTTAGTCTGCCAGTCTGATCAAGGCAATCAAAAAGCCTGATCATGCACTCCATGCGCATCCACAAAGCCATGCTTCATCTGCAAAAAAATGTCTATGCAAGATCAGTCCTAACAGATAGAAACTATTCACTTTTGTGAGCAACACCTACTTTTCTCCAATTTTACATCACATTTACATTGCTGCTCTGTCACTATTTCTATTTCAACATCCTGTAATTTCACACACACACGAATCTTGGTGTATACTCAGGACATTCCACTAGATGGCGATGTGTCCTCATGTAAAGTGTATAGAGATATGAAAAATTTGATGAAATTTAGGTTAGATTAAAAACAATTTAATGTGCATTTTTATGTTATAAATTAGTTTTTAAGAATATTCTAATAAAGTATTCTTTGTTTAAATTTATGTTGATTTCCCTAAAATCCCATCCCTATATTTTTCACATCTGTTAATTTTGAGATGTGGTACCAATATACACATTAAGGTGACTTACTGGAGCTCTTCAGTTTGTAAAATGTAAATTGTGTAACAAACTCTCTGCTATAGGAGTTTGTTACACACTATACATGAAGACACAGCCATCTTTTGGTGGCCAACAATAATACAGGAATAATCATTTAGGAGCAAGTAACACATTATAACCAACTCAAAAGGACAAAATATTTAAAAGTATAATATCCTTTCCTATAACCAATTAACCATTCTTGGTTTTCTGAAAAAATTACTACAAAAGTGAAATTGTATTACTATAATTACATACATTTACTGTATATTTACCTATTATGAGCTTCTAGAGGTTATAGTTATTTCTTGAAAAATAGTCACAGCTTGGTGTATTATGAGCAAAAATAAATTAAAGACATTTTTGTTATAATTATTAATATGTGATGTTGGTGGGTTATTATTATTTTGTACTGCTGGTTGGATTGCTGTTGCTTTTATTACATGCTTCTGGTGGGGTGTTTTTTATTACTATTATAATAGGCAAGTATAATTGTACAATTTTACTGCCACCACCACTAAATTCCACCGGTTAAGTTGTTTAATTTGTTATTATTACTGTTATAATGTGCTGTTCATGGGGCTACAGTTACATGCTAGTATCATTATTATATATTGCTCTTACAGTTATTACTACTATTGTATTACTATTGCTGTGTTTGCTTTTATTATTATGTACTTCTGGTGGAGCTATTATTATGACTTCTATAGGATGCTGGTGGTGAAGCTACTATTATTATGTTCTGCTGTAGGGAATTTTGTATGATAATATCTGGACCAAAAGGCCTCTTGCAAAATCAACATACTTTAACAAGCACGCCTCATGCTCAGCCACTTGGCCTTGGTGTGCAGTTACAGTACAACTAAGGTCTTTTATAGCTGAACTGGATAAACAGATTTAAATTTAACAGTGTATGTGCTGTGTATTACATCCAGTTCTGTGCAGTCCCCAAGGTAACCTTTTTCTTTGTGCAACAACTTCCTGTCATAAAGACTGATTGCTGCTGTTTTCTCTCTTTGTGCAGGATGTGTAGTCTTGTATCCGCCCCCACCTAACAGACACAGGCGTGTCTGCAAGGCCCCTCCCATAGCTCTTCTTTTTACACAGGTTATGAACAGCACAGTGATGATGGTACTGCTACTTTAACAAATCAATATCTGGATTTGTGAAGGCATTTGGTTCATACAAAGTTTTTTCCTTTGTGGCTGTTGAAGAAAATATTTACACAAATTTTTGCTGTGACTGCCGTATTGACAACAATTGTTATAACTGGACCATCAGTCCTGGGACCTGTCTGGGCATATCTAGAAATACAAGTATTGCAATCAAGCTTTTAAGCTAGGTATCTAGCACTGCTTTGCCACATAGCACAGTCTATCGGGGCAGAAGACATAGCTTGTGTTTGCTGAATTTCATTGACATTTTCTGATCTTGTTCCTTCCCCAGCCTCTAACTGGAAAGAAAAAAGAGAAGCAAATCGAGGAAATCATTACTATCCCTGGCATTAGAGGTAACTAACCTCTAGTGCCCCGGGATCACAGTGGATTCCCAGGGCTGCATTCAGTCTTGCAGCCCTAGGAATCCTCCTGTTTGTGATCCCCGGCACTAGAGTTTAATTAACCTCTAGTGACGGGGATAGCAGTGGAACTGCAGATGAACTCTCAATGGAGTTTCTCTTTCAGCACAGCCCAGTGACCGTGGTTGAAAGTTCACCTGCAGTCACAGCTGATTGGAGGCTTTTGCGTGCCTCTTCCAATCAGCTGTGACTGCAAGGTTCCCACGGTCACCTGACTGTACTTATCAGCCCAGTGACCCTGGGAACTGAACTGCAGATAAACCTCTAGTGCCCTGGGATTGCAGTGGTTTCTCAGGGCTGTAATCTATTTTGAGGACCTGGGAATCCTCCTGTGTGCGATCCCTCGCAGTAGAGGTTAAACTAGAGGGGAGACTTGTCCCCATTTAACCTCTAGTGCCGGGGATCGCACACTAAGCTGATCAATTAATCCAGTTCGGTAAGCAAGAACGACTAAATTCGCCGCGAGATCGAGTTTGAAAAACTCACTCGCTCTTCCCTAATTAACACGCCGGAGCTGAAGTGTATCTGATTGGCTCAATGTGCTGCTCCTCCCTATCCCAGTCTGAGCTCTGAAATACAGAACTAAGCCAAATTTAGAGTTAAACAATTAATTTACTGATGTATATTGAACACAGAGTTGCAACCATTTGCATATTATTTATAACTAGATTTAAAATACAAATAAAGGCTTTTTTATGACAGCTTAAAAAAGTACCAAATCCAGTTACTATAATGCACAGGTCTCATTAAATCCTAAAAACATTTAAAAACCAACTTTTTCAAATCCTCCTTCACATGTGTCTTACACGCTCCCCCTCCCAGACATTGCAGATCACAGGGGAGGAGTTTAGAAATAGAAGCAATGCTGCCAATCCAGAAAGAAGGGGGTGTGGCCATATGCTGATTGACAAGCTACAGACAATGTTAGTAACCACACCCCTGCAACTTCTGTTCATCCCACTGCAGTACAAAGCAAGCACAGTCTACATGATAGCGACAACTCCTCTGACGTTCAGGAGCAGGGCAGAATTGTTGCCACCCCATCACAGGTTTTCCCTGGTATTAATGGGAAATTATGATTATAAAGTAAGTTATTGTGATTATAATTAAGTCTTGCTGCACAAATCTTTTGATGGTAGACCAAAGAATTTTAAAGTGTATCTCTGGGCAAAATTTGGAATAGGGAGGAGTTATTAGTATTTATTGTTCTCTTGCCTTTGAGGACATTTCCCTACATTCCTGTTTGTGAATATCGTGTTTCCCCGAAAATAAGACACTGTCTTATATTTTTTTGGGCTTCCAAAAACACACTAGGTCTTATTTTCAGGGTAGGTCTTATATACTTTTTTTAATGAAAAAAAACACTTACCATATTCCCAAATTCCCCTTACAAATTCCCCTTCTGATCACTCTTTTTTTCCACTGTTCGGCAGTTAGGACATGGAACAGCAGGTGGCGCTGTGCCGGTTTCTTTCGCTCTGCTTTACAAACAGGAAAAGACACGATGCTGGCAGAGGAGAGAAGAGAGACATGCTGCAGCCAGAGACACACGCAGGATCGCGTATCAGGTGAGTATATTATTTTAATTTTTTTTTTTAACACATTTTTAAGGGCTCACTAGAACTAGCCTGGTTACATGCACTTCAGCTTCTGACAGGCGAAGTGCATGTAATATCACTCCGCCTGTGACAGGAGCCGGAACTACAAGGAAAGCATCGGCTTGTGCGGCTGTGTGTTAGCCCGCTGTGTGCACGCCCGCTGTCTCCCGCTCGGTGAGTACTGTTTTAATTTATGTTTGCTTTTATTTTTTTTTTATTTTTTTTATTTTTCTACTAGGTCTTATTTTCGGGGTAGGTCTTATATTAGGGCAGGTTGGGGGAAAAGTGCTAGGTCTTATTTTCGGGGTAGGTCTTACTTTCGGGGAAACACGGTAATTGTCGAATCTAAAACTTTATAGTTGTCACCAGCGCAGGAAGTGAGGAATAAATCTTTAGCTGGGCCAACCACCAGGCCGTTGGCTGTGCCGATCCAGGCCATGGCTGACCGTGGTTCAAATAAAGGTTTGGGAGCGCTGCTCCAGAGGTTTCCACTAAACCCCAGTTGGGCCATTGGGACATGAAGTGAGGGTGGGTCGATGGAACCAACAGACTCTGACCCTTCTTGACTTTTAAATAAAAATATTCTTGACAAGAGAGACTTTTCCGGATCTTAAAAACAACCGGCTCTCACATTTACAACCTGCTTCGATCTTCATTATTATAATTCTAAACATGATTATTATGTGTTTCTAAAAAGGCTTTTAACCTGCTTTTACGAAGCATTTCAAACTGTGAAACAACTGGTCAACATTATTTAATCTGAAACTTAATCTTGTTCAGATTGTTTTCATGTAGTGTTTAGTCATTAGAGCCGCTCAGATAAAAAACAACATCAGCTGTAAATTATAGATGTCCCAACGGCCCAGACAATGGAATTCCTCCGAGCCACCTATATAAACAAATCAAAATTAATCTGCCCAAGCTTAGTTTTAAATCACAACAGATGTGCCAGATTGTGCAACTGTTTCCCGTTTCCTTGATCCCTGCTTTAGTTTTTTATTTTTTTTTTTCTCTCTTACATTTTCTAAAGAGAGATGGAGGCTTATTTTGCAATCCGAGAAATAAATGCAAATGAAGATAAGCCAAAAAGTGTGCATCGGCATACAGAACGACAATGGGTTTCCTAAGGACAGTACGGGGTGCTGGTAACAACAGGGAAAGTAGACGTGTAGAATATAACGACCAGTCAGTTGATTGTGCAGCTGATCTTCTTTCAGTGCTCACTTCAATGCTGAAATGCGTCTTTTTTTTTTTTAAGGGTAACAATTCTTATCAATCTACTAAAAGGGGGTTTTTAGTACGTAATATTTGCAGTATGCATATCAGGGTGTTAAAACACAAAAATATTTATTGCCATAATATTTATATAACCATTGACAACAGTCAAAAACAGTAAATTATATGCAAACATATAAGTATGTAAATGTAAGTAAATGTTGATTTGTAGTTTTTAGATCAATCCGAGAAACCCAACGCGCTTCACAACATTTGCTTCTTCAGGGGAAGTAGAAGGTGAAATATCACGTAACTCAAGTGCTCAAAAGTAAATGTAACACCAGTTATTAGACTGGCTCCTTTTCAGGGTGCAATTATCCCAAATATATCATTTAACAGCATCCTTATGACTTTAAGACACAACGCCCCACATATCAGCCTGGGACTTCTTAACAACCATGTCCCTTGTTCTTATCCCCCCTCCACATATCAATGAACTGTGGGTTTTTTTTTCTCCAGAACCCCATCTTTAATCAATTTTTTGGTATTCACCATTACTCCCTGTAGGATAACCATTCCCCGGAAAAAGAATTCTTTGATCCAGTCCTACTAACTTGTTCTTACATAAACTTTTGGTCCAGTACTTGAATTATGTGATATTTAAACATCTACATCCCCTGAAGAAGCAAATGTTCGAAACGTGTTGGGTTTCTAGAATTGGTCTAAACTATATACCAATATGTACTCATGTGACCATTTGTTGATACTTGTATGTTTGCATACAATTTACTGAAATTTAACTGTTGTCTACTCAATATAAATGAGATGCAATATATACTCTTGTGTTTTGCCACTCACATGCATAGCATTATCATTACCTACAAAACGACCCCTCATTCCTCCCCTTTTATCTATTTAAAACAATAATTTATCAATCTACTAATGTTTGCTCTTTACCCTGATCAAACAAACCCAACTTCCCCCTTTATAGGCCCATACTTACCAGAATTTGAGGGCTGAAGGTTCAGCTGTTTGCAACACTCCAGAATTGCAGTAGATACGCCTCCACATTACAGCTCCATAGACCTCCCAATGACTGGCTCTGCTTGCTTACGGACAATGGGGTTGATTTACTGAAGAAATAAAGGCTGTTCACATAGCAAGTTATCTATGACCATGCAAGGAATATTTTACTTCTCTAAATAAATTAAATGAAGCTCTGTTGACTTCCATAAACCATGGAAAAATCCTGTTTTGTTTAGATTACATTGTATGTAATAAAATATTTGCAAAATACCCAAATACGTAATATTTGTAAAGTGAATTTGTACCACATCTACTGAGCTATGTGAATCACACCTTGCAATGTGAGCAGCCTGAAGTCTTTTAGTAAATTAGCCCTAATAACTTGTAGGAGTCTATGGAGCTGTACCATGTAGGCATGTTAATGTCAGCACTGAAACAAGCAGGGGAACCACCGGCTGTTGGATCTTGCTAAATACAGATCTATTGGGGGGAAGGAGGGGGGTTGAAATGGAAAGGGGGCAAATTTGATTATTTTTTAAATACTAGATTGCAGTTTTCCCCAAATGTTGCAGCAACCTATCCTCTTCTGGCCTTGGTGTAAAGCGTCTGCAAGAATTGTTATGCCCTCTGCTATGGATGTGCAATATCATTGCAATACAAATGGATGGAAATTTGGTCTCCACAAGCCTAGTGAAGTATTGTAATATTTTTGTAATTTGTAATAAATTGTAAAATTCAATTTCTTTGATCTGCCCCAGTAAAATGAATCAGAAAAAACTGCAAGCCAAATGCAAAAAGAAACCTAAACACCTTTTTCTAATTTTACATAGCAGATATGTGATCGCTATGAATGTCTTTCTGGTCTCATTGGAAAGGGGTGAAGGTGGAGATCTAGGCTAGAGTTATTAAGGCTCTCCAAGACTGCAGAAGATAGACTACCGTAGAAGAAATTGGGTGATTTACTAAACCTGGGATGGATTTTCAAAAAGTCATTTGCTATTAGCAGTCCTGCAGCAGCTGGGAACTAAAATTTCCATTAGCCCTTCCACTGCTAAAGGTAGAGTTCCATGGGTGATTCATGCCAATTCATGCTGCTTTTCACCAGGGAAGATGGAAAGGACGAGGTGTGATGTGGCCGGTTGCTGAGCCTATTTCCGGAAGGTGAGAACACTGGAAGCAGAGGCTTCGCTACTGCATTGCCCAGAATATGAACTGAATAAATCATGTATTGTTTTTAATGGATGTCATTTGTACAGATAAAAGACATTAAGTAATTATATTATGATTATGTTATGTGATATAGCACATACCACACGTCTCTCCATTACCCAAGGAAACCTTTGACGGCGAAACGCGTCGGGCTTCGAAACAAAATATTTTTATATTATATTTTATATATTTAACTTGTGTGAAAGTTGGTTGTGAATAGTCGCATTTCTGTCTGGTGCCATGCAGCCTAAAATCTATTAAGGGCCCTAAAAGCTCCTTCTTGTATTTTGTCCCATTTACTAAATGTTTTCACTGCATTGCCTAATAGGCTTGTAGTCCTGCAACAACAATGTATCATAGACAGTGCTCAGTTATGTTGGTGGAGGATTACTATTGCTGCTACAATGACGACCTTCAGATAAGGGTGACAACACTCAAATGAAATTTAACCTCCAAAAAATTGGTGGGAAAAAGCGGAAAGGAAAGAAAGGAAGAAAAGGCTTTTGAAGGCACTGATTGTTTTACAGATAAAAATACATATCAGTTTATAAAGAACAGTTTATAAAGAAGTAAACAATAATAAGAATAAAATTATAGTAAACAATAAACCTAAAAAAATTACTGAATATTGTTTTTTAGTACATTGTCAATATCATTGCTTCAATTCAGAGAATAAAACCTGTCCTGATGTCTTAGATATTTGAATTGTTAGCAAGGATTTGTAAAGAAATCTCTTACCCGACTCGTTTCACCTCTTTTGGCTTCCTCAGGGGATTTAGAGAATTAGAAATCCTTAGAGATCCAAGTGGCTGGAGTGATTAGAACTGTCTATGGAGAGGATCAATGTATTATCGGGTGAAGAACTGGTATACCTAATATACATTTGGTGGTAAAGCTTAATAAACTTGTTGAGGTCCTAGAAAGGTCATATGTTCTGTCGCCGTGCCAGGAGTAGGTTATGTTTAGTTTAGGTATAGTTTAATACCAGCGGCAAAGGCTATACATTATGATAAAGCTTGTTAAATGTAATCAGACATTATAAGGTCTATTTTCCTGGCAAGTATTAAAGATTTATTTTTTAATGAATCAGGTATACTAGGTCAGGAATGACCCCCAATTGCAATCGTTGGTGTTTTCTACATACCTAAGCATATACATTAAGTAGAACTATTGCTGTGCTGAAAATTTATGTAGTTGATGTAAAAAACAAAACAAAAAAACAAACAGAAACAACCTGCAAATATAATTCAATCTTTCCACTCATTTCCCTATGAATATATTTTCTCAAGTAACTCAAACTTGACAATTATTCACAGCAGATGAACATTTCAGCTTCGACAGTTGTTTACTACAAACAACTTTTTATTTTTATTTCGGAAGATGCAACCATATCAGTCACCGACATGAAAGAGACACTTTTAAGAAACTTCTAACGTTTGACAGGCCGGTGTCATCTGCGCAATATTTTTTTTCCATGTTCGTTCAGGCAGTAATTTCACAGAAGAAGAAGATGACAGTCATCATTTTTCTAAGAATTCAAAAGAAAAACAGATAACTATTGTGACAGATGTTATAAAAAGATTTCCACCGTCATGCCGCTCGGATTTGTAAAACGATTAGTGCTGGGGGCAATGGACAGGGACCACCTAGTGGGGGTGTGAAATACTGAATATCAAACCAAAAACAAGAGATCAGAACAGGGGGCGTCTGAGACAGAAGCGAGGCAAGAGTTTGATTTAAAGGACGTTTTAGTCAATGTAATTTTTAGGTTCTAAACTGAGAAATATTATTTTCATATATATATATAAACGTGTAATTCTAGGTGACGTCTCCCTAAGCTCAATTTATAAGACATGTTGGACTTTATAATAAGAAAGTCCAGCACTGCTTGTATATCTGCACCTGTGTGCATGGAATTCACTAACTCAGTTCAGCCTGTTGGGGTCAAAGTACAAACATAGCAGTGAATCTGAGATTCATTAAATATTCTTTAATGGAGAATCCTCAAGGTTACTGTGTTTTCAATACCAGCAATATTTCTCCACCAGAGAATGTTTGATAAATGTTTTCTTTTATTATTATCACACATCCATATTGCGCCCAGCAGCCATTAGCTTGCAGTGCACTTTGTGCATAATGCCTTTTTTTACATGTATTTTTTGGGGAGCCAATTAACCTAATGGCATGTTTTTGGAGGTGTGGAGAAAACTGGAGTGCCTAGGGGAAACTTGCGTGAACATGGAAATAGATTGATAATGTCCTGATCGGGATTTGAACCTGAGATTCCATTCTTGCAGAGGCAGCTGCTTATATTCAATCATTTGATTCTTTTTGTCTGAATATAGACCTATGTGAATCCCAAGCATTTTTCAATATACATTTGCAAACAATACCTAATCATGTGCAAGGAAACCAAAAAAAAGATCTCTGCGCACATGATGGGATGTTTGAACTCAACAGATCTTCATTTATTTTGCTAAACTAAGTGAAAAATGCCTTGCAACCCTTAGATAATTAACTTTGCTTTGTGAACACCCTACACTCCTTAAGGAATCAACCCCATGGTGTGCAGGGTTGGAAATAGGATGGACTTACACTTGGGAATGGGATGAATTTTGGTTGATGCTTTGCACCTTTTGCACCAAATGCTTAAGTTCAACATTATAGTGGAACTAAGCCTTGTTATATTGGTTCTGTTCCACTGCAGGGCACCACCATCTTCTTTCTTCTCCTCCTTCTTGCAATCTTTGGCCATCTTGATAGACCAGGGTGGGATGATATTACACCCACCCAGGGTGTTTATTCAGTGCTGGCAGCCATAAGGGAAGCCATGATGTTCTGGGTCTCCTGGCAAGGTACACTGAACTGTGCGGCTCAGCAATTGTGACAGCTCCATGGAGCGATCAGGCTGGTAAGAATGCTGATTGCAGAAGGAATATTGCCTCTCCCAATAAAGCTTTGCTTCAACTATAATTATCTTTCCTCAAAGCAGAATTTATTTAGTTTACTTTTTTAGGTTTTCTAGGCTTCCTACTAATTTAGTTGCCTCTTCTCTTTCCAGCTTCACATTATTGGAAAGAAAATGTGGAAATCCAAATTCTCAGCTTTACAACATAAAGAAGGGACAGGTTCACTTTAAGGAAACTCAAATAATAATATAAAATTACAACCCAACATCATTTCCTCCTACCTAATATCTTTTAGCCATGTAATGTTATGCTTTTAAAATATCAGTCTCAGATAACATCTTGTGTTCTTAAGTGGATGCTATATGTGACCATTAGTGTTGAGCCAGCACATGTAAATGGGTCAATGAGATTCTATACCCGGACGAGCCATGTGGTCGTGCTTTGCTGCTCATCGTTAAGCCGGACGCGTGCTGTATGAAGAGTGGTAAAACAATATGAACCGCATAAAAAATAATTGCGTACAAGAACAGCAAACAGCAATTAACCACTCAGATTGCATTATATCCCGTCTCCTCCAAGAGGATGATTGCACCTAATTATATTCGTTCTATGTAGAATCATTTCTGCAAAACAGCAAAAGGATTTCATTTCAAGGCATTGATCAGTTTTCACAATTTTAAAGCCTGTCAACAAAATTTTCTCAGTTACATTTTCTTTGTGTGGGAAGTAGGGAGCTTTGAAAGGAAATTCAGCAGATCGGTTACAATTTTACAACGCTTGATTGTGCCGGAATGGCTTGCTAATGTTGGGCTTATTACAACTCCATCAGCTACGCTGGTATTGCAAAGCGGGCACCATGTCCTTTCTTGTGGAGCTCAGCCCCTCAATTGTAGTTATCAAATGGTTTCTTGTAAATTGCCATTCAAAAACAGAAATTCCAAGTTTTAGATTGTAGGCTTAGTGGTCACCATAAATTTTTCATTTTTTTTTATCAAGATTCTCAACTAATTTAATGAATCAGAAGTAGGAAGTACCGGTAGCTTTTACCATCTATAAGTTATAAAGCGTACAGAGAGGGGTTTTCTAGAAAAGTTGAACAATAATTTATTTTCAACACGTGCATAATAAAAGTCGAGATTGAAGCAGGCAAAAGAAAGTTAATGAATGCTTCTAGACAGAGTTCCCTTATTAACATTGTACATGAATGTGGGAAATTAGAGATGTCCAAAAAATGTGTTTTATCTTAACATAGTCTCCTTTTACTGATGCGTTTCGCCTGGTCTTGCTTCTTCAGCTGTTTGTTAAGAAAAGTAGGAAAAGGCATCAGCAAATGTTTACTGGTTTGTACATATCTGTATATTATAGTCACGGGGGAAACCCCTTTATATGTTCCTTGATTAAATCTGCCTCAAAGCCATACATTTAAAGGTAAAAGGTCAAAAGTTTGAAACTAGATCAATCACTGCTTTGACTGATTGAGGCTTTAACATGGTTTAATCTGTTGAAGACAACCATGTACCTCTTTAAATTTCAAATTAAACTGCAGATGAAGGAATTTGCACTATATGGTTATTCCTTAATTATTTTTCCATCAATATGGTTGAAAATCAGTTTTTTTTTCATTTGGATGCACAGAGAAGTAATAGCATTTACTTTGGAGACTAATGTGCTATTTGATAATTGACCCCCTATGTGCTATTGGCCAGCTCAAGATAAAAGTCGTAAGTTAATCAGACACCAATAAGTCACAATCCTGAGATAAAAAGAAAAAATCCTAGGTAAAATACAACATTTTGAATAAATTAGAAGGGGCTGATTTTCTAAAAGAATTTGGGCTGTTCACTTATCAAGGTGAGTTATCACTTTGCAAGGGATAATCCACTTAGCTCAGTGAATATGGTAATAGTCCACTTTGCAAAATCACTTGCACTTGATTGGATGGTTGACATCAGCAAGGTTTCATCCCATTCACTAATATAAGGGAAATATCTCTTGCAAGGGGATGGTTCACTGTTATGTAATCTGTTCTTTAGTAAATCAACCCCAGTAGGTCAGATGAAGGATATTAACCTCCCTAGCGGTACATTTCTGTCTGGATTTATATGTGTAAATGCAGTTCATTGATTTCATGAACATTTATTTTACAGTATAATATTATAGTATGACATAATATTTAATATATTATTATACATATAATATTTATTACATATTACATATTTATTACATATTATAGGGAGGTTAGAGCTCTCCAAGACTGGTAAAGATAGACTATCATGGGTAAACCTGGGTCTACCAACAAACCTGGAATGGATTTCATAAAATAATTTCCTAATATTTGTCAAATGTTTTTAATCCTGGACCAAATCCATTTCAGGTCTGCAGAAGCATTTCTTCAGTCTTGGAGATCTTTAATGAACCAGACTAGAAGTCTTCCACCTCAAATCAAGATTGAGATCTCTGAATTGGAAAAAGTCAGACTTTTTGTATACTACAACCAAATACAGAGGAAAAGAAATTGGATCCCTTAAATGTGAATATATATTCTATTTTTTGTTGAAAAAATTTGCAAGGTTTAAAAACAAGAACACAAAAAACTAATGAGTAGAGATTGCGTCAACAAGCTTTTGAGTAAAAAAGTACATCGTACAACCGGAAGAAAGTTCAATTCACAAATGGAAGAGTTCAGCTGACTGTTTTGGGAGGAAACAGAAATTGTTAAAATTGTGAATATTGCTTTTAGAGAAAGAGGGAGATGACTTCAATGCTGAAAATACTTTGCTTGTATATGTAAGGTCATTGAAATATATATATCAACAGGGCAAAAACAGAACAAAAATAAAATATAGAAAATTGAGTTTTGGCTCACATTTTTTTCACTTATTTATATTTCTTGTGGTTGAACTTGACGCATTTTTGTCTTTTTTTAACCTGACCAACTAAATAATTACGTAATATGGTGCGATATGTTTGAGCTGAGTCTAGCATCTTTTGGGATCTTGGTCTAAGAGCTATATTAGAAAAGACCTAACCAGTACAAATCTTGTAGGAAAGTTAATGCAACTTAATTGTATAAGCTAAACAATCGAAACAATACCAGAGTGAATGTGTGCTGTAATCAAAGCTAAAGTGTACAATGTATTCATTTTACCATGTAATACCGATCGGTATCCAACATTTGCGATAAATTGCTCTTTAATATATAGGTTCTGTTAAAATTGCGTGTAGATGTAAAGAAAAATCTGATCACAATAAAAACACACTGCACAATATTTTGTATGGCTGGTAGTTGGCATAACAGAGCTGTTACCATTCAGAGTTAAACTGCAAGTCAGGATTAAAGCGATGAAACACGGGCTGAAGAGACTCCGTTTGGAAGATAAGTAGGCTGCAATGTGAGATACACGCAATTGATACCAAGGTAATGTATGTGACTGCATCTGTCAACGGCAGATGTGACAGGCTGAGATTAGGTGAATAGACTTCCCATTTAAATAGGGTCGTTGTGAAAAATGCCACTTGGAGGACAAAAAGATTATTTTACAAAAGTCGGTACAGCATAAGAAGGATGTTTCAAGGTTTTTAATTGCAATTGTATTTTATATCGGACTACATAATAAAATATGTTTGTTTTTAGAACGTTTTTATTTTTAAATTAATTAAAAAAAAATAAATAAAAATTTATAATAAAAATGAATCTGCACTAACCAATAGTCCAATTCATTTTTTTTTATTTTTTTGAAGCATTACAACCACTGTTGGGTGGTTAATTATTATTATTAATATTCCCTTTTTGGTTACCAGTAGTGTTGCTGTTCAGACTGGGCTGATTAAAAAATTACAGCCATGTCTGGGCAATGTTATGATTTGGGGTGCTTGTGGGGGCAGTGTTAGGATCTGGGGTGTCTGTAGGGGCAGTGTTATTATCTGGGGTGCCTGTGGAGGCAGTGTTATGATCTGGGGTACTTGTGGGGGCAGTGTTATGATCTAGGGTAGTTGTGGGGGCAGTGTTATGATCTGGGGAGCCTGTGGGGGCAGTTTTATGATCTGTTGTGCCTGTGGAGGCATTGTTATGATCTGGGGTCTCTGTGGGGTGGTGGCAGTGTTATGATCTGGGGTACTTGTGGGGGCAGTGTTATGATCTAGGGTAGTTGTGAGGGCAGTGTTATGATCTGGGGAGCCTGTGGGGGCAGTGTTATGATCTGGGGACCCTGTGGGGGCAGTGTTATGATTTGGGGAACCTGCGGGGGCAGTATTATGATCTGGGCTGTCTGTGGGGGCAGTGTTATGATCTGGGGTTCCTGTGGGGGCAGTGTTATGATTTGGGGAACCTGTGGGGGCAGTGGTATGATCTGGGGTTGTTTCAGTCAGTCAGGCCTGGAGTTCAACAATGTTATGTGTGCAAAAAGTATTCTTAACTTACTAGATGTATATACGGAATGAGCAGGTATTTCCAGGAATAGATATTTTCTTTATGATGATGGCTCTGGCATATTTCAAGATGTCAGGGCCAGGATTTGTTGGGCTTGAATTGTGAAAAGGGTTCAGGGAGCATGAAACATCATTTTCACACATGGATTGACCAACAAAGAGTCCAGACCTCAACCCCATTGAAAATCTTTAGCATGTTCTGGAGAGGATATTATGAGGAGCTCTGACTTCCCCATCATCAATACAAGACCTTGGTAAAAAATTGACTAACTAACCCATGATAAAAATATATGTCCACAATGAATGCATGCTGTAATTAAAGCTAATTAAATATTGAGCCAGGCGGTATATATATATATATATATATATATATATATATATATATATATAAATATATTAATGCTAACATACATTTTGGGTATAAATTTTGCTTTAAAACAGTACAGTATATGTACATCCTCATTCTGCCTTGAAGAAAGACAAAATTTTACGCAGTTAAATCCTTCTCTGCTCCGTCTATTTTCTTAATCCTCATTTTATACAAAGCTTGCAGTTTCGTTGAGTCTTCATTACATTTGTGTTATCAATTGCCATTTCTCAAGGGTGAACACAAAGAGTGTAGACAGAGACCTACATCCTTTATATTGTCTAAATGATGGCCCTTTATTAGCCAAGCTTAGCAAAAGAAGAAACTTACTACAATATATCTGTGTATGCACAGCGGAAGATGTCACTTGTTAAAAATTATCTCATTCGGTTGTTTTGTTAAATTCTCTGCAGACCCTTTCGGTTAACGTCAAGCAGGATGACGTGCCCAAACTAATAATCTGTTTCTGCAATTTATTTGGAAAAAAAAAGACAAGGAATGGTAAACAAGCTATATCTTTTGCATGATGTTGAAAAATTAATTTCCCAAAAGTTAAACTTTACGATTGGGCTAGAACATTCTGTTATCTATGGGACTGGCTCTGTGCACAATCTTTCTTCTCTGATTATGATTTGGAGGTTGATCTAGCCGCTCTGTGGTCTCCAGTTTGCTGGTTAAATAGTACATTTTCTTTTCTCCAGGACAAAAAAACTTTTTTATCATTTTATGAGTTGGAAATGTTCCAACAAGCTTTGGCATCAGCATTTACCAGCCCACCGTTACCCAATACTTTGGGCAAAAGCAAGGTGAATAAGAATTTAGAAAAAATAATAAAGAATCTTTAAAAATTAGAACAAGGCTTTGCACCATTCTCCTCTTTTTCATAACATGGGGTTGTTTTACAGCCCACAGAAAGCAGAATACTAATAATGAATCCAGAGAGCACAGGATGAACCTACTATATTTTTGAAAGGATTACTAGATATTTTCCCCCTTCTTGTACAGATATACTTAACAAAACACTTCTAATTGGATATCTATTGGTATATTCCAGTTGCCTATTCTCTAAATGGGGAATGTATTTTTTTTACTTCCTTTCTACAGACTTTCAAGCTGAGCAGAGCTGAGTAGGGGGCAGCAAACTCTGCCTTCCCCGCATGGCAATGTTGGACCAGTCACCAAAGCATGAGTCCAGTTACGTTACAGGAAGAAGCTTGCTCACCCAAACCCTAACTATTGGGTGATTATCTATGCACTAGGAATGGGGAAATTGATGAACCCCTACATGGACTAAGTCCAAGTTCACTTTAAGAATAGAGTGATGCTGGGCGTAAAGTGTTTCAAAGTCAGAATAAGTATTACGAGTAAAGCTCATCTCTTGGAATTACAATTCCCTCATACTATGTTGAGTCTTCTGGAGTATAAAAGTCTAGCTGTGTCTAATACAAAGGTGAAACAAGCACACCTTCTTCCCAGGGTAACTGTGAATTTTGCCTTGGAGCCATGGGCCAGTCAAAATAAAACATTTCTCCCTGAAACTATATATATATATGATGTTGAGGTATGCACTAGGAATGGTGGACAAAACTCAAGTTCAAGGCTTCAGTAATGTTAGGTGTAAAGCATTTGGAGTCAGAATAAATATTAGGTTCTGATGCTCATCTTGGGGAATCACAATCTCCCCCATCATGTTGACCATCATGTAGTCTTCTGGAGTCCAAAAGAACGTCCTTGCTGGACAGCCAATATAAAGTACTCACACCACCCTATCAACAAAGAAACTTAGAAAGGTTATTCTGACTCTGTAAAGAAGAATATGTAAGGTTTATAGAAGGCAACCATGGATATAAATAAATAAATGGGGCTTTTAAATTATGTTTATTTAGGGGCAATAGGTGGAAGGAGAAGATGCCAGTAGTTTAAGTTTAGCTTAAGATGGAAGTAAAGTTGGAGGGTAAGGCTAGTAGTAGTTAGTCACATTTAACCGGACGTGTTCTTGTAATGTTGCGGATGTTTCTTTTCCTAGCTAAGCATTATTGAAGTGGCTTGGAAACCTAGTCCTGTAGAATATTAACTAATTACAGCCAGATATTCAATGTTCTAGATAAATGAGAACTAGAGCTATTTCGAGGGGGATAAGTTCTCCTGTCAAGTGTAGAAGATATCCTAGAGTCTTCCTAATGTTAGGGACCCTGCGAGTGTAGGGGAACGCTATTTTATTTGACTTTTAATATTAAAACCAGTAAGCTGAGAACTACAAAATGCTGGGTGGCAAAAACCATCATATCATCGAATGTTTAACCCATCTGATTTTCTGAAACATGCCTTGTACAATTGTCAATGTACAATTCTCATTTTCAGCCAGAAAACGGTGCTCTTCCTCTGGTGACAGAGACAGGTTGTCAAGTTTGGAGAAATCCTTGATATGTCTACTGACGCTTTGCTATCTTTCACAGACATCGCACCAAAATATCATCTCAGTGGTTAGCACTTCCTGACATATTCACAGTTGGCTTGGAATGCACATGCCATAGATCTATCTGATTCTCTGAAAAAGAAGAACTTTTGATGGTAAAGACCTTTTAATAATTAATTTATTTTTTGGCAGGAGCCACTTTCTGTCTGAGATCTACATTTATAAGGAAGAGTTGGCTTTCATTGACTTACAGTAGGCAGCGGCTAGCTTATGGTTCATGTGGTTGGTTCCTTTACCCACCTTGTAGACATTTGGCCTAAATAAGGAAGCGCAGCACAGATATGTTCCCAACAAAGCCAAATGGGCTTCAACAGATTCTACATGCTATCATTATTTTTTCTGGATTGTTAATAGGATAACAATTCTTGTCCCAAAATGCAGCCGGTTAAGATGTAAAATTGTTATACTGTGTTTTTTTAGTTAAAATATATGAACACCCAATCAGTAAAATAAATCTTTTTGGTCTGATCGTGCTATGAAGGACCTTGTTTAGGTCCAGATAACGCCCTGTCCCTGTTGACAAATTGTTTTTCTGCATTGTCATGGACTGTTTCACAGAATGTAGCTTCAAAGAAATGCAAATTGAAATGGAAGAGAAGTGAAAAGAAAGTAAAAAACAATTATTTCTATATAAAACAATTGTGTTTGATATGCAGTTATTTAAATATAGAGCTTGCCATTGCTCACCACCTTTAGGGAATTCTAGTTGCTTAGCTGTGTCTAATACAAAGGTAAAACAAGCATGGCTCCATTCCAAGGCAACGGTGACTAATTTTGCCTTAGGAGCAGGAGTGCAGGTTTAGAACATTCCTCCATGACCTCTCTAGGCTTTGTTGGTTCAGTTTGGCTCAGATTAGTTATATGGTATCCTTAGTAATTAAAAATCTGCATACTATTAGTTGTAAAAAAAAAATTACAGTAAATGGAAATTGGATTTCTGATTTTGCCATCATTTGCCATAACATTTTATCACTTTACCATACAGAATTGATTCTTAACCTTATCATTAATTTGTCTTTCCTCCAAATGCAACGTATGTCCTCACATCCTTGAACAACTTTGTAATACAAAATAATTTTCCAAATCTTTTTACAGGTCTTTGGTTATATAGATTAGATACATTTGTGTCTGATTGCCATTAGGTTGTCACATTCAAACTAAACTAGCCTCTTGGTCCCTCAACATCCTAATTTTACAATACTATGCCCCAAACTATTTTTACGGTAGGTAATAGTGTGCGTTATTTTTTTTTCTAAATATTTTCTAATTATTATATATTTTCTAATTATTGTTACTGATAAAAACATATTATTTTAGCATTTCTATATAATAAAATAAAATTATATTTCTACTAAAAAGCAATAAAAGTTAAAAGTCTCAAATAGAAAGGAAACACAAAATATAGGCATCCTTTTAGGGCAAGAAGTAGAAAAGTATAAAAAAACTGAAATAAAAAAACAAGGTATAATTCATGGTGTAGATGCTGATCACTTCCACGGGATCATGGACAAAGAAGTAAATGTGTAGCTTAGAGAAAAAAAATCCTTATTCCCTTTCTTCTTTCATAGTAATACATTTCTACCACAAAAAGTATTAAATCTATACTACAAGAATCTCTCTCTTGTTCTTTATTCCCTTTTTTCTGTTTCTTCCTCTATTTTTGGAGATTTTTCACAGTTTCAGAACTTTATGTTCCTGTTGTTGTTTTTCTCCAATTGGTTAGATTAATAAGTAAACTATCTGTTTTTTTTAGAATGCATTGATATTTAGTAAAAATAAAGCTCATTAAAAAGATTCAGGGAAACTTTACAATTATAACTCAACTTTTGCAAAACATGCATAGATTCTATTGTATACTATGCATACTATTTTTTATTATGTTGTATAGAACATATATTTTATTTATTACTCAGTAATACTCAATATTACTCAATAATATTCAGGTAAATATAAAGTATTACAATAGATAATTTTATATGTACTATTTACAGACAGTAATTGGCAATCTCCAAGCAAGCATAACAACTTTCTTTTGTGTATTCATACAGCAATGATGTGAAATAGATCCAAAGAGAGGGGAGATGGAATTAAATACACTGTAGAAGGAATTACAATGGGTGAGACAGAGCTGTCTGGCTCAGCAGGTTGACCCAATTGGCATGCAGATATTACGGGGCTCATTACGAACCTTAATACCAAATGAGCATCATGGATTCATCTTGTGTTAAATGTTTATTCATGAAATTCAAAGAAATATATTTGTAAAAGAAAATAGATCAGTTGGTAAACTTTTACTAAAAAATTAAAATATATTTGACCTTTGCCTCATTTTGTAAATTATCCCCTGAATTAGGATGCATTACAATGACAGCACTGCTAATGAATAAAAATGGAAGAAAACAGCCACACACAGGGTTAAAAGATAAATGTAGGTTCAAAGTGAAAAGCTCCAACAGGAAATCCAATCTGACAGTTTAAGGTTAGGCATTTGGAGCAGAAGCATTTTGTAAGATTAATAGGCTGAAATAAGAGATGGAAAGAATTGATACCAAGGTGAAACACATGACAAGATCTGTCAAAGCCAGGTGATGGGATAAAAGGGTAGAAAAACCGATTGTCTGAATTTCAACCTGCCAAATGCAAAATAGTATTGGCTTTTCTTTGAATTAAAGCAATCTCTGCAAAATATGATTAAATTAAAATCCTGCATGCAATATTAACAATGAAATGGATATGAGACCTTTTTTGCTGAAACGGCTCTCATGAATTAAATTTTAATATTTGCCGGCAATATGGAGAGAGAGGCTAAGAAAACTCTGAAGCAATTGATGCAAGAATAGGTAAATACAATGGACTTACAAATCAAAAAAAGGCATTATATATATATATATTGTATTGCATTGCATATATATTATGCATTGCATGCATAGGAGCAATAAATTAACCCTAAATAGAAAATAATGAAGGCAACCTAATGGGGTCCACCCCTAAGATCTTCCCCAATCAGGAGGAGATAAAACAGTACAGTATATGTAGTTAAAAATAAATATTGATGGGCTTTCTTACTCTAATTTAAAGGGAAAAAAATGAATTCAATCCTTTGACCCTTCACAACCTGCAGTGTATGACCTACACCTTTGGCGCAAAGAATTGCCGTAATCCAATTTGTGGATACAGTAGGCTATTAAAGGGGACCTTTCATCAAAAAATATCACATTATTTTAATCAATTCCTCAAATCATCCTACACATTTTTTTAAAAGCTTTTAAAGGTTTGCCTTTTGTTCTCATTTTCCACCTGTTTTCTTGCCTAGGTAAGGGTGATATCTCTGAAGGCAGAAGATTCTATACAAGTTCCATGATATCTTGGAATTGATATCTTGAACCTGACACAGTGGCAACCAAATGTCCCAGCTCCAGATCTCACCATGCACATGTGCAGGATTGAGCACCACACCATCATGATTGAGTGATTACCATGCAATAATTTGGAATTTCTAGGTCACAAATTTCTAAAAACAGCAGATTCCGGGGATATATTGTTCTGACTTTTCCAACACAGTGCCAACTTGTAACCAGCGCCAGATCCCACCATGCATATGTGTAGAATCTGGCAGCCGCATCATCAAAGTGGTGGCTGCAGAAAACCAGTAAATGACAGCTGATGACATCATACATAAAGATGGTCTAATCTGAAGTGGTGTAATGACTAGTAGAAAACCATGTTGAATTCCCCGTAGTTTTAGGTATGAGGGGTGCTGAGAAGTTCCTGGCTTTTCCCCCTTCCAGATGAAATAGAAAAATGAGTGTGGGGACATATGACAGCCTAATATCTTTGTATGTAACTGTGCAAATATCAGGTCTTTGCGATTCTTAAAACTGTTTTTATTTTAGTGAGAAGCTGTGATGGCAGAGGCACAAGCAAGTTTCACGTCGTTGGAGTTACGGGATGTCATGAAGTTTTTGTTTCTCCAGGGAAAGTCAGCAAAGGACATTCACACTGAGATGTCACAAACAGTGGGGAGAAGTGTCCTTTCTACAGCACTTTCAAGACCGGGCATTTCACCATTGAAGATGAGCCCCGCAGTGGGCGACCCCCAACCTCAACTGACCTGGCAACCTGTCCATGAGCTGATTATTGAGGACCGGCGAATATCCGCAAAAATAGCCCAGATACTTGAAATCCCATGGGAACGCATTGGGTTTGTTATCACCACTATCCTAGACATGGCAAGCTTTCAGTGAAGTGGGTGCCGAAATATTTGAACAGTGATCAGAAGAAGGAACGAGTTGAAGCATCCCAAGCCGTGTTGGCCCATTTTGAAGCTGCACAGGACTTTTTGGCTAGGTTAGTGACTGAGGATAAAACCTGGCTCCACATCTATGATCCTGAAACCAAGGAACAGTCAAAGGAATGGCACCACAGTGGGTCTGAAGTTCTGAACCCAGAAATCATCCAAAAAAGTTATGGTGTCCGTTTTCTGGGACAAAGACAGTATTCTGTTGGTGGACGGCCTACCTCAGGCCTCTAGTATCACCGGACAGTATTATGCTAACCTCCTGGACCAGCTGAAAGAGGCAATTAAGATGAAACGCTGTGGAAAGTTGACCAAAAGGATCCTTTTTTAGCAGGTCAATGGACACACGTCCAACGTTGTGGCTGCCAAATTGAACACCCTGGGTTTCCAATTGGTCCACCATCCCCCCTACTCACCTGACCTGGCCCCTTCGGACTATTATCTGTTCCTGAATTTGAAGAAACACCTGAAAGGGAAACGTTTTGAGCACATTTTTG
Organism: Pyxicephalus adspersus; assembly: GCF_032062135.1. NCBI lineage: Eukaryota > Metazoa > Chordata > Amphibia > Anura > Pyxicephalidae > Pyxicephalus > Pyxicephalus adspersus. Next base: position 4,567,191 of record NC_092860.1, on the reverse strand, counting down.
ATGTCAAAGATGCTGCTGAGAGCTGGTTTGCGGCCCAACCAAAGGACTTTTATTTGAACAGTCAAGAAAAGCTGCAACTACTCTGTACCAAGTGCATCAGTCTCAGGGGGGAATATGTTGAATAAATGTGTAATTTTATAACTCTGGCTCTCTTCTTTCTGGGCAAAGTCAGGAACTTCTTAGCACCCCCTCGTATATTTTCAAATAATAAAGCAACAAAGGTAAATGTTATTACCAAAATAAAAAAAGCAAAAAAAGTGCAAAGGCCTTCCTTAAGTCTCACAAAGCATTGTAGGATGAGTTAGGGTGGTCCTAGGTTTACCTTATTGAAAAGTTGAACTTTGCATAGTGCATGATTTCTGAGATGAAGGAGCTCCCAAGGCACCCTATAGCGATGGGTTTATAAGCAAACCCACTAATACCTAAATTGCAGTTATTCAATTTCTTTCTACCATGGGTGATTAACTTACTTTTAGGTCCCAATTTATTTCAGCAGTGGATAGAAAGCAAAAGAAGAATTGCTTTTTTTCTGTCTGTATTATTGGGGCGACCTCCCTTCAGTTGCTATCCATCCATCATGAAGTAATGGGAATTATATAAACACAAAATTTTTTTGTAGAGTAGAGAAACCTTGGCCCCCAGTTGATTTATTTTTTGCTGATGTCTCCATTGTGGAAATGTCCTCCTGCTGCCTATAAAATGTGACAGGATGTCAGGTGAGAAATCTGTAAGAGTGAGAATGATATGATCAGGAAGTGAGAGTAAAGTATAATTTATAGTTTTATAATATAAACATAGAGTGCACTTAAGTGCTGTTGCTTTTGGATTATAGAATCAATTGCAGCATAACCTAAAAAAAAGAAGACATACAGTATATGTCAAAAGGTTTGTGGACACCCTACCATCACACCTATAAGAGCATTTTGGACATCCCATTGAAAAAAAAACATGGGAAATACAATGGAGCTCCTCCATTTCCAACCACGATAGTACTTTTTCCAGAAGATTTTGGAATGTGTCTGTGGGAATTTGTACCCACTTATCCAACATTTTTAAAGTTCTAGTCCCACAGGTATTCAGTTGTGAAGCCAAGGCTTGTGTAGGACATTCCATTTCCTCAACACCAAACTCATCAAGCCATTTCTTTATGGAGCTGGATACAGCTGAGACAGAAAAGGTTCTTCACCAAACTGCAAAAAGTTGGAGAAGCACAATTGTCTAAAATATCTTTGTATGCCGAAGCAATGCCAGTACCCTTCACTGGAAATACTCAAACTGAGTCATTTCGGAAAGCTGTTCTCATACGTCTGGTTGTATGGTGCACATGTGATGGTCAAGTGTCTGTAAATCTTTGGTGATACGGCATATATCCATGTTAAAGGAGCCTTCCCGCAGACTTTTAGATCCCAATGGGTCCTTATATAGTGGCCAACCCCCCAAAAAATCTTTTAGTCTATCTCTGTGGTGTCTTTGGCACTGGTCCACATGTACTTTATGGTAAGTATGGCTCTGGCTGGTCCTTCAAATACATTTTCCATCCATCTATCAATAAAATATTTAGTTGGTCCACCGGAACTAACGCTATTACCTACATTGTTTTCTCGTTAAAGTATAAAGATCTCCTTTTGTGCCTTGTACACCCTTGGGATGAAAACACATTTTTCTTGTAATTCCTTTTACCTATCAAGAACTTGAGTAAAAAATAGGCAAAATAAAAAAAATAAAAAATCCAGAGCACCTGATATGGTATCCAATCCTACCCTACAGATAGAAAACTAATTATAGATTAGTTGTCCAAGCTGATAGAGAAAAAGAAATTTTAAGAAATGAAAAAGATGCCTGACCCATTCAGTTCATCCATTTCAACCTATTCTTTGACTAGAAAAACTAGATATTATTGTTATACAAACCATTTTGCAATTTAATGTAATTATACATGATTGTTATTCTACAATCTGCAGACAACTATCAATTTCTAGGACTGCCAATAACAAAAAAAAAATCAAAATGTTGAGTTCTTTGTATTCATAACAACACCGTGCAAAGAAAGTCCATAGAAGAATAACTTTATCCTGTGTGATTGTTGGTTTTTATGTTTTTCTCCAACTATAACAAAGGCATTGATAATGTGATTATAGCACTTACTGTACATTTAGCATGCCTACATTGCAGAGTTTGGGGATGTTGTTGGTCTCAGCAAATTGATCTGCACTGAAGATTTATACATCATAGTTTTCTCAATGTCAGTCTGTTAAAGTGGAACTAACTTAAGAAACAAAAAGCATAGAACTTAACTGGCCACGTCAGAATGACATAACTCCTGCACATGGGAGTACATTCATTCTATGAATAGCCAGCTATGAGTCGCACATGTGCTGCTCAGTGTACATTCTATAGAAGATGGTGAGCAGGCAGGTTCTTTAATATAGTAGGGACAAAGTTACCTGCATGCTCACAATTTTCTGTAGAATATACTTGAGCAGCACAGGTGCAACTCATAGCATACATAGAATGAATGTACTCCTATGCACATGGGAGGAAGAGCAATGTCATTATAGTCTGGCCAATTGGGATGGAAGAAGATCTTGAACACTGAAAGGGACCGGGATAGGATGTTGTCGCTGAAAATGGTGCAAGAAAAACTTAGGCAGAGATACAAAAGTCCTCCCTGTAGAACAAGGCAACTTTTTTGACCATATTAGTCATTTTAGGTCTAAAGTAGACATACCTCATGCTTAATGAAAGCCCTTCCTATGTTACTACATTTTATTGGGTATAGAAAATGTTCTTACCATTGAGAATGAAAGCTAATGCAACCACCGGATAGAAGGACTTGTTTCCCCTCCTCTACCCAACACAATAATTTTAATGTACACAAAGTTGCAGTCTGATCACTGGGAGACTGGAGAAATACTTCCCCCTGCCTGCAGCAGACTGTTAGGATCATTGAAGCCTAGACAAAGTCACTGATCCTAAACTCCTTTATTATATTTATTGCTAGAGTATAAACATTTTTGGAAACAATACTACTGCTACACATTGGACATGACTTATTACAGCTCTCCAAGCCTGGAGAAGATAGACTATCATGGCAGAACCTGGGTGATCCAACAAACCACAGTATGGATTTCTTAAAAATCATTTACTATTAGTTAGCAAAAAAATTCAATCCAATCCAGATTTGTTGGATTACCCAGGTTCTTTCCAAAAGTCTATTTTCTCCAGTCTTGGAGAACTGTAATACATGAGTCCATTGGGCCTGTTTTATTAAAGCTCCCCAAGGCTGGAGAGGATACGCTTTCATCAGTGAAGCTGGGTGACTAGAAAAACCTGGAATGGATCTGTTCCAGGATTCAAAACATTTGTTAACAAATAGCAAATCAATTCCAGGTTTGCTGGATCATCCAGGTTCACTGATCAAAGTGTATTCTCTCCAGCCTTAGGGAGCTTTAATAAATCAGGCCCCATTGAGAGAGGTTGGGAACTGATTCCTAAGACTTGAAAAGTTACTGAAATTAACAAATTGGTCTATTAGGCAATAAAATGTTCTGGTATTTTTTAAGGGTATTGTTAATCTTTAAATAAAGGGTTTTAAGGTTCTGGTCCCTCCTCTATCTTGCTATGGTGCCGATTCTGCAGAAGTAACGGAGCCAGGATCTGTGGATGCCAGGACACAAGCTGCCATCATGGAGCTTTCTCACCTTCCAAAACCACCAGCCAATGAAAACACTCCGTGCTGCGTTCATTACAAACGTTAAAGCTTGTTGGTGAACAGAACAGGGAATGTTACCATTGACTTTATTATGGTTAGGGACAGAAACACCTTGCTGTGTAATTTTTTGCTATAGGAAGTACCAAGCCTTCGGAGGATGAAATGTCAGAAATGAAAATTGTGGTGCGGGAATAATGAGGCGGTAAGAAGACAATACAAGATGTTCTTGAACTGCATTGAAAGGTCAGTGTGTATATTGTGTATATACACATTAAGTAAAAATTGTTCTTGTTTTTGCTCTGCAGCACAGTTTTATGGCTCAGAAGCCCCAAGAACAGACTGTTCTAGGAGATCACTCAAGTAGATACTTCTGGACCTGAGCGCCCACATTAATACCCGACAATATGCCAATAAACACAGATTCCCAATAAAACACACCTACAAATCTTTAATGAGCCACATAAGTCTAGTTTAGTATTTTACCATTTATCTCCTGTCTGCACAATATGTCTCCTATGACCAATGTCACTTTTGTAAGGTATTTACAAATAAAAAAGTTAATTAAACCCAAGACTGAGTAATCATTTTCCTGTATTCCGTGCTAGATTGATTAAAACATTGAAGACGAGAGACTGTGACCACGTCATTGTTCTCAAACCATTATACAGAACATACAACAGGTGATTGGAATGGAAATGAATAATATTAGTTTGTCTTCATAAGCACGCAGATACCTACTGAAAAATAGATTTTAGCATTGGAAGGAATAATATTTTATACACTCGTATATATGTTTTGCAAAATGTTGATGCTAATGACTATATTTTCTATTTTTTTGTAAAGGATTTGTTTTCTTTTTAAAGACACTTGAGTCAAGGAGTACACATTGTACTGCTGAAGGCTTTTCATTTTTATCATAATTATGTTTTGTATGCCTGATCATTATATTGAGTAACATTACAAAGATGGGAGCACAACGGCGTTCTGCAAATGCTCAATTCTGGGTCTGCACACTTCATATTTCCATCCCTGAACAATTGAGCACATCCTAAAAATTTGGGTAAATTATTTAGATAAGAAGATATTAAGTTTTAAATACTTGGAAAGAGGCTGAAGATCTGGAGACAATGCTGATTCTAACAAATATTATTGAAATATTAGTTTGGGAAGACTGTAATTACCATTCTGCTGATATTTTTTATTTATTCAATAATATTATTATATCTTATAATTTGAAACCTAAAACATATTTTTAAATTCAAGTAGGTATTAAACATTACATAAAATATTTTGTGTTCTGATACCCAGCTGCCAGTTGCCATATTATTTTTTTATACATTTACCAGGCTAACATTAACTCCTTTGTTGCTTTCCATAGCAAACCATTGCCATGAAGTTTAGTAGACCAACTACCAGTTTATCTCCCAAAGCCGGAGAACAAACAACAGATTAGTGGCAGTAGTCATATTATGCAAAAACATTTATTTTCTATAGAAATTTATGTACAACTCCTCCCTGCATAAAACTGTCACTTGCAACTGTCTGTGCAATACCATATTTAAAAGTTCCTCCGGGTACTTGTGATTGGATTTTGTTGCAACAGATGACGCAATAAAATAATATAAGATTCTTTTGGAATTATATATAGAATGTTTCTGTTTTAACTGTGAGAACATCTGACTCAAAACTGAAATGAAATATATTCTGTTTTATCATATATTGGTGGAATAATACTAATACTGTAATTTTTTATTGCTGATAAATAAAGTTGGTTTGTTTTATTTATACACAAGACGTTGAATGTGCAAACTAAAAGTCCCTACATCGTATTTCTAGCTTTTTTCATTTTTCTAAAGAATTGAAACAAATAGCAGAACAGTTATTAGGACTTTATCCATATTCTGTCCTACGTGTTACCAGGGCCAACATTTAATTTATAGACAGGACAGTTGCTAAAGTGGTGTAAGTTCTCTGACAGATGGTCAGACCACACAGCAAAAAACTTATCCTATACAGATTCCAGGTCCCAGTGTGCAGCACCCCCCCTAATTTTCGTTGTCCTAGGCGATCGACAATGAATGGGAGCACAAAGCCCCCCGGGATACCTACGTCACGCATCCTGGGAGGCCCTTGGGTGCTCGGGCATGCACAGAAGGAGCCTTTTCACGCACAGGAAAAACATTTGCCAATCTCAGATCGGCAGTGAGATCGGCAAGTTTTTTTTCCATCCAACATCACCCGATCTCGCGCCTGGGTCGGGTGATGTAGGATGAAGTACCCGGTAGAAGAGACAAAGATGCAAGTGCCTGGAGCGCCGACTCCGGGACAGATGCCGAGACTAGGGATGAGTGAGAATGCCTCTGACAGTCTTTCGAAAATTTCCCTGAACTTCTGATAGGTCCACGAAATTTGGATGAACTGATTTTGCGAATTCCATTGAAGTCCAGGGTACAGGTTCCCACGGTCCCTGGGTTGCAGGCGAGTTCATCTGAGTTCAGTTCTCACTGTCACTGAGCTGTATTTATTGATAAGTACAGCCCAGTGATTGTGGGAACCTGGGGTCATTGAAGGAACGCAGGTGCCTCCAATCAGCTGTGACTGCAGGCAAACTCAAATGAACTGTAAATTCAGCGAGAACGCGACTTTGAGGCGAATCACAAGGCCGTTCTCGCTTACATGATCTGTAAGCGAGAAAGGCCCCATTCACTGCGAGATCCAAATTACAAATTTTGCTCGCTCATCCCTAGCCGAGACGACTCAAGACCTGATGCAAGACACCTCTGGATGGATCAGACTGCCCTGCGGGATTGAAGGTAAGTGTATTTTTTTTTGGCGGTTTTCAGTTTAGTTCCTCTTTAACGTTCATAGTCACAGCTTTTAAAGCAATAAATGTTTATTTGTAAACCAAAGAAGTTTTACAAATATAACAAAAGTATATATAAAACATCAGTTTATTGTATATAGGAAAATGACCATCATCATTTAACATGTCACCTGGTACTGAATATCTTTTTGCTATATCATAATATTATAATATTTGGCATACATGGCCATGGAATCTGAAGGATGTGGCTCACATACCGTTTCTGACCTGGACATAAAACTTGAATTCCTAGTAAAGCTTTGAAGTTTTAAGAGGTGGGGACTTTTTCTGTTTGCTATTAAAGCTTCCAATTTAAAAGGAACTTGGAACATCCCTTTAAGATATTTTATCACAACTTCAGCTAGATGCTGAAAATCCAGCTGGATGCACAAAAAGCAAACTACGCATAAGGGCTTAGCTTGGCACATCCTTGTTAAATCTTCCCCTTAGGCTTTTTGCAAGGAATTCAGACTACATTACAATATACATGTGTGCAACGACGTACCAATGATTTATATAGGCAGAATACGAGCTCCTCGCACCAGTCCATCAGAAATAAGGGGTTACGACTCCATCTTTGTTACGCTTGAATTTAAATGCCCCCTATCTACCCCTAGAGACAATGTAGGCAATGAGAACAAGCTTGTAATCCCATAATGTCCCATGTGGACCACAGCCGAGCTAAAATATTTATTATAGCACGCAGCAAACCTTTCATCCTGTCTTTTAATATTAATACCAAGCCTCGCGCTCTGTATAGTCTGCAGAAGCATCTCTGCACATTTTCTGGCAATTCTCCTGCTTGATGTTTGCTTTGTCTACTGTCAAAATCATATTGAGGTTGGAGGCGTGGGGTTATGACTGCTAAGATATCAACTACTGATGGAAAAAATAGACCATGGAATCAGATGGTTTCTGTCTAAAAGTTTGCAATGTTCAATTTCCTCGCTGCTGCCTTTAAGAGTTACAAATATCCACAACTTATCTGAAGCTATAGGTGTTACTCATCAAAAGTGTTGGTGTTCTAATTGGGGTTGTCCTTATACTCGACCCGAATATGGCTGTTCAAATTCGGAGGATAATGTAACTCCTACATATGAGCAAGACTCTCATCATTAGTAGCTGCTTAATGGCTATAGAGGTTAATGGTGCACCTGGAAGAGTTGGCAGCCTAGATGGTGGCTTTGGGGGTTCAGTGTATGGTGTGTGCTCAGTTCACAGAAACATCAAGAATAGTCATAGATGCTGGGGACAATGTAACTTTTACTGTACGTGCTAGCAGGAGTTACATCATTAGTAGCTGCCCAATGACCATAGAGGATCACGGTATACCTGGAACAGCTGGCAGCCCAGATGGTGGCTTTAGGGGTTCAGTGCATTGTCAATTCATGGCAACACAAAAATAGACTAAGATGCTGGGGACAATGTAACTTCTACATATAGGCATGAGGTACATCATCAGTGGCCACCAAGTGGCTAGAGAGGATCATATCTCTTTGGGGTCGATGTTCATGGTGGGTGCACAGTTCACAGCAACATTGAGAATAGATTTAGACAACAATTAGACAACATTAATCCAGGGGGATTACATAGCAGGAGTTATATCATCAGTGGCCGCTCAGTCGCAACGCCTGGTGTGTGCACAATTCACAATTACACCAAGTATAGACTTAGATGCTGGGGACAATAGAACTCTTACATGAGCATGAGTGGCTGCCCAATGGTCATAGAGGATCATGGTGCACAGTGGACAGCCAAGGTGGCAGCTTCTGAGGGTAAACAGTGACATATTCCTCAACCACAACTCTGGGACAGGGAGTATGTTAGGATTGATAAAGTACCCACTCCTCCCCTCCAAAGAAATGTGTTCTGCAGTTTGTATAAATTTCCTGGGTAATGCAAATAAGACTCCTTTGAGTTTCAGTGCAGCACAGGCTCCAAATTCTTAGATCACTCCTAAGCAGCCTTTCTCAACCTTTTTCAACATGGGGCAACCCTTGGAATAGCTTTTAGGTCTCAGGGAACTCCTTCTATATTTACTATATCCACCGCTCACAGAAAAAGAGCATGGTAGTCAGAGGGGAGAATGCCTTCTACATTTCTGGTCATTGGAAAGAATGCCACACTTAAAGATTGCCAAAAAGATAATTGGTTTCAGTTAACTTGATCTAAGAGTCACAAACTGCTCATTGTTTAAAGAACCTCTGGAGGAACCCAAGTTGAGATACTAGGAAAGTAGGAGCTCCGAAGATTTCTGGTAGGATAGAACAGTTATGCATTTGTCAAGCAGATTTCACAAAATACTTTCAATAGCATATTTAACAGACTAAACAAATCAAGAAGTTATTTGTAGGGATTACATACACCTAATCTAACCCTTAGGCATACAAAGGTGCTTTGACTGTGCTCATCTGCTTCCCAGATACCCCATAGGGGTACTAAAATAATAGTTTAAATAATTATACAATAAAAATGAAATAAAATGAAATTGATTGAAACCATCGCAGGTTCCCCTTAATATCCAAGTTCACTTCTAACTTCTTCATTGGGCACTTTTAAAAGAATTTACGGTAAGTGAGAACAACTTTAACTGCCACCATTAACTATAATTATAGTACTGTAAAATGATGAATCACCTCATTGTCTTGCTAATAAAAGGTCTTAAGGAAAGCAAAATTATATTTCAAAGCACATTTACTTAAAGTAAGAGGAAAATTAAGAAATATTAGCACATGTCCATAATTTTGTACTTTGGAACGAACTGCAGGCAAATCATTTTTCTCTATTTTTCTGCCTTAGGTCAAAGCCAATTGACATAAAATTTTGAATGGCAACGTAAATTCATTCAACAGCTGTTTTGGACTGATGAGGTATCTGATGATGCAGAGTTTAAATATTGCTTTTTTGATTCTAAAATTTGTAGTCACATTTATGTTTTATTGTCTATTGAAATTTAAATTTAAAATAAAAGCCGAGTTCTAGGTTGTCTTAACCACCAAGACAGGACAAGGCAAACTTTGCAGTATAAGGTGTTTTTTTAATGTACATAGCACTCTTTTTTATTCCTGCAGGATCTGGTGTTTCCCTCTAAAAGTGTCTCCTTTATAGAAGAGGTGCAGCACTATAAACTCTAATAATAAAACTAAAAAGTAATTGCCTTGTAAATTTCCCTCTTCTACTAGAAAGCCAAACCCAACGGTGGGGTTATGTCTATTCTGCTAAGGATAACCAATTTAGCTGTGCGGAGAGCCACACACTACTCACTGTGCTAGTGTAATTCAACCAGGGTTCCTCCAGAGGTTGATAGGGGTTCCTGGAGCAATGAGCAATTTCTGCCTCTCAGGTCAGTTTAGTAATCTTTAATAATTAATAATTTAATAACATTTAATAAAATAATTTAATAATCTTTTTGGCTATCTGTAAGGGTGGAAGCCTTCCCAATGTCCTGTATGAAGCATTCTTCCTACCGACCAGCACACTAATGTACTGTGAGCTGTGTATATAGTAATTATAGAAGGGATTCCTCATAATAATAAGGATGAGAAACACTGTACCACATATTCACATAATGAATGGTGCCTAATGCACTCATTGGCTTTATTTGCTCCCATGCCCCTATGGCTTATACAACTATCCCTTGTTAAAACAATTTTTAGCACTCAATGAGAGAACTTCTTTAAAGATGAAAAATAAGTTTTCCCAAATCACAATTAAAATCAGAAGTCTAGTATTAGTCTCTAAGCCTTTTCATTCATAACTTTGCCACCAGTTCCTTCTCTTTGCTCTGTTGGCACCAGATGATGGTTGAGTTGATGCCTTATGGTGCTGTATCAAGTCATTCATAGTCATAGGGTGGCATTCTATTGATGTCCTACTAGTAGTAGAAGTGATTTGAAGAAAGAGGGTGGTGTGCAATTGTCTGCCCGCAATCAACTATAGCTAAGCTTAGCTGCACAATGGTTTTTTTTAATTTGTAAAGTTCAGTCCAGTATATTTTAAACTAATCAAAATGATTGTTTGGAGAATGTAATCTTTAGTTGGGATTTAAAGGGTGTAGGAAAACTCTAGACCTTGCCTTCCTGTCCCGGTGGCAATGTTACATAGCTGAAAGCTGCTCTCCCATTTCCTACTATAATAGTAGCATTTTTTGGTTTTATTATTTATGATACTGCTTTTCTTTAGGACTGTGTTCTGAGATTCCAAGCTGTAGAGAGACAAATTCTGCTGACACAAAGGAGTACAATAAGCTGGTGGCATAATTTCTCTAAAAAGTCTCTAGCTGGAATTTTAATTAGGTAACTTGGCCTGTTATTGAAGAAATAAGGCAGAAAAGGTCACCCGTGAGCAAGGAGATTTTACAGAAAAACAGATTCCTTTTTTTTCTCTAAGTTGGAAGTATCGGGCCTTTCCATGTGTGTACACTATATGGCTGGAATTTGGACATCCCTTCATATGACTTATAGGAATTCAGGTGTTCCCAGCCTACTGTTGAGAACACCCAGGACTGGTAATCCTACTGCATACAAAGGTAGACAATTGTGCTTTTCCAGCCATGTGGTAATAGTTCAAGTGAAGGCTCTTTGCTCCAGCATACCTTTGCCCCTGTGCACAAAGGCTCCTTCATAAAGACACGGTTTGACCAGTATGGTATGGAGGTACTCAAGTGGCCTAAACTACCCTGGCACAACCAGGCTTCACCTCGAACCTACTGAAAACCTTCAGGATGACTTGTCATACTGATTATTAAGGTCTTCTCATCACTACACACCCTTACAGATGCTCTCTTGGTTGAATGGACAAAAATATTTATAGGCATATTCCAAAAACAAGAAAAGCCTCTCCAGATAAGTTAAAGCCAGAGCCATTGTTAGCCGTAATGGTCATCGCTTTGAAACTTAAAATAAAAAAAAAATATATATAGTGTTAGAAATGGTCATCTGAAACTTCAAAGGTTCGAGGTAAAAAACCCAAAAGAACACACCTATCACATAGTTTTTTTCCTGGGCCACCAATATAGTTTTCTGGGTTACCTCTTTCCTTTCATTTCTGGACAATGATTGAGAATCAGCACCTCTATCCAAAAACAGGTGGCTGATCCAGGAAGCATCACCAAAACTATGCTGGGATATGGCGAATAGCCTTTGGGGAGCTATTGTTTGGCAAATCCCAGAACCATATTTACAAGAATATAAATGTTTTGGCATGTTTACATATATGTAATGCAACTCAGGCTTGAGTTTACCTTAAATCAGGATGTCCAGTTAAGAAAATATATATATATATCTTTGCCTTGGTCTCTGCTCACCAACACCTCCATTTCTTATCGCCTAGGCCTGTAAGTATGAAGTGACTAATAGCAAGCTATAATCTATCAGTAATTCCCACTAAAACCTTATACCGATCAGTCACAAAAGGACCCCACACTGGCCTGTGAGCAATAAATATACCCTGTATAGCCCATCAGCCATTGGTGAGATTAATTTGGCTTGGATAAAGCCATCAAGAAATCCAATTATGTCCAGAATGGCCTAGCCGAGATTTAAGATTCTAGATACTAGAGCTCCAGCAATCAACTAAGCAGATTGATCGCTCACATCTGTACATAATTCATCAGAAAATGACCAACATGACTTAAATGGAAACCTTAGAATATTCCTAGTGCACTTTTAGATATTATTCTAACACTTAGCCTGATGGAAATTTTTGATGACTTTTACATTTTGATTTGTCATCTTTTACATGTATTGAATACTATAATACATTGTGTTATCAATATGACTTAAAAAAATGAAATTAGATATCTCATTTGGCTATGTGTCCATATATCTATATCAACATTAATGGATGTTGGTATCCTTAGATTGCTTGATGTTTGATATGCCAGGTCAGTGCTCTGGTGGCTAGTAAGACCAGGGATTCCAAGCGTCTCCCACCCTAATCACTCCAGAACCCCTCCATTTTAATTGTGAGTATTCATAGTCATGATTAGCAAGAGGGTGCATCCACACTACCCCTTGACTGACCATCAAAGCCCTGATGGATCTGACTCCAATAAACTTCAAGGACTTTTTGGTTCTTGAAACTACATAGATATGAAGAACAGAAGATCCAACCTTTCTCTGACCTGATCAACTGGATGTTTGCATTCCATTAGAATTAATTTGGACCAAAGAGAATACCAGTTGTGAATAGGTTATCTGGTGCCTAATCAATCAGGAATCTCCAACATGGTAAATAGGAAAGGTTATAGGTTATTAGTAGTAGAAGATAAAAAATGCCAGCAGTGGAAGGTAAGAAATGCAAGCCTTCATTTTTCTACCATAGGATACCATATTGGTAAAAGTCTCTAATTACTTCATTGTGACTCGTAGCATTGAAGCCAGTAAATTAACAACCTGCATTTTCAGAAAGAAAGACCAGCAATAGCAGCCCTGTATCAGGTTCACTTTAAATAAGTAAACTCTAGCTTGTGGAAAAAGAAAATTACAAGCCTTGATTGTTTTGTCAACTTAGAACAATCACGGTCTTTTCTACGTGGCCAATGGTAGATTTGTAAATTAATATAATTTAGTCTTTGAAAACAGACTAAAGACATTAAAGTACATGCTTCTAACTAGTAATTTGAGCTGCCAGAAGTATTATAATGAAATGGAAGTTGCGTGGAGTCAAGACCATATCAGGAAGACTACCTATTGTGCGCAATAAGACTTTCATCCTCGGAAACCTGCGTGTACAGAAAATTAGTAAGTTCTTTGTCCTTAAATAAGTTTTAATGTCTTAATGATTCATGCTTCATTCCATGACTTGTGGCAAGCTGTGACTCAACCGTTAGCAGGGGCCCACCGATGAGGTCTCGGCTGTGCTCTGCCAGTCTGTTGTTTGGGAAAAAAGATTTCTCTGATACAGTACAATATTTGCTGTACAATGTTGGTGTGGGGTGTATCACTAATGGGGTCACCAGCAAGAGGAAGGAGGTCCTGATTCCCCACTATAGATAGAACTGTGGGGTGTATCACTAGAGGGATCACAAGCAAGAATTAGGGGGCCTAATTTTCCAGTATAGATAGATTTGTGGAGTTAATCACCAGTATGAGAATGAGGGTATTGATTTCTCTAAATACAGTAGATAGATTCATATGGTAAATCACCAAAGGGGTCACCAGCACAGGAAAAGAGGTAATGATACTATTATATATGTAGAACTACGGGGTTTTTCACTAGAGGTGTCATCAGCAGGAAGTTGGAGTCCCTAATTCCCCAAGATGGATTGAATTGTGAAGTGTATCACTGGAGATGTAACCAGAAGAAGAAAGGGGGTGCCGATTCCCCAATATAGATTCATGCAGTATATGACTTAAGGGGTCAACAGCAGGAAGAAGGAGGTCTTGATTTCCTAATATAATTTGAAATTTGGTAAACAGCCCTATAGGGTGTCACTGCTAGCATGAAGGACGTGCTGATTTCCCGATATAGAAAGAATCATATAGTACATGACTAGAAGGATTAGCAACCTGTCTGTTTACAAACTTCTCTATAATGTGCTCAGTGTTTGATTCTGGCATAGCTGGCTGCCAGGAACAAATGAACTCCTGTGTGCAAGCACCAGAAGTTACTAATTTCCCACCTGGCCAAGATGGCTGAAGATCCCAAACCTGGTAGAGGACCAAGTGATGGAGCAAGGAGAGGTGAGTTTAGTTAAATAATTGTGAATAGGCAGGTATGGTGGAAGAGACATAGCCTGTTCCCTCCGCAATAAAGAACCTGCCTACTCACTTTTTCTTTTAGGTTTAGTTCCACTTTAAAACAGCTTGCACAGATTGCATACCCATATCTCCATTTTCTCTATAGAATAGTTGCTGATATTTTTAGTGACCACGAAATGAAGCGGGACTGACAAGAAGATCTTTATTAACGTTAAATAAACTTTGGTATGTGCGGTGCTGACATAGGGCCAAGCGTAGTGACCTAGATCTGTTTCAGCTTGATGTTTTAGATGGCACGTTCTTCCAGATCTCAGTTAATCTATACTGTACATTCAGCTCGGAGAGCCGACTGCTACTCTCACATGGACTGCAAGGTTAAAGAGTCTCTTTCCATTTACATTTAGTTTGAAAACTTCTCCATGTAGAGCAAGACCTCTGCTGAATTTCTATAGGCAATAAAAAAGAATGGCACAATTTTCTATACATTTCCCATGGGCCATGAGGAAATCCATATAAACTTTTTTCAAAAAGCAGAAGTTTAGCCAGAAAGAAAGGTTAGCCTTATAAAAATAAATTGATGTCACTGGCTTATGCTGCTATATTCCCCCTCAATCTACATATTTCCTCTACTAGTATAGAAGTACTATTTGGGATGTGCGATTTAGCAGATAGTATTATCTTAGCCTGCTGTGTCCCCTTACTTACTGTTCTTTTTAAACACCTGAGTGGCACAATACTGTGTATGCACCGGCTCTGAGTCTACATTTGAGTGTAAGAACCTAATGCCCCATCTCAGATCAGAACTACCATTTACATTACTTAACCACTGATTGCCGGTGTAGTTCCATTGTTATTGGTGGGCCCAGATGCTCTGATTCCTGAACTTCTGGTAATTTTACTGATTGCTTACTATTAGGAGTTTAGCTGTGTGCCCAGCGCCTGAGCTGGTAAAGAGCTCACAATCATGTTATTATTTTATTATTAAACAGGATTTATATAGCGCCAACATATTACGCAGCGCTGTACATTAAATAGGGATTGCAAATGACTGACTAATACAGACAGTGATACAGGAGGAGAGGACCCTGCCCCGAAGGAATCGGTCAGACATCCATGATGAGATGGCTGACAGGCAGCATGAGACCTTATCCAGGACTGAGGGAGACAGGTCAGGGGTGGACAGATAGATCTGAGTGTCATCAGCATACAGATGTAAGCCAAGGGGGATATGAGACTACCCAGAGAGGAGGTGTACAGAGAAAAGAGAACCGGTCCAAGGACTGACCCCATGCAAACATGGCGAGTGCTTCTGTGTTTAATTGCCCCTTCCTATCAGTGAATGAAAGGTTGTAATATTATTCTGTTGGACTCCTTTAGGTTTGATTGCAGCATACAATTACCATGGTCCCATTTTGCTAAGCTTATGAAACGTCACATTTATTTCTGCCCAGAATTGCCTTCATTTTTCACAAAGGTCTTGTATTGATGATCAGAGAGTGTGATTTTTGTGTAAAGTCCCACACAACCCAAAGATTCTCAGTGGGGTTAGGGGTGGACAATCCATGTGTGAGTATGCTTTTCCTGCTCCCTGAACCACTCTCATATGAGCCAAATTAATCCTGGCATTGTCATCCTGGAATATGCCCATGTCATTGATAGAAAAACCTGGTTATTCAGTATATTCAGGGAGCCAACTGAGCTCTTTTGGGCACATAACATTGCTGAACTGATCTGACCAACTGAAACAACCCCAGATCCTAACACTGACCCCACAGGCACTCCAGATCATAACACTGCCCCCCACAGGCACCCCAGATCATAACACTGCCCCCACAGGTAAACCAAACACTGCCCCCACAGACACACCAGATCATAACACTGCCCCCACAGGAACCTCAGATCATAACACTGCCCCCACAGACACCCCAGATCATAACACTGCCCCCACAGACACCCCAGATCATAACACTGCCCCCACAGGCACCCCAGATCATGATACTACCTCCACAGGCACCCCAGATCATAACACTTCTCCCACAGGCATCCCAGATCATAACACTGTCCCCACAGGCACCCCAGATCATAACACTGCCCCCACAGGCACCCCAGATCATAACACTGCCCCCACAGGCACCCCAGATCATAACACTATAACACTGCCCCCACAGGCACCCCAGATCATAACACTACCCCCACAGGCACCCCAGAACAGACTTGGGGACTTTTTTGGGCCAGGCAATACATATATATATATCTTTAACTAGTTTTTTGTGACAGTGAATATTAGTAATAGTATACATGGTTATTTAAGGTTCTCATGGAAGAAAAGGCATTTCTCTTCACCAACTTTACAATGTGCTAATATAAATTTTACAAAAATTAAAATAATAAGGGACCCATTGTCCCAATAATCCTCTTTTTACAGTTAAATGACATTTTTTAGCCATTGCTCACATTTGTAATGTATTCATCCAGCTCCTACAATCTACGCCTTTCTCGTTCTTTCTTTTGTTTGATCCAGGCGAATGGAGCCGCTATTTAACACAGGGAAGAGGTGGAGTCAGCGTTAGTTGTGATTATGACTTTGCAGGCCCCTCGCTGCTCTTAATAACCGGCCTTTGATCCTCATTGCCTGAACAGAACCAAGTTTAATCCAAATTAATCGGATTAACATTGGCAGCCTGACCTCTCTGCTACTCACCTTAAGAGAAAATTGCAGATAATTTTAGGAGGTTAATGATTGTGTGTGCTTTCAGGGCTGCCAGAGGTAAACAACAGCCAAGCTAACACCCCTCGGCCAATTTAAAAAGAAAGGCTTGTAAAACAACTTGCTTAGCATAAGATCTGTGCATAATACAGCATTTTGCTTATTAGATTGGACCAGCAAGCGTTGCTGAATGTACAATCTGCATTCCTCCAGTATACATGAACAAGCAAATTGCCATAATGCAGCAGCCAAAAAAGTGGGGCATGTGTTGGGTGGTCTTCGAGGGTGAAACTGCTTCTCTTTTACTATTCTTTAGTAAATAAAATGTTAAGCTTCACCTCTCTCGATCTGTGTGCTGCTGTGCTAGGTGTAGCAGGACAATGATAGCAAGACAGATTTCGGTTTCATATATTTTAAAGAAACCCCACCCCATTGTTTTTTGAAAATGTAATGCATAGCAAGCCAACTTTACCATGTGTTATAGCTTGCATCAGTATAGGTGTGTTGCTTTGCATGGTGATAATTCAACTTGGTTTGTGAACAGCCCAAAATTGTTAAGTAAATTGACCCCATACAGTGATGTCAAAACTCCAACCCCAACCTGCAAGTTAGAAGAGCAGCAGTTGACTAGGAAGGTCATGCATTAAAGGTTTGCTAGATCACCCAGGTTCACCAATGACAGTGTATCCTTTTCAAACAGAAGTTTGCAAGAAGCTAATACCAAGTCAAATTCAGGTACAGGAAAAATACATTTACTAAAGAAGTAATCAATACAGAGCTGCATTAATGAGAAGTTTTTATATTTGCCTGGATATTAGTTTTAATTTTAGAGTTAGAGAAAAGAAGGAAAAAGCTTGTATATTCAGCAGCACAATTATTAGTTGAGAACTAGACTCTAGAAATCGGAGGGAAAAAAAAAAGACAGTCTAGCTAAAATTAAATTGGAAACGGTCCATTACATTACAGTAAGGCTTTTTGAATTATCATGCGTGCGGCCGCTAATAAGCCAGCTCCAAATTAATTGAATATCTTGGTGATGGATAGTCTTGTTTAGCTCAATTCACAATGACAGGAATTGTACTGTGTTTAGATGATTGCAAATTAAACTGGCCAAAGTGTGAAAAGGCATTGAGACGCCCGGCGGGCGGTATTGTCAGTCAAAGCTCAGACTTGGAACGGTTTTGCCGCTCATGTCCCATTAGCGTGTTTAAACTTTCATTTTTTTGCCTGTTTTGTATGAAAATGAAGTCAGGGTGTCTGAGCGATTGGAAATGAGTTTAAAGTATAACTAAAGTCAAAACTTTTTGTTTCATTTTGGATAAAGTTGAGTTGTTTTTGCAATCTGTGTTTCATTAGGGAAAGTTTTCATCACTTCCAGTTCTTTAGATTCAACAACGGACATAATTCACATGTGAGAGATTCCCTTTCTAAGGGAGCTGTCAAGGACGACAAGTGTCCCCATGAGAAGATTTTATTTTTACATCCGTTTTAGTGGTCTTCTATCACCTGGTCCCTGGCCTTCTACCACTTTTGTTGTCCCAAAACCCTCTGATACTGGTTTCACCTTGTTTCTAAAATCACAGATTGCTAGGTATGGATTTATTATCCTGCATGACCACAATGTCATCTCAAATGTCACTGCTACCACTCCAGGTTCTAGCATCACCTGTGGCTTTATGTTGAGGGTCTGGTGCCATTAATGTGTATGGTGTTATCATGCCATGCTCATAAGAGCTCTAAAAGGCCTTCAGAAAGAAAGTCTTGCAAGATATTAAAAAGACATATTATTTGAAATCATTCTTTTTACTATAAGTAGAGTCAATATCAAGTAACTACTAGGTTGTCTAGGACTAGTTGGCAGGGTCGGACTGGCACACTATAGCGGTGGTCGCCAACCTTTTCGGACCTACGGTCCACTAAACCTATAGGCTCCGGGCCGCGCATGCGCGGGGAGCCGCGTGTCACCCAAAGGGCAAGAAACTTCCCCCATAGTGACGTCATGATGCCAGGACCTGCCCCCTCTCCCATCGGAGGTCTAAGCCTGTCCAAAGACACCCGCCCTGAGCCTGTGACCTGTACGGGAGACATGGTCCGCGGCCACACTAACTTCTGAGGTTTTTTTTTTCAGGACTTCATACCATCCGTTGATATTTTTGTTGACCAAATCATTGAAAAAGGACAATTTGTTTTTTCATTCAGGTAGATAATGTTTATTCGCTGATCTAAATCCTGAATATTTGTTTATCTAAATAGTTTCAAAAACTCTATTTTTCCATGATTTACTTGCATTTTAAATTGGTGACAGGTCCGGTTGCCTGATCCCACTACACCTCCACACCTGGCCTTGATCAGTTCGCACACTGTCTTGGATTTATTCTTTGTTCCATCATGGAGAAAGCCTCAAGTGCCACCATCTTCTTTCTCCTTCTGCCTACGTCATCAGCCCTTGTACTGCACAGGCACAATATCAGGTGGCGTATCCAGCTGTAAATAAATTCTTCATTGCAGGAAAAGCTTCTTATGCTCATGCCTTGAGATCAGACATGCCAGAAGGAGCAGCCCAAGGCCTCCTGGGATACATGATTTAGGTATCCCAGTAGGTTCTGAGCTCCCATTCTTTACTGCTGATGCGGTAAAAACAGAAGAGAAGGAAAAAAAATAGCTAAGTTTTGCTTTGTATAAAAGGGTTATCTACCTTTTTTAAAAAAAGTAAAATAAGTATTGGTGACAGGCTTGCTTTAACCCACCTAGCGGTAATCCAGAGTCACACTGGGGGTCCCTTTAAACGTACACTTACCTTGTTCCATTGACGTCCCCTGGTGTCCTGCTGGTCCCCGCAGGTTCTGGGGACACGTCCTTCCTCTTTGATCTCCAGCCAGTGACTGCAGAGACGTTCTCTGGGGTTTCCTGGTGACATCGGTGCATGTGTCGGTGTGGGCAGAAGCGGTGAGAAATACAAATAATTTTGTATTGGATTCAATACAAAAAAGCTCTACTGAGTCCAATACAAAGATATCTTCATATAATATATATATATAATTATATTATATATATAATATACATGCTACTGTACAATTATATTACGTTTCACTATTTTTAATTTTTTTATTATTATTTATTATTATTTTTTTTTATTTAAAGTTTATTATTAAATTTATTAAATATTGGATATATTTCGGTGAGATATGCCTAAGAATTATGGGGCCTACAATGTAAAATAAATTTCCATGCAAAAAAAAATGTAACACTTTTTGCATGGAAATACGGACAGAATTAGAACGCTAGGAAGTTTAAATAGAAGTTCAATCCCAATCTCCAACTGGCCCAAGCAGTACTGTACCACAACATGATCCGTGATCTAGTTCATCCACCTTGTTCTCCTATCCACTGATACTTGCTCTATCACTCCAAATCACCAACAGGAAATACAAAATGGTTTCTATTTAAAGTTTCCTTGAAAAGTTGGAGAATAAAGTGCAGAATAAATAAAGGAAAGAAAAAAAAACTTCCGGAAGACAGCATTGGGTATGTGATGGATTGTTAGTTGTTTTTGTGTACTTGAGCTCGGTGGATTTATTTATTTGCCATGTCCTGCTTTCTGAATCCGTAGTGAATTTATTTCAATCTTCAGTCAATGAGTGATTCGTTGTCCACCGTTTCTCGTGATTCAATTAATGAATTGTTCTGTATAAGCAGAAAGTATCTAATGAATGTCTGAGCTTGCAAGAAGTAGGAGAGTCACAGCTGGTGAAGTGGTTTTAGTTTAAAGTAGAAGCTGTTTTAGGGCATGGAGACACTGAATCACAGTTAAGGGAGATCACTGACTGTAATAAGTGAAATGCTGTCTCAGCAATAAAACTTTCCTGTTCAAGTTGAACTCTAGTCAAACACCTATATACATATATATGGGAAAGCAAGCCAGGATTCTTACTTCTGTTCAATCATGTTTGTGATCCCAACACCCTTAGATCACAGACCTCTGTTCAAAGCACAGTGCACCTCTGCAGC
This sequence comes from Pyxicephalus adspersus, assembly GCF_032062135.1. NCBI lineage: Eukaryota > Metazoa > Chordata > Amphibia > Anura > Pyxicephalidae > Pyxicephalus > Pyxicephalus adspersus. Next base: position 4,546,198 of record NC_092860.1, on the reverse strand, counting down.
ACAGCTTGGTCAGGGACCCGCCCTAGACTATGATTGGACAATGAAGGAGCCAAAGCAAACCAATTAGGTGATTATTATTAATAATAATGAACTGTATTTATAAAGTGCCAACAAATTACTCAACGCTCTACATTAAATAGGGGTTACAAATGACTGATGATACAGGAGTGAACCCTGCCCAAAGGAGCTTACAATCTAAAAGGTGGGTGAAGTAGCGCCCATTCACTCCATTTCTGTATACAGATTTAAAGACAATACATTTCTGTATACAGATTTAAAGACAAGTCTGTCCAAAGCAGGTCAATATGGGTGAGCAAAGCATTGCCATTTGCTTGAAAAATTTGGCAAAATTAGGAGATTGGAAATGAGTGGTGAATCAATTTTTAGCGATACAGAAACTCATTGCCTCTTTCTTGGACATAATTATATTTATATAGTCCCCTATTAGGCTCATAATTTTACATTTTACGAAAATTTTTATTTTACTTATTAACTTCTTAGACAAAACTGTCCTGAAAAAGTTCCACTCCTACACAAAGTGGTTTTAAGTATAGGGTAGTTTAGTTTGTATTATTCATTCAGTGTAATAGACAGACACTTGTGATGCCAAATTTAGTGAATATTTGGAATCATAATTCTTGGGAATAGCATTAAGGGGCCTGGATAAGTAATGTTGTTGCTGCAGAATTCCAGCTCTTTATTTGGGATCCATGCCCGGAGTGTCCTGGAAGGAATGGGTGGGTCAGACGCTCCATCCTATTTGCAGGCCAGGAGTTGAGGATAGATCTAAACACCTGGCCATTGGTTAAAAAAAAATTGGACCAGGTCTTTGAGACTACAACAAGTTCCATCCTAAGACCAGGTGGCTCAGGTGGGCAGGCTGTGTGAAGCCTGTAGCTGGGGGAGCCCAGGAAGTCTCCCAAAGTTGAGGTCTGGGGGACCAATAGAGCCTGTCCAGCTGTAATGACACCCATCTCTTCTGAAGGATAACCCTGGAACTTTGATTTGAGTTGATGTTTTCATGAGTAACATGGACAAAACACCCTAAAATCAGAACTGAAGTCTGAAATTACCTCTCTGCAAGGAGTGTGTTTGAAGCTAATCTCCCACATCAGATATATTTATATTCATTTCCATTTTTTATGGTTGGGGGAAGGGAGTAGGGAGAATCGATTCTAACATATATTATTACTAATTATCTAATATTATTTTTTTTGTTCTGCAGAATTGCATGGTAAACTCATTATGTTAAAATCATTCATCTGACCACTAATCAATATTGGTTCTACAGCACTGCCCAGACAATTATAGAAAGTCATCAAAAACAGATTCAGATACTTTGACTAGCTTTAAATTTATTAAGCTATAGCTATTATATATACTGTGTCTATCTATCTATCTATCTATCTATCTATCTATCTATCTATCTAACTATATATATATATATATATATATATATATATATATATATATATATATAAATATAAATTGTATGTGATTTATAATGAATGATTTATAATAATCTATAATAATAATCTATAATTAAATATAATATCCCAAAACCTACATTTTGAATTACTTGTTTCTCTAGAGAAAAGGATTCTCAAACAAGCCAAGGACACAAAAAAGAGATTGTTACCACATTGGGAGTAAAGAAGAGAATTATTTCCAAATTGTCAGCAAAGCCGTATAAAGACAAGTAACAATAGCTGAATAATATTAATAATAAAACATGAACAATGAATGTTTGTGTCTCATTTGCAAAGCAGAAAATTAAAAAGCAAACATATTGGTAACAAAACAATAATTATTATTCAAAGCAGAATAGATTCATGAGAGTTATTTCAGTAGGGTTGTGAAAGCCCTGCAACCAATGGGCTCATGAAAAGGAGCAATTATGTGTGCATTGTGACAAATGTTAGGTGAGGAGTACGGAACACACAGTGCAGAGAATTAAATAAACTTTTTGGAATAGGGAAAACAGGGTCAAAACAGAAGAAAATAGTATGGAAAGGAGTGGTAAAGATTAGGGAACATACAGCACAGGTCACCAAATTAGATGGAGCAGAATGTAACAGAGCAGTTCTTCTTGACTTTTTTTTCTTTGATGAAACCCTTGAAAAAACTTTCAGGTCTCTAAGGAATCTTTGCCCAGTGGGTAGAATGTCACCCTAACATATGGTCAAAAAGATCATTGATGTGAGTTATCTGAGTGATCTGAGAGGCACAAATTGCTCATTGCTCAAGGAGCCCCTGGCAACCTTTGGAGGAACCCTGGCTGAGAAACAGTACAACATGGAAAGAAGCAGTGAAGGATGGGGAAAGCACAATGCAGAAGATGGAAAGAAGAGGTAAGAAATAGTGAATGCACATCACAGAGTTTGGAAAAAGGAAGTAAATAGGAAATGTGCTGAAAGAGGTGGTAAGGATCAGGGAACATTAGGAGACTGAGAAAAATATGAAGTGCACATTGCAAAGTATGAAAGATTTGGTGTGAGACGGGGAACGCTCAGAGCAGAGTATGGAAGTATAGAGGTGGTGAAGTATAGGCAATGCATGGCACAGAGTACAAAAAAAGGCGGTGAATAATTTAGGAGATGGTGGAGAAGAGGGAATGATCATCACAAAGGAGGAAGTGAGGAATGGGGAACACATAGCAAATAGAACAAAAACGTGGCAAGGAAGAACTATTGCTTAGTGTTGGAGTATGGAATAAAGTATACATTGTGTGTCCAGACTTATATACAGTCCAGGTGCAAAAACCAACATGCTCAGTCACTGGTCACTCACTCCATCCTCCATATCCTACCGTACCCATAAACTGCAGCGTTCAAGGGAAATTTATGCTACATGTCCTGTACCTGTGAAAGGGTCCTCAGTATGCTGAGATTTCTGTCCCAAAGCTGTCTGAAACAGCCAAGACACTTGTAGGAAGAAATGGCCCAGCAGTGCTTGCATTTTAGAGTAGCCACATATAGCACTTCTAGAGTGTTGCTCAAAACACTAAACACTATGGATGGTAAATTAATTAAACAGCCACCAAAGGGTAAATGGTTCAGGGAGTTAAATGGGGTTGGAAACTAAACTTTGAGAATTGTTGCCCTAGAACAAGGCTTGACCCTGAGTTGAGAGCTGGACAGTCAAAGTTTACATTTGCTCCTAAAGTTGTGGAGAAGGAGAGAGGGATGAGGTGTATTCCTAATGCTCCTTTTGTCCCGCAAGGTAAACACTGCTCTACCATGAGTATGATATATAGTTTAAAAAACACTCCTATGAAAAAAATTGCAGCCACCACATCTAAGATAACATTTTTGATCTTGGGTTTATACACTCCTTAAAGTTCCATTGACAATGAATGGGCTCACCTCACCTTATTGAATGTCAATACACAAAATTAAAAACCCATTTACACTTGGTTAAGTATGAACAGAGATTACATAAATGTAGCTATAATGTGTAAACCAAAAACAAAATATGTGTAAACCCCATCTAGTACAAATCAAAGGACAAAAACAATCTGTAAGACTGACAGATTGCATTATATCCTATTATAGACCCTACATAAATAAGACCAAATAATCCGCCAGCTATACATAAAATCTTCCATGATCACTCAGACTCAAATTAATTATCTTTTCCTAGAAATGATTTCTGATTGAAGTCCTGAATGGCAGCTGCCTTCTCAGGAATCTTAAGGATTATTCAGATTCTCTACAAAAAGTTAATATATTGGGCCGTTCAGCTATTGATGTATGACGGGGAAATCCACCACCTAGAGTTGCAATAAGAAGTGATATGGGGGGGCTTTCATGGTGGGGTTTTCCTGGCCAGAAACACTCTTTATATTGCCATTATTTCATGTAGATCTAACCCATCCATTTAATCTCCTTTTAGCTTTGAAGCCCATTACCAGTCAAAGGGTCCTGTTTTCTGTGCACAAGATAAGAGAGAAGACATGGGACATTTAGGTAAATAAAAAGAACATTTAAGTAGTTTTTGTTTTTTATGGTAATGTTTATAAGGGAACTATTAGGGGCAATAGAGTGTGCAGCAAACTGGAGTTGGGCTTTTAAGTATATCTTAAAGCCCGAAAAGCTTTTTAGAGTCAACCAGGAGTGAGGGAAATGTCCTTCGTAATATGGGGGAACCCTTAAAACAATGTTCAGGTCTTCAGGGAACCCCTGCTATATTTACTATATCCACAGCTAACAGTACAACGCCAGATGGTCAATAGGAAAAATGCAGCTTACGTTTTTGGCCATTGGGAAGAAGTCAGCCCTACAGCCAAAAAGATCATTGGTGTCACTTAAACTGAACTTGAGAGGTACAAATTGTTCATTGCTCAAGGAACTCCCAGCAACCTCTGGAGGAACCCTGGTTGGGGAACACTCTCTTAGGTGGTAGTGAAATGTGACGTCTCCCAAATGATTCCTAGTCCGATCCTGTTTACCAGGGAGTTCTATAAAACCTTGATGTGTTTAAGATCCTTCGGTTATGTTTTCTATGGTATGAAATAAATAATAAATTCAGGAAAAGTGGCAATCTCTCATAATATGCTACAGCAGGGATGCAGACCCAGGAACTCAGTACAGAAATGGTGGGAATGCCTCATAATAGGCACAATTGGTGTACAGACTTAGAAATCCAGCATAGAGATGGCGTGCAAACTCAAGAACCTAGTACACCAATGTAGGAACCCCATATATTGGGCTACAGAGGTCTCACCAAATACATTTCCAAAAGATAGAAGAGACTATCAGGTGGTCAAGCTCTTGATCATCTACCAAACACAGCAATGTAATGAGCACAGCAAATGTAAAGACCCAGAAGCTCAACACAAGGATGATGGAAACCCTTCATAATAGGTTCAATTGGTGTGGAGAACCAGGAACCCAGAAAAGAAAGAGTGGGAATGCCTCATAATGAGCACAGACGGTGTACAGACCCAAGAACTTGGCACCGATATGGTAGGATCCCTTCATAATAGGCACAGTTGATGTGCAGGTCATGGAACTCAACACAGAGATGTTAGTAATCCATCATATTCGGAACAGAAGGTTTGCAGACCCAAAAACTCAGCACACATATGGTAGGAATCACTAATAGTGGACACAGAAGGCGTACAGAGGTGGGGACCTTTAAAAGAGATGTGGGATCCCCTCATATTGTACCAAAGTAAGTGTGCAGACCTAGGAACCCTGTAAAGACATGGTGGGAGCTCCTCATAATCGGCCACAGGGACCTCCCCAAGAGATAGACGAGACTATCGGGTGTCTTAGCCCTTGAGCTTGTACCAAACACTGAAATATAGCCGGACTGACTCATTAATAAGGCAACAGCCAATCTAAAGAGGTCAGGAACATTTATTAATAGAATTTTAGCTATTGTTCTTCTTACCACTGTTCATTCGTTATTTTTATCACCATTCCTCACCTTTGCACTGCAAATGTTGCCATTCAACGATCAGCAAATGAAACATTAATCCAATTAAACACAAATATAGTGTGCTTCTTAAAGCAATTAATCTCTCAACTCTCTGGAAACATAACATTGTTTTTTTTTCCTTCTGCACACAGTCAACAATATAAATGAGTCTTTGATTTGATTAGTGTTCCTACCGATATAGATTTAGGACAGCTTGTTCAGAGCTGTAGTCTCTGGCAGAAGATTGGTTCAATGCTTCGCTAATAAGAAACTGAATCTGTGAAATACTAATGGCAATGGCATCAGTGATAATGAAAACTTTAACTGTTCTGTGTCTTTATATGACTAAGCAGCTAGGGCCTTAGCCATTCAGCTCCGAGTTAGCGATGAGCTTCTAAATTCGACTCCAATTTGGCTGATTCGATAATAACATTTGTTGGACTAATTGAAGAAATTCTAAAAATGCCAATTTTATCTATTTGCATTGAAGTCTATGGCTAACAACTTTTCAGGTTAACTGCAGAATCCTTGAAAGTTGTATAGAGTCAAAAACTGCTGGTGAAGTCATCTGTTGGAAATCATTTTTGAAATTTTGAATTTTGTAATTCAAATATAGAATTTTGTTAAGACTATGTTGATTTAAATATGGTTTTAAAACTCAAATAGTCCACTAGGTGGTGCTGATGCTGAAGTGTACACATTAACAATGAATACGGTGTAATGCGGTTCATTTGAATCAAATTAATTCCCATTCGCAACAGGCTCAGTTGACATTGTTGAGATTTAGGGCAGGCTCAGAACTGTGGCGGGAGCAAGTGATCCTGCGTGGCACCTGGCTATTTGCCACTTGCTCTGGTTCTTAATAAACCAAAGTTTGTAGAGTTGAGTGTGGCAGCAGTGCGTGGTTCAGTACTGTTCCATTTATTCTTTTTTGGGCTTTATGGCATCTTCCCCAAGGCAGCAATTCACTGTGTAAGTGCTAACCTTACCGCAACCTCACTGGCCGTCTGAAACAGATTTAGGTACATTTGCAGGCGTGATGCATTGAACAAATCCCACTTGCTGCATCTTTGGTGTCTATTAAAGGTAGTTTATGTAATGTGCATAAAGTGCATCTAAAACAAACAACACAGCGCTTTTGCAATGCACCACACCTGCAAGGCAAACATAACAGTAATGGTAAAGCATGTCCATTCCTACCTACCATGTACCAGAAGTGTCAATCCCGAGTCCCCTGCAGCTCTCAATGAGATCTCCTGTTGACCTACACAACACTATAGCAGATAATGGTAATGATAACCTCAACAGAAGGAACCGTTAGGAGCTGTGGGGGACCCAGTAGATTGGCACTCTTGGAAGTATTGGTTTCCTTGAGAACTAGGAGAGGATTTCTTAGGATCAGAGCAGCGCTCGGTGGCACAAGCAAAGGTATTTAATATGTTTCTTCTTTCCAATCAGGTAATAGGGTCGCTTTAAGGTGCCCAAATATTTTTAAGTAGACCATAACTAAATAACATTTAGGGGTCTGGTTATAAATGTTTGCACACAAAATTCACTAACTTTTATCCAACATGAAAATTTTTTCATTGAATTTAATTAGAAAATTTGTGAACCAATCTTTACATACAAATTATATATTTTCCAATTAAATTCCATCTGAACAATGTGCACATTTTTGGGTAACATTCTAGTAAACCTTGGACAAAAACATTTATAAATGGACCTCTTGGCATTGTATTCTAAACCATTGGCCTCATTTCAAATCATACTGTCACCTTTTTTCAACCTTTGTTGCATCTAAATAATGCATTAGAGCTCCATTTTTTCAGCTGCTTCTTATCTTCGTCAATGGCTGAATGGCGTTCTCAGATTCTTGATGGTAACAAAAGTGAGCCATGGCTGCAAAATGTATATTATCAAGGAAATTTGTAGTCTCCAACGGACGACCTTGAGACAGAATGACAACACAAGGACCAAATTGAGAAAAATGAACTTGTGTTGTCACTCTGTACCAGGAAATGTCTGAATATTCATGGCATGCATTGTTTTAATAGAAGCCTCGGATTTAAAAAAATTAAAAATGACATTAACAATGATTGGGTTTACATGTACTCTAAGGAATGAAACTAGAATGGGGATTGGAGCATTACAGTGATTGCAGCAAATTCAAGCATAATCCCCAATAATGATAATCAATTAAGGATCCGGCATTCCATGGTGATTAATAGCGATTTGCCATCGTTTAGCCCTCATTACTTAAATAAAGCGTCCCTGGATGTAGCTCGCCGTAATTGAAAGTCATTTCATGGCTGATTGAGGATGCGTTTACATCAACAAAATGTTTGGCTGCTCCCGTCAGAGCCGCTTTCTGCACATATATTACACATACAATGGTTGAAAGCTTGACTAGTTATCGAAACGCTGGAAAGGTCAATGGTTTCCCTTACACTATTAAAATCCTACATGTCAGTATAATTACAACTTCTGGCATAAAGTATATCACCTAATGGGAAATCTATCACTGCCTGTTTGGATATGCTCAGATGTATTGTGGTTTAGCCAAATAGTGGCAATTCTGTAAACAAAAAATTAAAAAAAGTATCTTGCATTAAATACCAGATAAGCCCTGCTCATACCTCCAAAATATGACCATGGAATGGTGCCATTGTGCCCTGTTTGATGAGTGCTAAACCATAGGGAATAGATTGAATTAGTGATGGGTGATCAGGACCATCACTACGAGCTCTGTTTGCTATGAACCCATTGCAGTGAACCTTGGTCTCTTATGGGTGCCCATTGTAAAGATTATAAAAGTTTTCCAAATGGCTAATAGAATGCTACTTTTCTACATTAGCAAACCGACTCAAATAAGAATCCATTCTATGGTTGCCAGTAATGGGTTCGGAGCAAATGGGCTCTGGTGTAGACTTTTTTTTTCATCAGAAAACTGCCAGCATGGTAAATAATTTGCTGGTAAATTGGGAAATACTTTGCAGTTTCTACTTGTAAATGTCCCTATTAGCTTGCCAACTTAGTAACTGGTGAGAATCTAAAGTTTGCCAAGAACTCAAAATCATACTTGGATAACAAAAGTAAGCTTTTAAAAGGGGGGTATGGGCTTGACCCCAGAAATGTATTGGCTGTCAACACTATCATTTATATAATTTCATCAAACTATCATTTTTTCAAACTATACAAGCTTATTTGTAGAGGACCACCATTGGGTTCCACTGGGCAATACAGAGCTGCCACATTACAGCAACCATCTGATTCAATTGGAATCTCCAAGCTTAGAGTACAGCACATCACCAACCTAATTCTAGAATAGAGACAAGTTTGACAACTGCCCACTTTTTCTGTGGCAAAGGCATAGGGTGAAACTTCCTTTGGGACTTGAGCATTGGTGGAACCAGCCAATTTTTCTCTTATAATGTGCTGTTCAATAATGTGCATGTTTCTTGGGAATCATTTGGCTAAATTATAATTCTTGGTCAGAGTTTTCTGCATAGAGAGCCAATACATTGAATAGGATGTAATAAATTTCTCCAAGACTTGGCTAGAACTTGGGTGATCCAGCAAACTTTCTTAAAAATGATTACCAGATCCATTCCAGGTTTGCTGGAACATCCAGGTTCTCTATGATAGTCTACCTTCTCTAGTCTTGGAGGACTTTAATAAATCAGGCCCAATCATTTGAAACTCATCACTTAAGTTTTTGTATTACTCAATAAGTAGGTATAGCTAAAAATGTATGGAACTTACTTAAATACAACCCATTCATAATTGTGACTGTGGCACAGATATTTTTCAATAAACAAATGATTTTTTTCCCCAGTTTTGTGCATTTTCTTGCAAAGCCACTATGAAGAAGTAACAAAAAAAAATAAATGAAAATAAACAAGAATATATTAATGGTAAAAAAAGAATACAAAAATATAATAACTTACCTTCATTAAGATATGAGGGGTAAGAAAGAGAAATAGAGTGGGGTGGAGTAGAAGGGGCAAGAATATTTTTCACATTTTATATTAAAAATGATGTAATCTGTCTTCTTTTATTCATGTGTTCTAAATACGAATGAAGGGGTTACTACATGGAAACCATCCCTTGTTTCTTTTTTCACATTGACACTCATTGACCCTCTGCAACTGTCATTTTACACACTGATTGGATTTTGCAAGCACATTCTCACCTTTATCAATCAGTGTTGGAAGATCACAGGAGTGTGCACGGGCTGCACACAGTTGCGTCAATAGAATTTTATTGTTTCACATTCTCATCGCGAAGGCTTAAGTGAAGTTCTAGGAGATATGACTAAACTGTAGTAAGATGCTGATGGGTGATCTTCCCGTATTCTGCAACTCATTATTGCAAAAAGCTTTGCTGATCCATCGTTATTCTCTGTGTAGGGGGTCATGGTAATGCCCCCATGCCCATAGGATGTGGTGTTGCTCAGTGCCATTCAACCCAGAAAAGACAGAAATGATAAAGATGAAAGCTGAAACTCTTATCATCATGTGAGAATAAACATCTACAAATTCTTGCTACTGGAGTTTCTGAGACATACAAGGATCCATCAGGTGGTCTGAGCCACCAATGCCCATCCACTGGTAGTATTGTATTATTATTATTCAAAATAAATTATTATTGTTGTATAGCATTGTTATTTAAACCTAAAATGAAGCGGCTACACTATGGACATTTGAGTATAGGTTGTCCCCAGGTTACATACGAGATAGGAACTGTACGTTTGTTCTTAAGTTGAATTTGTATGTAAGTCGGAACAGGTACATTATTTTAATGCAATTAGGACAGATGTTTGTCTCAACATATTATTAGGCAGCGTGGTGTCAGTTACTGTATAAAACCCTCACTGTTAGCTAATCACAAACAAAGCAAAAATCTTTATGGAGCCTAGACATTCATTAACTTCTGGAGCAAGAAACAACTGCAGAGTTTGGCTTGGTCATTAAAGAGTTACAAGAGGCTGCAGAAAGAGCTCACCCCCCTAGGATAACCCACAAGCTTAGCTGTGTTTAGCAAAAGATTTCTTCTGCAAGTCATGCAAACCGTCCCCTTCCTCATCCAACCTCCGTCCTGCACAGGAATAAGCAAGGAAGCGCCGTTCATATCTAGGAGGCGTCTGTATGTCAGATGTCCTTAACCTGGGGACTACCTGTATTTAGGTTTTGCTCACAATTAGTATAGATGCTATAGAAGAAGCAGAAGCACTGAATTTTTCTTGAGTCTTTTCTCAACAGCTTAGCTCATCCTGCTTCCACCTCCCAGCAATGATTAAACCATTCAACTCAGAAGCTCACCATGCTTCCTCTTCCAGTGCTGACCCAACAGCCTAACTCCCCTCTAGGTTAAGCTCCCCCGCCAGCCAAAGTTTCCCCTTTCCGCCAGTGATTCAATAGCTCACCATGTTCCCCTTTCTCAGTAGTGACTTCTAATCTGTAATAAAAACACAAAGCAAACAGGAGAGCTAAGCTGTTGAGAGGATGGACACATATGTATGTATGTATGTATGTATGACTTGAATTGTTGTACATTGGCTACAGCTACTGAGGTCAGTGAGTGCTTGAAATTAGTAGAATTTCCAAAGCTTGGCCATAGATTCACATACCTACAGATGTGTATATTTACATATGATCCTATTTTTTTTTTGATAACTTTTCTCTTTTCTTCCAAAGAATTTATATTCATCCTTGTCCCGAGTAAGCAAGACAACTGCCACTTCCCCTTCTCATTAGCAAATATTGAGATATAAGAAACAAAAAACATCAACTTCTTCTTGAGTTTAACAATTCTATCTCTGTAAATTAAACATTCAGCTATTTTTCCTCTTCCCATAAACCGTCCTGAGCTACACAATTTCCTTGTCCATTATTTATTTATTAACTCCCAGACCAAAATAATAGAAACGGTGGCCAGCCATGCGTATTTTTAATTGGATGCCATTATTATACAGCTGGATTGAATACGGGCTGAAGCTGTCGTGCTCTTTGGTAACATTTATATAGGTCTGTTTAACACAGCCCCCCGGAGACGTCGTTAGAGGATGTTCAGTGGGGAAAGAGAGCGTTATCAGACCGGCCTGCCTTTTGCTAATGCTGTATTGGTTTAGTCAATTTAGGAGAACTGGAAGGCTTAATGGATTAGTCAAAACAGGTCATTAATCTCTGCATCCTCATTTTTAATCCCACAATGACCAAAGTGATTGAAAATCATTTTCATCTCATGACCAGCAAAGCTCCTAAGCGGGGTTCTAATTTACAAGGAGCTGGTAATCTCCAGGAGCAGTTTGTTTCCACTGTCAACCTTCCACGAGTCTCCAAGAAAAATGGCCGTTCTCAATATGCCACCTAAAAGAGACACCAAGGGACTAAACGCACAAATTATACGCTTGCCTTTTTTTATTTTGTTCTGTTCGCTATATCCTTTTTTTTCATTATTTTATGAGCCTGAAAAGAACTGCACCACCATCAGCCGTAAAGTAAAAAAAATCACAAGGATAAATCACAGGGATTATTATATGAAGCCGCAATGCTGTCTATTGTTCTGTCAAAGAGGAGTGGTTGGGTCTGAAAGAATAAGGTTAGGTTTGTGTTGTGCTTTTACTGGATTTAAAAGAACAGCCTGCTTTCAGGAAGTGTAGATTTGGAGTTGTTTTGGAAGTCCAAGCAGATTTACTGCATAAAATAACACAAATTAAACATTTTATCTCTCATATTTTTAAATATATTATAGACATGAGCATTTTTATATTTCTGACATGGGTCTATGACATTTTGTATCACACCATAACATTTATCTTTACTTTTGAAGACCTGGCCCTCCACCAACCAACTACAGTAGGTCCTACGCCATCCCAGGTTCTCTCTTTCCGGCATGGACTGGACAGGTTCACCATCATCTTCTTCCATCTTCTTCTTACCTCAGATGATCTTGCCCTGCGCAGGTGACATTTCTTCCTGACAATTAAAAAAAAAAATGCCAATCTCACAGCGCTTGTGTGAGACCAGCACTTTTTTCCTACATTTTTTCTACAAGCCCCTTCTGTGCATGCCCGATCTTGGGCAGCACAAAGCTTCCTGGGATACATGACCTATCCCAGGAGGTTCCAGGCTTCCCATTCCATCTTTATTGCCAAAGGGGAGGGGTCACACCTCAAAAAATATATAAGTATAAAAATATATTATTATATTAAAGTATAAAATATACAAGTATAAAAAAAGTAAAAAAACAAAAAAAAAACAAAAACAAGCACAGCCACCCTATTATATATTATTAAATATGTATTGATAGGTCCACTTAAGGATAAATATTACATACATTTTTAGGGTTGACAAACTAGGTTTTCTTTAGGCAATATTGTTTTGTAAAAATTATTATTATTATTATTATTTATTGTGACAAAATGTGTGACAAAAATTCATTACAAATTAAATGTGTTTGACCAGGAAGCGCTGCCATCTTTTTTTCCAAATTCGTATGCCACTGTATTTGTTAAAAAGGGAAGTGACGATCTCACTGCGCATGTGTGCGATCCGCATCTTTCTTTTTTCAATGACAAAAAATTCAATCTCGGGCATGTGCAGAAGATGCAGCCCAAGCCTCCTGGGATTTGTGACGTATGTATTCCATGCGCTCCCATTTAGTCGTTACCATTGTGGCGGTCCTGCTTTTTTTTTTTCAAGGTTATCAACCCCTTTATATAAAGTAAAAGTTGACAGGATCTGCTTTAATTAAATAATGAGTTAATCAGGGCTCATTACTATTTATTAAGGGTTAATAATATATGAATTATTTTAGCTTTAATTGAAATATTTGTTTTACTTTTAAGGTCTTAATAAATGTAGCAGCCTCAGGCGGGCAAACACATTTGCATACAGCATGGCCAAAAACACTTTTGGAAAGCATGCTTTAATCTGGTTAAAAAAGGAACCCAACCTCTGCCATTCAGAGATGTTGGGACTGAGGCTGTGCCTGCACAGACCACTGCGGCTCACTGCAGGTCTGAAATGGCCCTTAGTGATGCTTTGTAAAAATGACAATGTTTCAATGAATGATCAGTGCAGGTTATTACAGTGATCATCGGAGGGTTTCTTGTCACAGCATGAGTTTATTCTCTTGTGTGTGTTTGCCCATTCATTCCTATCGTCTAATAATGAATTCACAATTCGGAGGTCTAATAGAAATCTCTGCGATGTGAATATACTGATGGATAATATGCTTTTGTATTTCTTAATACACCCTAAACCTGCAGTAATAAATGCCAACAGTATAAGTTCCTGACTTTACGGCCCCTGCAATCCCTGCACCATAGAGAAAGGAAGCAGGACACAAAACTAAGCAGTTGTGTTGCAGGGGGCTTATAGCAGCAAATTCAGGCTCTTATACTGCTGTGAATATTAGACAATTGGAATGAATGGGCAACACACAACAAATGACAAGTGTCCAGTCACAGCCTGAAGGAGACATGGAACCTGTAAATGTTGCTGGACTGCAAAAGAGAAATATTCAGGTTTTCATCTTGCTGTGTGGAAAGTAAATCTCAGCATCAGAATGACAGAATTACAAATCATTTGGCAGGCAAAGAATATTCCTTATATGTATTTTATCTGAGCATTTGGATGTTTGCCCAGAGCAGAGTTTCACGTGCACATGTGCAGCTCAGTGTACAGCCCCGACATGCCATGGCAACTGAAAACAGCAGGTCTCCCAAGCTTCTGTAATAGAAAGAATTATTGATCCATTGAATAAAAGAGGTGGGCTAAAAACAGTCTGGCTCGTGAGGAAAAGGATGATAACCCAAAAGAAAATGAGGCATACTCTACCTCAGGGGTGTCAAACTCAGGCCCAGGGGCCAAATCTGGCCCCCAATGTCCCAAAGGCATCGTAAATATGAACTGCAGCTGGCCCGCCGCTGCATTGAAATAGCGCCGCTACTACAGTTCCTGGCATCATTAGCGTCTATAGACCAGTGGGCTTTCTGCCTATGTGTGGCCCCACATTGGACTGTTTTATAGACGCAAGTAATGCTGGGAATTTTAGTAGCGACGCTATTTCAATTAAGAAGGAGTTCCAGCGGCGGGACACATAAGATTTAGCTCCGCATTGGCTGCGTCTGGCATTTCCAGCACTCCCCCTCAGCTTTTCCTTGCGACTCCAAGGCATGGACATGAATGGTTGGATTTTCATAGAAGAATATTGTTATTATTATTGTTAGCCTGTGCAAAAAGGTTACCATTGGAATTTAACTCAGAAGGCTACAAATACAGAAAGAGGCATAAGATTTTTTTCTTAAATAACATTTTTTAAAAAAATTCTTATGCCTCTTTCTCTATTATAAGCTTGTTCCAGAATGAATGTGAAGCAAAAGGGTTTACATCTAATGAGAAGGAAAAACTTCCTCAATTTGTTCAATAAATTTCAAGGTTGGCCCGTGACTTTGTCTAAGATTTTAATTTTAGCCCTCTGTGTATTTGTAATTTGATACCCCTGCTGTATCTGATTGTTGCAGCTTTTATTGCACATTGAAAGAAGCTCACAGTGTGCAGTGAGATCAGAGTAAGAAATCTGATTTCAGGAGAGGAGCCGATACAAGACTGTACAAGACTGTAGGGAAGGCTGTAGATTATCTTCAAGTTCCTCTTTAAAGTTGGAGACAGATGGAGATTGCCACTACATATCTCCTTCTGAAAATGCTGGATTTCTAACTAGCACATTGACTAACTGAACCCATTATGGTTAGAGTCACTGGCCTGGAACAAATATGCGTGTCTGTAAAATTGACGTAGAATCAAAAATCTGCCTGCATACATAATAATGTACATGATGTACAGGCTGCATATGTAATGGGCAAAAGTGTCTGCCCTAATGTACATATAGAAATATGAATTATATATAAAACAAGGTTTGTACAATATGAACATACATTTTTCAAATGATTTACATCATACTGATCTATTTTACATTTACTTAAAAAGTTGGGGATTGTACATTCTCTATAAAGTGGACCACAGTCTATCTTAATTGTACAAATTGGATGCCTAGATATGGCTGCTTGTGCTTAATATCTTCCTGAACAACCGGGGAGACCATGAAAGCCTCAAGGGGCAAATTATGGCATCTGGTTTCTAAATCCAACTCTGACACCATTTCCTGCACCTCTCAACATGCTTTGTAGTATTGACCAAATTGTGCCAACATTTTGGTGGAAAACCCTATCATTTTGATTAGAGTTAAGGTGTAACTGCAGGAGGTATGGTCTGGCAGCAAGATAAACACCACCTAACTCAACCCAAAATTGTAAAATGAAATCTTTTGGCAAAATGCTAGCAGAGATCACCAGAACAATGTGTCGACCAAAATCTGGACACTTGACCATTACACCTATCTAGCCAAATGTATTAACACACTGTTTTTTTCCAGCATTCAAAGACATTCGGCTCAATTTATCAAAGAGCTCCACGCCTTCCAGGTTTTCTAGATTCTCCAATCATAGTCCCATCATAGTCCATCTTCTCCAGGTCAATGTGATCCTTCAACTTTGTAGTAGCAGTTTAAGGAAGATCCTTCCATTCCAACATGACTGTGCCCAAATTTCAGTAAGGACTTGGTGTGATGAGTTTTATCTGGAGGACCTCAAGTAGCTTTCACAATGCTCCAACCTCAACCCTACTGCAAATTACAAGCCAGATCTTCTCATCTATCCTAATCTCACAAATTGCTTTTGTCTGAATAGAACCCAAATTCTGAGATGTCTCTAAAATCTCTTGGAGAACTTTCCTAGAATTGTAGATAAACCTTTAAAACCGAGGCTAATTGTATATTTGCTCATGGATTTGGAATGGGATATTTTGCCATAACTTGTATATAGGAAACATATACATTGCTGAAACGGAACCTCTGGCATTTTCTATGCAACCATGTAATTTTTCTTAGGTTTCATTATAAATTGCTGCAAAAGGTGACCGATACCACTGTGTATTCATATTTAATTTAGTATAAACAATGTTATTTTCTCTGGAATGCCAAGTTAGGAGCCCCTGGAGTATAATTTACTGAGATTTATTGGTGTCAGTATTGGGATTAGTTGTTACCCTATAATTGGTTAAAAAAACATATCTCATCTATACTATATGTTATTCCATTTAAATAAGCTTTATAACATGCAGAACATATATCTTTTGACAGTGCCAAAATCAGTTGCCAATGCTCTGGCAGTTTTCCTGATGTAACGGTGTTAACTGGCTTTGGATCTAATCATTTTTTTAATATTTTTTTTATCCTCCCCCACACCAGCCTGGCTAGGTATCAATAGAATTCTAAATCTTCAAGTGGACAGGATTCCATATCTAGAGCAAGTGAGCATGATTGCTGAAAGTAATACCAGCCCTGTAGCCACAGGCGTTGTGCCAATGTGTAAAGGAAATGTTAAAGTGGCATAGCCCCTTACAATCTACTTAGGGGCTGTGGAATTGCTCTTCTGACCCAGTAACCATGTACATATTGTATTACGACTCATATCCTATGCAGAAAATACTAAATAAATGTTATATGAATGGTAATTACATTGATAATACATATATTTACATATATATATATATTGGAGCCATTTCGCCCACCAAAGCATTTATATTTCTGTTCATATTGTCCTAAGATTCACATAGCTCTGCTTCACAGCACCACCATGTAGATAATGCCACTCAAGGGCAGGGTCAGACTGGCTCCTGGGCAACAACTAACTGATTTCATTCCTTGTGGTTGATAGGTTGCAATCAGCTACCAATCAGCCACAACCACAGCTGCCCTCCAAGTGCAATGATGGAGGGTCGGGGCTGTTGGTGGGCCAACTTTTCCATAGGGCCAAACGCTATTTGCACTGATGATTCTTGTAAAGGGGGCTATTTGTACCACTCACAGGCTTTACAGAAATGTTAGCTTGAACATGTGCTCTTTTATGGGTATAGAGTGTAGAAAAGGTACGGAGATGTCCAACATTCAGCTGATGAATGG
The DNA here is from genome assembly GCF_032062135.1 of Pyxicephalus adspersus. Classification (NCBI taxonomy): domain Eukaryota; kingdom Metazoa; phylum Chordata; class Amphibia; order Anura; family Pyxicephalidae; genus Pyxicephalus; species Pyxicephalus adspersus. The sequence goes on along the minus strand of NC_092860.1, from coordinate 4,528,747 downwards.
ATAGTAAAAGATCAGCCAAGGACTGATGAGGTCATACCTTTGTTCCCTCCACCTATCAGCATGTTATATGTCAGCATATCTGCATGGTTGATTTCCAGCCCGGTTCATTCTTCAGTTGAGTGCTACATTAGAATAAAGCTGATAATAAGGTAAAATGATGTTGATAGTTGCATAAATTTTTGGCTATGCAATTAGGCAAGGTTTGCCTGCAGAATGGCTCCCAATGTTGCTTCCACCTCTTCCAGGTTTCATAGAAACTTAGAAAAAGGCTGAAATCATGTCAAATTACAATTATCAATTGCAAAAGGGCATTTAAAATTTTTATCAGTGAATAAATGAACTAAAATGGTAAATGCAGCAATTGTATATTCTATAAGAGTATAGGAGTCTGTCTTATCAGGGGTTGGTGGGAATATCATACTAATAAATGCATTATCCTATTATTATCCTAAATTGGCTGAAGCAATTACAGTTTACCTTTGGGAGCTTTTATTGGGATATTATTTTGGATAATTGGATGGTAAACTCTTTTCACATCTAAAAAGAATCCAGGGATGTCGTATTTAATAAATTTGACTTTGTGTATCTTTGGCACAGTGCTGTATGGGGAAAGTGAAGGGGTGGAGGGATAAAGCAATGACTGGAGGTAGGGATTACCCTTAGATATCAATGAATTTATAATATTTTCAAAGAATTATTACCAAAATGTATCTATGATCATAATGTATGTTATATTGGTTTTTAATTAAATAAAATGATACTGGCATATACAAATAGCCACGTTTTTAGTCCAGTGGTAAAGAAGCCATTCCTATAAATTTAAGTTGTAAAATAACTGTTGTTCAAGATGATCTTGGGTGAAAATCTATTGTGTATATTGGTTCCCAATGCCCTATAGCTATTCACAATGGTGAATCACAAAATCACCAGGTGGGTATGACCACTGGGATGAATGCAGTAGGGAGCCACTTGGTCATCTTCACTCCATAGAACAATGAGTACAGCACTTGTTTGTTCTACAATCATAAAGATTATTTGCAGTGACAAACATGTCTGTATGCAGCATAAGGCTACCAACCTAACATTTACTCACTGTTCAACCCCTGAGTATCTGCTCTTGCCACAAATGAGCTTCCTTCTATGAAGACGGGCAGCGATACGTAGAGTTTGCAATTATTGCTTTACTTGGACAGCTAATTAACCAAAAAAAAGCTTTTATCAGATTTAGTCACCAACTCAGTTCAAATGTTAATGGAGAAGTGGAGAAATTCAGAGGAAAAAGAATACAAAATATTATTTACACAAATACTGTTGTTTTGTACTGCACATAGACAATGACTCGTGTAGCTGCAGCACTACAAAAAGTCATGCAGACATGGAATAGGTTTAGTTTGTTGTTCATTCTCCAAACATTAGAACAGGAAAGATGAGCTGTCAAAGAAACTATAGCCCCGGAATAATTGTTGGCGCAGACGTGCTGGTTGCAGCAGCTCAGAAACTGCTGGGATTTCTTTTTGCATGATGGTCTCTATGTTTTCTATATGGGGGAACCCCTTGGAATAACTTTCATGACTTGGGAACTCCTCCTTATAATTACTATATCCACAGCTCAAAGTACATTACATAGTAATAGTAAGAGAGCCACTCTTACACATTGCCTAAAAGATCATTGGTATCAAATTAACCAGAGGGTCACAATTTGCTCATTGTTTAAGGAACCCCTACCAACCTCTGCAGGAACCCCAAGGTTCCAAGGAACCCTGATTGAGATACATTGCTCTAGAGTTTGAGGTCATTATGTTTCGGTCCGATAATAAAACAATGGTACTGTGTGATACCTTTACCAGGGCCATTGTTCTTAGGAAAGATACATAGATTAGGTTTATGCTATATAGACAAAAGGTTGTAGGCACCTGACCATCACACCAAAAGTATACTGTACCCTCTAAATGATCGAGTTTTAGATGTTTACAGTGAAGGACATTGTTAATCCCACAGCATATGAAGACATTTTAGACAAATATGGATTTCCTTCTTCGAGGTAACAGTTTTGGGAAGATTATCTTCTGTCCAAGCATGACAGTCCACAAACCTCTATAAAAACATGGTTGATGAATTTGGAATTTGGAAGAAATCGAAAGCTCTGAACCTAACCCTATTGAACACCTTTATTCTCACAAATTTTCTTTCAGCGGACTTGGCACAAATTTCCACAAACTTCCTAGAACAGCAGCAAAGGTAATGCAGCAACTCCATATACATGCCCATGGTTTAAAGCAATGTTAGCTCAATTGAGAGGGTCAGGTGTCCATAAAACACCAAAACATGAGAATCATTATGGAAGAATGGAGATCTGGATTTGTGGTCAAAATGTATTATCCATTGGGGCAGTACACATAATATATATTAGCCTGGTGGCTTTGAGGGGAGCTCCCCACTATTTCTGACCAGGATGATAGGCTATGAAATATTTTGTTCTACTCATCATTTACAGTCTTATTTATTTCTAGTTCTTTTTTTAATGAGTCTCATGTTTTAAAACAACCCCACCTTTCACCATGGCCACCAATTACTGTGGCACATTTTAAGCTCAGAGGAAACAATGCCTATCAATCTAACTTAAAGATGTATTGAAATGCAATGGCTAGGCATTTAAAAGCACCACAGCCTCTGACTACTAGTTTCACGAGGATTTGAGTGAGATTTGGTGAAATCATTACTGTGTTGCTCACTGTTTTACCTACTGGAGAGAAAGCAGTGCCTGAAGATCTGCAGTGCAAGTATTTCCCTGTTGTATTCATTCGGCTGTGCTTCCTTTACCTATTCTTGCTGCAGGATGGCATCTATGATATGGAGAAGTAAAACCTTGCTCCTTTACTATATTGTAACAAGGAATGATTGGTCATTTTTGCCTTTTTAGTTATAGCTTCAGGTCCTCTTTAAAATATATTGTATCTGTCTTATTTTTGAGTAACTCATTGTGACTCCAGTGGAGAGATTCCATAGGGAATGCAATAAAACACATGAATCCTGCTGTCTATTCAGCCCATCCCCCTGTACCAGAAACCTGACTATTTTGTGGATACACATTCCCTTTTTTGTGCTATTAAAGTTGGTTGTCTTCCACTACCATAGTTTTCTATTTCAATCAACTGCGTGTAGCTATGCTTGTATTATTCTGATAAGGTCGGGTTTTCATCACTACCTCCAGTCCTGCATAGTTGTACAGGCTTCTGCCCTGCAGAAAAAGTGCTTGCTTTGATTCCACTGCACACTGTGAGGTCGTCGCAATGTGCATTAGAAGCTGCAGGACGTCAGATAGATTCTGTCTCCTTTTCAGGAGAGCATCATCAGCCCTACTGCCCCTGGCTTGCATCTTTCATTTATTGGGTTTTACGTCTTTCAATCGTAGAGGCTCAGCATCAGCAAGTATAAGTTATCATAGCGTCCTGTTTGTTATGCAGCCCCTTCCACCAGCCATGATCTGCCTCCATTGCATTCAGCAAAATTATTATTATTATTACACAGTATTTATTTAGCACTATCATAATATGCACTGCAGTACAAAGTCCATAGTCATCTCACTAGCTGTCCCTCAAAGGAGCTCACAATCTAATGTCCCTACCATAGTCATATGTCTTTAATACAGTCTAAGGTCAATTTTGGGGGGAAGACAAATAACCTAGCTGCATGTTTTTGGGATGGGGAGGTAACTGGAGTACCCGGAGGAAACCCACACAGACATAGGGAGAACCTGCAAACTCCATGCAGATAGTGTCCTGGCCAAGATTCAAACCTGGGACCCAGCGCTGCAAAGGCCGGAGCACTTACCACTGAGCCATCATGCTGCCGAGATAAAATATGTAATGAAGACATATATAATGATTTTATCTATTCTTTTAATTACCATGTTAATGAGTGAATTGGAAGAGTCAGAGAATGCAATCTATAGGCAAATTAAACATCTTTAAATCCTTGCATAAAATATTCTTAATCTGCTTGTAGACTAGAAATCTCCTACCTCTGATCCATGTCAGACTTTTTCTCGGAATAACTTGCTACTTATATTTATGAGCCAAGCTATGATTGCACTCCGATCCCTGCACAGAGCAATGTAATAATGTGTCTCCATCCAGTACGACCGGCCTTTATGTGAATTGTTTCCTATAATTCAGATTTCTGTCACTTTCCATAGATCTTCTCCTATATCAGCGATACATGTTTTTTTCATATATATTTATATATCTATTGAGGGATCTGCCAAGCTGTGTGTTTTAGCACACTTGTCCTGTTTCGAGCTGTGAGAGAGAAGACAGAATTTTGTATCTCCAGGGAGAAAGTGAAAATGTTATTTATACAACACCAGCTGTTACTGTTCAGACCCAGGAAGGAATTGTCAGTTCCATTTATGTAACACTTGAAATTATCCAGGGGAACACTGGGTTTCCTAGGTGAGCACGACATGTGTTGCAAACTCTATTGTGTCTAAAACAAAAATAAATTAAAAGTTGCAAACTTAGGAGCAATGAACAAAAAGTAGTGAGCTGAAGCCATTAACGGTGAATAAACCAGAAAGTGATAATTTTCAAAAGACCCATTGAGGGCAAAGTAAGCATTTTAGAAAATGGTGCAACTTTTCCAGCCACTCCCTCTTCCCCCACCTGCTCCAGCACCCCTTGTCTATGTTTTGCGTCGGCTAGCAACCCAGGTAAGATATAAAATCATACCTCTCCCACAGCAACAGAGTTTGGACCAGTCTCAGGCCCAAGCAATGTCACAAGGTCATGTGTTCCATCTTACCCAGAATCCCTAATCTCTTAGCAAGAGCTCTGACAGTGCAAGGCGGGGGTCTGTAGCATGGCTCAGTCAGTATCACTTCCTTGGGGGTTGGTCTAACCATTTTCTTGGGGGGTGGTTCCTTTAACAGGAAATGTTTGAATATTAATCTTAGGATCCCCACATTTATGTTGTTTAAATAAAGATCCAAATAATAAAATTATTTTCAAAATAAAACTAACATGTCTGATTTTATTTATATAGTTCACATACCCGTAAAAAAAATCTTTATATTTTAAAATTGTTGATTGTTTTCTTCCTTTTTCAAAAAAGGGAAACCCTGCAATCTACAGCAAATTCATCATCCCTGGAACCTTCCGCATGCACACTTAATATGTTTTTCCTAATATGATAATATGTTTTCATTAATGTATTATCAAAGGCTTGCATCAAATGTTCGACCCATCCTCGTTGCACTTGACATTTATTTAACCTTCTTAGGTTGACAAACCAAATGCCTAGATGTGCATTTATCTACATTAAAAAGCATCTGTCACTAGACTTCCCGCTCCTAATGATTATGTAAATCCTGTGCAATAGGTAGATTTAATTGAGTGGAGTACCTAATGCAAAAAGGGTTGTTTAAAAATCGAAGTAATCAAAGTAACATAGACAAAGGTTAACTTCAATGAAAATGCACGTTAACAGTATAAACAGATTTAGAAATACAGACAATTAAAATATTATCTTGACTTCTGTAAATGTCAAGTTTGGCCCAACTTCCTTCTGTCTCTTGAGCCACCAGGATTTTTTACCATAATGAGGCATTTTAACAAGAAGGAGACCCACAATGGGGAACATTTACTGAAAGTAATAGAAAATACATATAACGTCAGCGATGTACTGGATATTCAGATATGCTGTTTTTACTTATGGTAACCTCTGCTTATTCAACGCTTTTTTTTTCAACATTTTTTTTTTACAGAAACGGGATTTTAACAGCATCAAAATCTAATACAGATACATAAAAATACATTTGAAACATCACAATATTATTAAAAGATAATAATTTTATGAATAGGCCAAGTAATATGTTCACAGTAATATATATATATTCATGCTATCTTCATACTTATGTAGCAAAAAAATTCCTATTAACCAACACCTTTCACGGTACGATATCTGCTTCATCAGGAGTTTTAAATATGGGAACATAATAAAGATGTCCAATTGCCAATTAAAAACATGTCCCCACTACTGATAACCATGCTGAGACAATGAACCAATGTACAAGGAAGGGGTAGGAAGGCAGATCAGAAGGCTTCAGGCCAAATAATGATGTTAATTATGTAAATAATATCTAAAGACTTTCATATATTAGAATGTCTCCAAGGAAGTCTGAAAAACACATCCTTGTGTTGCCAAAAGCAAAGATAACCTTGTTGGGTGAACTTGGGAACACCATTAGATAGATGGTATTACTGCAAACAACAAAATACATGGAAGGGGATTAGTTATTAGGTTGGTCAGGGGTCTCTTATAAATTAATGAGATCCCATTCATCCCTCAAAAGGGCCTCATGTGAGAGCAAATATATTCACCACTTTTTTTCATAATAAATACATGACTGATAAAGGGTTCAATTAGACCCTGTTGCAGTTTTCCCCATGCTTGTTTAGCCTACATATGCACATCATGTGTCCTTACTTTCTGATTGACAATGACCAACTATTGGATTGGTGGCTGATTGGAAAATTCCCTCTAGTTTGCATTTAAACATGTAAGTAGGACATGTACTATATACTAAATACACCCACATATATAGCCAAATGTATCTTAACACACCTCTAAAAGCTCAGGCGTGTGGTGACCCATCCAAATGCCTAAATACTGTAATAATAATGGTATAGCATGCAAAGCTATTTTAGACAATTGTGCACTTGTGTCATCTTTTTGGTGGAAAAAAATCCATTCTAGCATAACTGTGCACTAAGAACAAACCTAGCTCCAAAAGGAAATAGTTGTAATAATTTTGTTGTAGAACAGCTTGAGTGGTCGAAACAGAGCCATGTCCTCAAACCTGCTCAATAGCTTTGTTATGAATTGGAACACTGAGTGCCAGACAGGTTTTCCTGCATGATGCTGGTATCTATCCTCATAAATTCTGTAATACCCAGATGTTGGACTAAGTCGTCACCTCTCAAGTCCAAGTCGAGTCCCAAGTCATTGACACCAAGTCCCAAGTCATTGACACCAAGTCCCAAGTCAAGCCTCAAGTCACCAAGAATTCTTCCAAGTTGAGTCCCAAATCAAGTCACTTCATTTATCCCAATTTGTCCCCATATAGAAACAGAGCTCTGTTCCTGCTCTTAAGCACAGGATCGCATTCTAAGTCCACGGATTTCTCCTCTGACATCTGAAGGAGGAAGGCAGTAAGGCACAGGAAGGAAGGCAGTGAGGCTTCTGTAAGACCACCCTCCTACCTGCAAGGAAGGTGGGGAGGAAGGCAGTGAAGTTTCTGTAACACTGCCTTCCTCTCCACATTCTTTGCATTCTAAGTGTACTTAGTTCAGCTTTCTCCGCTGACAGCTGATCTGAAGGGGGCGAGGAGGAAGGCAGTGAGGCTTCTTTAACACAGCCTTCCTCCCCCCCTTCAGCTGTTAGAGGAGAAAACTTAAAATGCAAGAAAGGCGACGAGGAAGGCGGTGTTACAGAAGCCTCACTGCCTTCCTCCCCATCCCCTTAAGCTGTTAGCAGAGAAAGCAAGTCGCGAGTCAAGTTGCAAGTCGCTGGGGAAAACATTCAGTCAAGTTGCAAGTCGTTCATTAGGCGACTTAAGTCAGGATCGAGTCAAGTCACATGACTCGAGTTCCAATCTCTGGTAATACCTGCAGAGGGGTCTTTGGAACCATAAGCTCACCTCTGATTTTGGGGTGTTTTTAAAAATAAAAAAATAAAAATATATAACTAACCATAAGATAATGTTTTCAGGACTAGATCTGGTTGATTCCACATTAGTTGCCCATCGGTTACTTTCAATAAACTATTGGGGTCAATAAATACATGAGTTAGGTAAAGAATATATCCAAAGCTGGCCTCCACTCATTACTTCTCCCACATATGTATGTAATATCACTTGTGTGTAATATCACAGGTGCAGGCTGATATGATACATCAACTGTGATTCACAGAGCAAGACAGATTTGTTCTGACACATTCAAGTGTACTGAACATTATGTGTACATAATTGCTGCTAAAAATGTTTAACATGTTTCATTGGCTTTAAACACTATGAGAAAAATTGTAAACCAGAAATAAAATTAGACAATTTGCTAACTGTTTGAATGTGTTCTTATCATGGGATTGTTGACTCACAGAAACCTCCCAGCTCTTCTCGTTGCCATCAGACAGCTGTAAACCTAGGCTCAATATCCTTGAATTCATCCTGTAGACTCAAAGACCCCATACTGCATTCTGATAGCCGTCAGCTGTTAATTTCTGCAAAGCAACCTACAATCTGACATCATTACCCAAGTTCCACATGTACAGTATATAAAACAAGTTAGAAGTCCATGTACCCCAATGATATTCACTTTCACAATGCCAGAAGTATGTTCATACAGATATTGTAAGATTTAGTTATCCATTATGCATACAACTTATTTGTATATTTAGCATTTAGCAACAGTGATTTTTTTATTTAGTCCAAGCCTTTTGTATAAAGAGCTATAAAGCCTAAAAGACTTACATATGGCCATGAGCTCTGAACTTCAACTCCAGAAATCCTTATCTCCTAGAATGCCACCTCCAGCTGAAAATGTCCTCCACTGTGCATGAAGATGTAGAAAGCTTAAAGGCTTGACATCACCATGAGCCCCTGAAATTCATCTCCATAGCTCCAGACCATATCTCCTGGAATGCCACCTTCAGCTAAGGTGTCCTCCACTCTTCCCCAATTTGATATATCTGATTGGGAACACTAATAACAATGGCTACAAATGTAATATTGTTCCTTAACTTCTAGTACTATATTTTCTACCACCCATATAGCTCGAAGGCTAGAAACTCAACCAAACATTGCAAAATACAAACTCAGATCTGAGCTGAATCAACCAAATTTGCCAGATACAAATATATATCAAAATGGGAACAGTTTACACTTTAGCCAGGTTCTTCAATGATGAATAGTAATCCTTGTAGGTTCCTTTTTAGGGCTACTTCCAATATTCCTTGATTTTAAAAAAATCACTCTCAACAGTCAGCTCTGTGGCATATACATTATCATCATCCCACATTTAACCACATGCAAATGTCAAGGACAGCATTTGGGTAGAGTGGTCATAGGGGTTGTCTAAAGGGATCTTGCTGGAGACACTTTTTGTTAAAGGAAGCAAACAGGCCAAGATAACTCCAAAATGATGGTGTACAGTTTGGCTTGGAGTATGCCTTTATTAATAATATACAAGCCTTCGTACGAGAATGGATCTGTATGAGAAGGGAACATGGGCCTAGAAGCCTTGTATCTAGGAACACCATAGCCAATAAACCATATAAAGTTGGCCTTCTGAGAAGTGAATTCTCTGGAGCTCCTACTGGAGGAGTGTAATCTCTGTTCATGAAGGTTCGGCACGAAGATGCTCTACTGAGCAACAGTTTATGGACAGAACAAGTAATACCCCATGGTCTGTATACAGAAGAAGACATTAGTCCTGTTTAAGACCCTGTCTCTTGATAAGAGGTAGAGGCAAAGGATGGGTCAACATGGGGATGGAGAGAGAGAGAAGCCTTCACCTTAGTTGCAAGTGATATGTTAGAAGAGCCATCGTGTTAGGAATTCGGAGCTTTTGTAGAAATGTTCACCAACCTGAAGTTTCACAAACCTTTGTCTGTCAAGTGTGTCCACATCAATTAAATAACATCAATATATAACAAGATACAGAGATTGGAATAACTGTCAAGAGTATCAGAAGGGGACACACCATGCAATCCTGGGGAAGTGAAGGGCAAGGGGATACATTTTTTACAAAGCCACCTAAAAGCCTTCTGGTTGGAAAACGTGTCTGCTAATAATTCTCAAGCTGAAGACAAACCCCCAACTGAACATTTTCCTGAAGGCCAAAATTTCCAATATGGGGATATCTACTGGAAAAAGCCCCATAAAAAATGTGAGCAGATATAATGATAATACCAACATGTGTTTTACTATTGTATGACATAAAAAATATATCTTCTGCTTTTATGTATGTATAATCTTTTCATAATTGAGTGTGTGGGCCTATACTTTTGGCACCTGCTATTTAAAGTCTTGATTTACAATGACATATGTTTCATTTTTACAAGAGTGTGGGGATGGTATGGTGAATGAAGCTGTGTTTGCGATATCTATTTTTATGCCTAATATAAGTGTCTCAAGCAATATCTTGAAGGATGCAGACGGAACGCTCAGAGAGAGGTGCCAAAATGCTGGGTCAACAAGCCCCAGGCAAAGAACTGGATTGCTTAAGCCAATCACTTTACCTGTCATCCTGAACAGAGCTCTGCTTCCTGATAGACATTGAGGAAAGGATGGACAGAAATGTGCTAAATGTTGCTAATGTGTCAATTAAATGATCACTAAATATTCTATGCTGGCAAATGTATAGAGTTAATGCCTATAATGATGGAATTCAATATATTTATTATCATTTTTTAACTTTTTATAAGGCTCTTCTTTCCCCTGTATGCATCTTTATAAAAGGCCTGACCAAAAAAAAGGCACACATTCTAATATTTTTTGGACCCATTTACCGCACCCATTCCCCATGGTAAAATTTTGATAATGCCCCAATATTTATTTCCATCTAGAGTTGCATTCATTTGTCCCCAAGATCTTGTATTGATGATAGGAGAGTCGGAGCGCTGTGCAAAATCTTCTCCAGCACATCCCAAAGACTCTCAATGGGGTTAGGATCTGGCCTATCCATGTGTGAGAATGATCTCTCTTACTCCCTGAACCATTCTTTCCCAATTTAAACATTCTGACATTGTCATCTTGGAATTTGTCTTTTCCATCAGGGAAGAATTGAAAAAATCAATTGATGGAGAACCCTGGTCATTCTGTGTATTCAGGGAGTCAGCTGACCTAATTTTTCTGGGCATATAATGCTGCTAAACTCAGACCTAAACAAGTGACGCAACCCCAAATTGTAACACTGCCTCTACAGGCACCTGAGATCATAACATTGCTCCCAAAGACACCCCAGATCATAACACTGCCCCCCACATGTACACCAGATCAAAACACTGACTCCACAGCTACCCCAGATCAAAACACTGACCCCACAGCACCCCAGATCAAAACACTGACTCCACAGCACCCCAGATCATAACACTGACTCCACAGCATCCTAGATCATAACACTGACTCCACAGCACCCCAGATCATAACACTGACCACAGCACCCCAGATCATAACACTGACTCCACAGCATCCTAGATCATAACACTGACTCCACAGCACCCCAGATCATAACACTGACTCCACAGCACCCCAGATCATAACACTGACTCCAGAGCACCCCAGATCATAACATTGACTTCACAGCACCCCAGATCAAAACTTGGACTCCACAGCACCCCAGATCAAAACTTGGACTCCACAGCACCCCAGATCACAACACTAACTCCACAGCACCCCAGATCATAACACTGGTCATATTGATATGGGGATGTCTCCTTTGTGGCTATAGCAGTCTCCACTCTTCTAGGAAAGCTTTTGTGAGATTTTGAAATGTCTCAGTGGTAAGTTTGGCTCATTTGGCCAAAAGAGCATTAGAGAGGTCAGGTACTGATGTTTGATGAGAAGACCCGTCTCACAATCGTGATTCTAATTCATCCCAAAGGTGTTTAGTAGGATTTAGGTCAGAACTCTGCTCAAGGCACTGAAGCTTCTACACGCCAAACTGATCAATCTATGACATTTTGAACCTGGCTTTGTGCACATTTGCACATTATTGAGGAAAAAGAAGGACCTTCAGCATTTGATACCTCAAGTTTAAATGTGCAAAGTTGTCCACCATGTACTTGAACGCTATAATCTTAACAGCACCCTTCACTGAACAAAAAGGAACTAGAAAATTTGGAAAGGTATTCACAAGCTTTTGGCCATATCGTGTATTTCAAAGCTAGTTGCACAATTCGTAAATTGACTAGAACATTGCCAGAAAATGATTTTGCAGCTCACTGACTTGCTAGTTGCCTGGAGCTCAAGATAAATAAATAAAATAATATAGAGACAGATCTTGCAGAGTCACAAGTAAAAGTATTTTTCTTTTTGTTTAAAGTAAGTTGGAAAATACTCCATACTCCAAATTGCCGGATTATGTTATAGTCCAACTGATAATAAAAACTATTTGCACAAAAGAAATATAACGTAATTGACTTAATTTTAGTGTAGGCGACTCAGGAGTATGACAATCAAAATTCTGTTAAGATAGTAATGAACCTACATTAAAACATGCTGAGTGGAAATAAGGAGAATTATAAAAAAAGTATTTGGCATTTCATTTTTGTGGGGCTGGAAGCCTGGTTAAGAAACACTGGTCCAGATAATGTTTTATCTATCCACCTTTAACCAATAACCGACAAATAATTAATCCTTGAAATGTTGCATTCCAATGAAATCTGTTACTTTATACATATCCATTCTTAAACATTAAAATAAAAAAAATCCAGGCAAAAGAACCCTTTAATAAAAGAGCTTTCTTTCTGGTGGCCCACGTCTTCCTCTCTTTCAGCACTTCAGCCATTCTCCATCAAACTCTTTGGAATTAAACACTTTGTGTTGGATGTCTGTGGACCCCGCTGTGCACTCTGGTTCCATTGTCTGACCCTTATATTATAGTTAAATCGTGTAATGATGTAGGAGAGGATGGAATCACTGCAGGAGACCCAGATATCTGACACCTTTGGAGGTGTAGAATCCTATAGAGACTGACAGAGGCTACAGAGCTCTAAAAGAAGGACGGCAGGAGCCACAGGGGGCCAAAGGGCTGAGTGGAAAACATCTTCTATTGCAGGAGCATTTATCCAAAATGCACAAGAACATCAGTCCAACTAAAACTAATTGTTCCATGTTTGATATAATCTGGAGAGTTAAAGCATCTGACAGATTTTTTGAATCTCTATTGGTGAGATCTCAGAGCAGAGTTCTAAGGTCTTGCACACCTGCTGTGCCCATTATAAGGGATTCAACTACTTCTGCATATAATGCTATTTATTTTATATTTAAAGTATAACTGCAGTTGCTGAAATACATAAAGGTAGATCATAAATGTTCAGGTGGAATAGGCAGTAAAGTCTTGCATTTTCAGGACCCAAAAAAAGGTAAGGGTTGTTTACTAAAAGTATCACATTTGGGTAGACTAGAGTCCCAACTTTCAGATATCACAGTCCATTGACTGTTAGATTTACCACAACAAAGCCCATGACCAACAGAAGTTTTATGCAATCTATGGTGAATTGTGGAGGTGAGGCTTAGATCTAGACCTGGAATAAGTTGGTTTTTACAAGCAAGTCAAAAGAGAAGGCCAATGGCCATCTAGGTTGGAATGCAAATGCGTGGACAATTCACAGGGCACTTGAAGGAGGCACCAAGGTTTCTGCAATTTGGTAGAATTGTCAGCTTGGAAATTTTCTTTTGACGGATACACAATATTTATTCAGGGATGTGGAATCAAGGTTTACTCTAGAGGGCTTTAAAATCTGGTCTTGACGATAAGTGTTGATGGTTTACTTATACCATGCTTTGGAGTTTCTGCAGAGGTTGGCTGTACAATATAAAATCTGGTTACATTAGATAGCAAACCCATAAGCACAACACAAATCCCACTTAATTTGTCAGCAATGGAGTATACACACACAGGTTTAGAATAAATCAAGTATACTTGCTGACTTTAGCACCTTTGGATATCATTATCTATTGGCTCACTGGTTTTATTTCCTGGCTATGGTTACTCTTTAAATAAAGATAATATCACCACTGTCTTCTATGATAAAGAGATGAAGGGACCGGCAATACAAGAAGCTGGTGTGATTACATCCACAGCTATTATTCGAGAGGCACATTGCTCTCACCTCCATAGCAAATGCATAATATGACCATGACTCCAGATTACTACAGACCTGGCTGCATAATAAAGTAATTTACTTTACAAAGGAGAGAGAATAATTCATTTGAAAGACATATTTGTTTTTACTTATTTGTGTTTAATGCAGAACCTTTTGAATTTCAATGTGCTTCCATCTAGTAGTTTGAGTAAAAGCAACATACGCCTTCCATCGTTGCAAAAATGACATTTCTGATGAAAAATAAAAGGAATGATTACTCAGCTAGATGAAGCAGAGGAAGCCAATGTACTATAGGAGAAAAAATAGACAAAGAATCCTGACCCAAGGAAGATTTTGCCTGGCTTGGTCATGATTGTAGAGGTAGATGAGGAGCAGTGTGTGTGAATATAGACTCTTGGTTGGAGAATAAGGGTCACTTCATTGGTGCATAACATTATACCTATTAAATCAATGTGTTTGAAAGGATTGGAGCCCCTCTTCTTCATGCTTTCTGTAGTTTTAGATCTGTTGGTAGTGGTGATGGTGTCTATGCCCTGCTGTGACACTGATGTTCTGGAATGTCTGTTGTGCCTGCAATACCTAAAACATTTTACCCTGAGGAAGCTCCAATTCCACTGAAACGCTTCGGCTATGTTTTATGTCATATGCAAATAAACTCATCATTGTTTTCCATCCAACTAGATTTTCTGTTCATCACATTTCTATTCATCTATGCCATGCACAGCGCTCCTCCTATAGCTCGACTATCTTTGTGTTTAAAGTGGCCCTATCTGAGGTCTTGTCATGAGCAAAACCAGCACAGATTGACAGACATACTCAAAAGATCTACCACTACAGCACATGTATAATACAGATTTTCTGACTGATTTCACTGATCTGAACCTTCTACTATGATAGGTAATTTAGGAGTTGGACTTCTGTAAGTTTTATTTATGATCCTGATAAAAGATTTCCCCAGGTACACAAAAGGGATTAAAAGCAAATACACCCCAAGTATGGGATAATCCTGTCTTTGAAGGCCGGTAACTGAACGATTTACTCTCATGACTGACATTGCAATTCATCCCATAGATGTTGAATAGAGTTAAGGTCAGGGCTTTGTAAATGAGCGCACATGAGTTCCTTCATTCCAAACTGATCAAACCATCTTTATTGGCATTTTTTTTGTGCAGTGGCCCAACAATGATGGAACAGAAAAGCATCTTCCCCAAACAGTTGGCAACAAAACAACAGTTGGTACTAATTTTCTTAAAAGGTCTTTGCATACTATAGAATTAACAGTACCTTTCCCTAGGAATGTCTAAAAAACAAAGAGGGCCATCTATATATTTTCAGCTATATAGTTTAGCTGGAATCACTGTGCTTGTCTCAAGCACAAAAAAGCCTTTTTGTCAGGTGTGTAGCTATAAATCAGGAGACCCCAGTAAAACTTTCATGGGACCCTTACCCACTTATGGTGGCCTCTGTGACCAAGGGGCCAATCAACTTGATGTCAATCACAGCCACCATAAGTCCTCTTCCTCCCTATTAAGGGCAACACAAGAGTGAGTAAAAGTATGGTATGTCTTCCAGTTTTAGGTATTCCTCAGCTACCCCCCTATTGATCACCTCCATTCTGCTCTTGAGGCTTCTTGCATGTGACCTCTCATCGCATGCCTTAAATGCTGAACAGAGGTCATTGATAGTGAGGGGCTGCATGGAAGCGGAAGGTAGTGAAGGAGGTATTATACTTTTATTTACCCACTGCACTGGTTTGCATAGGAGGAGGCCTGGAGGAGCAGCAACTACTGAGGAGGCACTGAAGGGTGGGTAGAAGTTAGACCCCCATAGAGGCCCGGATCACCAATGGCCATAGGGGCTGCTTCCCTAAGTGTTACGCCAGTAACTTGGACAGCTGTGTTTTGTATATGTAGGAAAAATAAAGGAGAAACTAAAAAAAATCCAGCCACATAAATGTAATAATTATGCTGGGAACCCAGAAAGCCAGAGGAATAAAATACATTTCTTAATTAACAAAGATGAAAGCACTAGAAACAAATCGCTGCAAATATATACATTCAGGGGAGGAATATATGATAGATATTAATATGCTTATAAGACTGAAATAAATGGCAAGCTAACAAAGGTGGGGGAAATCTGAGCATTATGCAGTACATAAATCAAACGTAAGCCAACAGATGAAAACATGGTAACTAATTACTGAGGCCCATTATTGGTAATGTGCACTCATTCTGCGGAGTGGCCGTTCATTAAGATAACTGTACCAATGCCAATGCAAAAATAAGATAAATGGCACAACATCAAAATGTAAAAATATAGAACAATGAATTCTATTAGCAAGGGGAAAAAGTGTGTATGGTTTAGTACTGTAAATAAACAGACGGCCAATCAATGGTGAAAAGTTTGCCATGTAGTCTAAGTCTTTGCCACTCATATACTCTACGGCCAAAAGTTTGACCACGTCACCACTACCTATATAGCCAAAAATATACAAACAGCTCAACAAAGTCAATTAAATATTGTGCAATATGCTTTAAAGCACACAAGATGACCGCAATGTAACTAGATTGTGCCATGGGGGTTGATTTAATAAAAGGATACAGATTCTTCACATAGCAAAGTAGATAAGTGGATCCCTGCAAGGGATATTTCCCTTAGCTTTGTAAATGAGATGACGCTCTGCTGACTTTAATAATGTGCAAAGAACAATCCAGTTTTTTAAAGAATTCCTTGCACGCGATTGGCAAAGTGAACTAATACCACATTCAGTAAGCTAAGTGAATTAGGTCTTGCAAGTCCATCAGAACATTTTGGACAAAACACCAGATCTTTGGGGAAAGCCCCTTGAAAAATTTAAGTGGACTGCACAGAGCCCCAACTTAGAGCCCATTGGAAATATTTACTTTCTCTAATGAATTTAAACATCAGTTGTTTGAGTTTGTATGTGACCTTGCAAATACTCTTTTGCCAAAGTAGGCAAAAGGTCCCACAGATTCACTCCTAAATAATATGGAAAGCCTTTACAGAATGGAGAATAATATGGCAGCAATTTCCATATTAACATCCCTAGTTTTGGATTAGGATGTCCTACAACCTTATGTACTGTATGAGTATGGGCCTATACAGTTGATAGCTGGTCTGCATCCTACTGGATTTCCAATTGGTAAGTAAGGCTGCTCATAACAATTATGGGCTAATAGGATTGGGAGGACATTGACTAATGCTAAAGGTAATACTGATGCTACCAAAAAGTGTAGGAATATGTATATTTGATCCTTCATGGTTTGTAGCCTTCCAGTTTGACTTTCTACTTGTGGAGTTGTAGTCTCTATCAGAATGTAAATTACCAAGTATTATTTTAATGGAAATGCATATTCAGAAATACTGAAAAGTACTTTTGAAATGAAATTAATCTGTTCAAGTTTATATAGGACTGGTTTAGGTTAACCTGAGAGGTATGGTTCTCAAAAGTGAGGGTTAGGTTTAGGTGTTTCACATAAAGAGTTTAGGAACTGGTGAAGTGAAGAACTAGTAAAAAGTGGCAAGTTATGTGTTTTAGTACAACATTTTTATTTGTTGTCTTTGAAAGTTCTTTGGGTTGACAGCACAGCATCTAAACCAAAAATATTGAGCTTGCCTACTTTAGTTGAAAAATCCATCTACTCTACAATCTACTCCAACCTTGCCCTGGCCATAAATGGACTTTTTCTTCATAGGCTTCTACCTGGATGATTCCACGGTGTCTGCAGTTATCTGGTTGATCCAATTTGCCTGATTTATTAAAGCTCTCCAGGACTGGAGAAGGTAGATTATCATGGGAGAACCTTGTTCATCTAGCACAGAGGTATCCTACCTTTTCAGACTGGAGGACCACAAAATTAACCGGCCCTGGGCCATGCATGTGTGGGGGGCCAAGTGTCACTCAAAGGGGAAATGATGCCAGAACCCGCCCACTCTCCCAAGTCTGAGCCTGCAATGGGAGAGTGAGCGAGTTGTTTCCCGAGACAATCCGCCCACTTCCCTGAGCCTGGGACCTCTACGGGAGGCATCCACAGCTATAGCTGGTGCGTTTACCCAGCGGGGTCCTTCCCCTGACCCCACTTGGGGGTGCACCAGCCAGGGGACCACTAGTTGGCCACCGCTGATCTAGCAAATCTGAAATAAATTCCTTAAAATTAATTTGCTATTAATTGGCAAATATTTTGAATCCTGGACCAGATCCATTTGAGGTATGCTGGATAACCCAAATATAGTCTATCTTCTCTAGTCTTGGAGAGCTTTATTAAATGAGACCCAATATTTCCAATTTGTTCTCAGTTTACCCCATGGCCTTTCTCCAAGTAGATGCTCGGACCTAGCTCCTGCAGGTATTTTCCCTTGGACCATGTGCATTTAATGTACAGCGCTGCGTAATATGTTGGCGCTATATAAATCCTGTTTAATATTAATAATATGTCACTTTTATGTTACGTGGGCCTTGTCAACATCTCACCTCTCAAAGTTGTTTTTTGATTACTGACCTTCACACCCCCACATGGCAAAAGAAAATCCAAACAATTCTGCAAAAATAAACTTCTTACTTTATTTTCATAGACTTTTTCCTACCAGGGCTACGTTTCAGTAATGGGTCCAACAAAACTTCTTCTAAAACTTCTTCATTTCTCTAAGCAATTTAAGACTACATGGTTTTAGGCAGAGTGTTTTAGAAAAGAACTCTATTTTACTGAAGAAATATAGATCAATTTTTATAGTATCTGAAGAAAGAATTGTCTTACACAATCTGTATTGTTATAGCAACAAATTGGATAGGAGTTTTCCCAGGAGAAGATTATTGAAGACAGTGATTGGTTTCTATGGGTAGCACGGTCTGAGAGAAGTTTTCTCTGAGATACTTTGGAAAATCAAGCCTACCAGGCTTTGTTGTATGTTCGCAGTTCTCCTAAAGAAGGAATGATGTAAAGAAACAATTGAAGTTAGATGCCTTTAGCTGTGGCTGTTCTTTTTTTTGCCCACTATTCATAATTTATTATTACAACCAACGATAGATGGAATTGACCAGGGAACAACATAACTTTGCTCTATAAAATGAATGGAGCTCTTACAGTAACCTGTTACCTAAATAATAAATACAGATGTGATAGGTGGAATGGAAACAAAAATAAGTTATTGCTATTAGAACAAGGAGAAAACTTGGTTAAGCCATGTTGGTGGCACAGGACAGGCATTGTGAAACATCATTTCTGAAATATACTTTAATGGACAGTAGGGATTATAGATTAAAGGGATGGGGATGGGCCATTCCAGTGTTTTCCAACCAGAGAACTGTGGAATCTTGGGGTTCCTCAAGAGGTTGCTAGAGGTTCCTTGAACAGAGAAGAAAGTTTAACAGATCCAAATGATCTTTTTGGCTACCTGTAAGGTGAAATTCTTCCCATTGGGCAGCAATGTATGGCGGGGGTTCTTCCCACTGACCACCACACTAATTTACTGTGAGCTGTGGACATAGTAATTATAGCAGGGGTTTCCGGAAGACCTGGAAGTTTTCTTCAAGGGTTCCCCCATGCTAAAAAGGTTGGAGAAGGATGGGTTATACAATATGAAGCATCTGGTGTGAATGTCTTTGGCTTTCCTATTTAGCCCTTAAATACAAATGCTGGAAGGTAATTGGCTGCTGAGCCAAATATATATTCCTGTGGTTCCTATGATATGGCCCCTAAAAGGATGTAGGTAGATACAGTATTTCTAAAATATGTTTTCATAATCCTCCATATAGATATTTATATTCCATGTGACATCTGATCATCTCTTATGTAGACTTATTAGACATCCTCAAATGGAATGATGGGCATTCATTGGCTTGCTCTTGGTAATGATGGACATTAGTTGGCTTGCTCTTCTATTTTGTTTTTCCACAAGATTTTAGAACACATTTAAAGGAATGGTGTTCTTCTGTGAAAAGAGAATTTGTAATGCCAAGTATTGATGTTGGATAAGAAGATCCAAATCCTCTAACCATTCTGATTCAAAGGTGCAAAGGTGATGAATTATAGGTATTTGAAGACCACCTAACTTGAACAACACCAACAATATTTTTTTGGAGTCTAAAATGCCTTTGTATGTTGTAGGATTGGGATTAGCATTCAAAAAAATCAATGAACTCAATCATTTAGAGAAAACTGTGTTCTTTTTGCCATATAGTATAAGTTCTACATATGTAGAAGATCTCTAGAGCTCCTTAAGTAAAATGTGAGAGGTGGTCTTGCCTACACTACCAATCAAATGCTTGCTTTTGGTTCTTTTGGTTCTAGTTTACGATAAATTATGAAGACAACTGGTCCATACCTCTCAAATTTCACACCTTCACTTTCATTCCCTACAGTTTTCCTACATCATATAAATGCCAGTTTTATGATGAAATCATAAAATGATTCAATATCTTTGTTTCATGTAAAGAGACGACGCTAAAATCCAGGGGCCTGGAGCACAGTTCAGATCAATCCAACTATAAACCACATACAAAATTATTTTTAGCTTTTGAAATGCTAATTTGTAGTATACATTAGATAAAATCCAGCAATTTCCAGTCCATAATTAAATTCAAAGCAAAGATGTGTATTCAGCAGAGATCAGATTTAATATGAGAATGTTGTAGATTAGTGAATTTTCTCTACTAGGTGAACTCGTATGCTCATTGAGCTCATCCTCCGGACTTCTTAACCATGCACTGCTTACTGCAGAAATTGCTGGTGCTCTACTTCTCTATGTAGTCCATTCTTGGATGCAGGAAATCATTATCTGTGGTGGCCTATTACTCTCCAACCCATGTGGGTGGAGGACCTGCACTTGCCAGGAGTGTAGGTTTGAGGAGCACTGATGTTCCAAAAAAGGAGCATGAGATATAGAGGTGGGCTGTTAAGGGAAATCTAGACTTATACAATTGCCTTCAAATCCTTCCACAATTCTTGTCCTACTTACCTTTCCCTCTAGCCGCTCTCTTTGCTCCTTCAATGACCTACTAATGACTTCCTCACTCATAACCTCATCACACGCAGGGCTCCCAGACTTTTCTAGAGCTGCCCCGACTCTCTGGAATAGTCTTCCTCGTCCTATTTGGCTTGCTGTGCTTGGCTTACTTTCTGTGCACTCAAAACCCAATACTTCACCTTCACCTATCCGTCTTCTTCTGTCTCCTAAACCCTCACTAGTCACCCACCATTCCAAATACCCCCTCCTATTCTGTACTACTTCCCTACCTCTTAGATTGTAAGCTCTTTTGGCCAGAGTCCTCTTCTCCTCCTGTGTCACTGTCTGTATCTGTCTGTCATTTGGAACCCCTATCTACGGTACAGCGCTGCGTAATATGATGGCTGTTAAAAAAATACAGTTTATTAACAATATTAATTCAAAGTGGATCCAGCATCAGCTATATGTTTTAATGGTTTTCGTGTCAAGCGCATGTATGCTAAGTAACACTTTAGGCATCAGGCATCCTTTCAAGTTCTGATACATTCTATCAATCCCTGATGAAGCAGCAGTGTTTGGTCCCCGAAACGCGTTAGCTAATGTTCATGTAATTTTCAATTATTTTTGGAATCCTTATTTCTGGTTTGGTTCTGAATGTGTTTTTTGTGTATGGAGTATGTTCCCTGGCACTCACTGCCCTGTTTGTGCGAGGCCTTGCCAAAGCCAATGAGATTATTGAATATATTTATTCCCCCTGCCACTGTGAGCCCCATAACCTCTTAGGTTCGTCATTCTACTAGATTGTAAGCTCTTCGGGGCAGGGTCCTCTCCTCCTCCTGTATTACTGACTGTATTAGTCTGTCATTTGCAACCCCTATTTAATGTACAGCGCTACGTAATATGCTGGCGCTATATAAATCCTGTTTATTAATAATAATAATAATAATAATAATATTAATAATTTTCATTTTTCTCCAGAAAGATGAAGCAATTCTTGTTTAAGAATTTAGAGTCACAATCAACTTCTGGGATATTGATGGTGATTTAGAGGTGATTCAGTCATATAAATCTTGGAATCTCCGCAGCTCTCTGACATGAATGTGCCTCCCTCTGCAGCCTCTTTACTAATCCACAATGTTGAAGTCTATGTAGAAGAGACTGAGGACCTTCTGCCTGCAGCAGAATTATGACATCATCTCAGCCTAGGTAAAGTCATTAAACTGAAGCTCAGCAATGGTTTTTTAAATAATAAAATTTAAAGGTGCTGTTCCAAAAATGATATTGCTCTGCATCCATGATGTATTCAGGTTTGCAACAGATGGCAGATAATCCACCTAATGTACTGTAGGTTCCTATCAATGGAGCATAAGTAAGTGCATTTGCTCATCACTGTGCACATCTGGTAAATGAAGGGAAGATCCACTTTGTCTAATAAAGGCCTATGGGCCCAGTTGGCACCCCACTGTAGGTGCACCCACAATGATGCATTTGGTGCCACACTACTGCATTAAAAACACTTCAAATAAAAAACACTTCAACAAGCTGCAGCTTATTAATGAGATAAGCCGACAATTTTTGCCACATTACAATTCCCTCTGGGTATATTCATTTGGAATAATTATCTGCAGGCACGGAGAACCATTGAAGGCTCCCATCTATATGCAGCCGTCTGCAATCTGCTAAACCATGACGGACAACCAAAATCACTCTTTTTCCACCGCTGCTTACTCAGAAACAGCTGCATGAATTTTACAAAAAGCTATTCCAATTTTCCCAATTCTTTACCACTCAACTCTATCACTCCATGCAGCCTCAGAGCTCTCCTCTTTGTAGTCCAATTCATTTCAGTAATATCCCCTTTGGCCATCATTGTAAGTAACTGAAAGCTCTAATACCGCACATCCCTTCTTTTGGAACCAATCCAACAATTTAGCACTTGCCAATCCAATCGCATGTCAGTGTCATGCCAACGGCATTGTGGGAGTTGTATTATTATTATTTGGGGAGGGGGGGGGGCGGCGGCGAGATTTAGATATGAGCTACTACTGGATTCACACATTTATGCTTTAATGCTACCCACTGGCAAATTAACATTCAGCTAAAATCCCATTATTAGGAAAATCCATACTAGCTGTGATTTTCTAATAGGCGTTTAAAATTTCGCACAAAGCATAGTGATCATTATTTTTGACAACTCCTATTTTGCCTGGCATACAACGCATCCCCTTTGCAATGATATGACAATCACACGCTAGGCAATATCTGTGATACAGCTTATAGACTCATCATTCACCTAAAACATTCCTCAGTCCTGGCATTGCAAAAACTTATACAACTCTGGAGCTAAGAATATGTTACATGGAAAGAATCGACTTAAAGAGACATCATCAATCTTAATATTGTCAAAGCCCCCTCCAAAAAAAGGTGAGATGGGTGCTTTAAAAACGGTCAGCAATAAAAGTTAGATTTAAGTTGCATGGATATACATGATAATCACCTCTCTATATAATTGTCACTATATATAAGGATTGCACAAATGGCACAAAATAACACGAGCACATCATTTAATTACTTGAGCATGGGATCCAAGCACCTGAGAGAATAATTAGGCTTAATATTAAGCTTCGGCTATGGAAGAAGATGAACTATAACCATGCAGCCCATGTATGCTTCCAAAAAAGAATCCAATTTTTCAATGAATACAAATAAAAACATTTAGATTTTTTTAATACCATACCTGACATGCAAACGATGAAATTGGCTTGTAGGAAAAACACCACCTCCCAAACAATTTCCATTCTACGATTTTCATACCAACTGCATCACTCAACGGAACAATCAATAGAACACTTCCCAATGGCAAGGTCCCTCTCTGCTTGAGTGTATTTCCCAAATATGTTTACTCATGTCCAAACTGAAAAAAAAAAAACCAAAGCGAGGACCTCAACTCGATCCTGTTCTTTCCATCAGAGGCAGAGAAAAGAATTTAAAAACTGGATAATATAACAGAGAGAAAAAATTATTTAAAAAATCCAAATTTGTATGAAAAACAGGTTATCTCCAAAGCCAAATCTTCTAGAGAAGCAGAGGCAATAAAATAGGGCTAAATGAAGAGTTGGCCAGCAAGATCATTATCCGTGCAGTCGATCCCCCAGCCATGGACATTAAAGCTTTGGAGTTTTATCCCTTCAATGCATCTCCCAAGACAGTCATGGTCATCCTTGTTTGAGCTGGGGGTCCCCCTAGGAGAAAGGTGATTGAGAGAAATCAAATCATGAAACAAATCAAAACATTTTGCAGAGAAAAAAGAGAAATTGAATTGAAAATAACACCAGTGTGATGTTATGTGACTGACTGCAGCAAGATAGCATTGCAAAGGGTTTAATTTTTTTTTTTTTTAGCCAAGGTTCCTTATTTGGACACCAGGGGGAGCTGAAGCACTACATAAAAACCTCCTATGAGCCCCTAATGCACATCCTACAGAATTCAGGTGTACAGTCATTTCTATACATATGACTACATTAGATTTTTATACTTGCAGTCAGATAAATCCTAGACATGGCTGGACTGCATGCACTAAAAGCAAGCTTTTTTTTCTTTGCATTGCATTTTTTTTTAAGAATGAAGCTTTTGCCATTTGCAAAGGACTCTATTTAAGCTCTTTTGTATCCTGGCATATTGGGCTTTGTAGAAGAAAAGCTGGCATGCTGTGTAATCAGCCAAATATCCTGAGGCTCTTCTACCTACCAGGTAATCCAGGCTGGCACTGTCCTGTGCTGCTCCCTTCCAGAAGGTGCTGTCACTGGGGACACATGGGTGATCTTTGGAAAAAGAAGTAGGTCAGATATTGGCAGTTTATTCTACTTTGGGGACATTGGCTTGGCTGGAAGGGTAGAAGTGCAGTCCAGATAGGAAGGGTAGGAGTGCAGTCCAGATAGGTGATCACTGGAGGAGATTAATGCCAAGAGAAGGCAGCCTGGCATGGGAGGAAGCACTTTCATCTGCTGCAGGTCAGTGCTGATGGGATTCCAGAGTTTACAGTAAGTCCTGATAGTTCTTCATCCAAAAACACTGAGCAGATGATTAGATCTGTTCCTAAACTCATGCGCACAGGACCCACAGATCCTCTAGAACTCAGCAATCTTTCCTTGCACCCTGCACAATTCAAGCATTAAAAGCCATCAGAACCCCCCAGAAGTCCACATGGTGCCAGGCAGCTTTCAGACACAAGAGCCCCCACCTCTAGATTTGGTGCAGGAGAGCTGAGGGAGCTGTCCAGGGTGCTGAACACATCCAGGTGCGCAATGTAGATTCCAGGCACAGGGAGGGAGTGCTGCTTGTATTCCAAGCTGTCTGTGTACAGTGTGCAATGAAGCAGGCTTGTATTCACTGGCAAACTCTGCCCATCCTGACCTGCAGTCACTGCCTGCACTGACAACCCCCCCACCACCAAGCTTTGCAGACTGTCAGTCAGTTAGTTGCATCATGCATGGTCATCCCAGCCACCAGCAATCCCTCCTAATTCCTATTCAAGGAAAAAACATCCTTGTCACTTGGGGGACTTTACTTAGTAAGAGGCAATGTAGACACAATCCATATTCAGTGTATACAGACTGCTAGCAATCCCAAAAAGACACCCCCACCTCCCAGTCCATGCACTGTGATTACTACATAACCTCTCTCCATTGCTGATATGAACATTTCCACCATTGCACCCTTTTTGATTTCAATGTGAAACTATTTTACTGGTGGTAATATATAATAAGCAAAAACTTTTGATTTTCCTCAACCAGCTGCACTTTTTTGGATTGCTTGTTTTGATGTATTTATTTTATTGCATAATATTTTTTTGTTTGTCTTTTTTTTCAAAAAATAGTTTATTGGTTTATAATTTTTTAATTACAAACATTGGTAAAATAAACAACAAAAAGGGAAAGGGAGCATAGTATAAGGGGGTCATCAAAAATAATTATCATTTCTTAACTGTGCAAACTAGCCTAGATTTCCATATTCAAATAAAACTCGAGAACTATTAACTATACATTGTTATCTATACAAAAGGTTTAATCAAGAGTTATTATAACATAACCATTCTTCATATCTTTTTAATCAATTTTCATATGCTGTCATTTTCATTTTTCATAGCTTTCTTCTTATATGTAAAATGATCTTTGCTGTCCTGGTCATGTCTGCACATGTTATCCCTGTAGACCTAAATGGGGATGTGTGCAGAGGCAGATGATTCCATAGAAGTCCATGGGCTGTAATGCATTGGTGTGATCAGGCCATGGTGGCAGGATGGAAATAATTAGTGGAATGGCGGATGTTAGTATGGATCTGTGGAAGGGGGAGGAGGTTGGCTTAGCTCAGGGGAAGTTGGCACAGGATAGAAAACATAAAAAATCTGGTATTGGAATCTGCTATTGGAAAGTTCACCTCACTTCCTATCTGGGATAATGTTGTCACTTCCCCCACTCTATCCAAAATCAAGCCAAAATCCAGGCAAGCTATGGCTTGACATATACTAGTAGCTACAAAAAAAAAATTAAAGGGTATGCAGAAAAATTGGAAGGGTTTGAACCTCTTTCTGTTTTTTTTTACTGTCTGTAAACAGCAGACTGAACATAGTCTCTCAAAATGCAAAGGGTTAAGGAGGAGGAGGGGCGTTTCAATATTGGACCGAGCTACTGTGGCTCAAGGGGTGAAGGGCTGGGAGTGTAGTTGACATGCCAGACTGATCCATAATCACTCAAGGTTTAAATAGCTGGGTGGGGACATGTCATAAGCAAACTTAGCAACAACCATCAATCATGTTAGGGAGGTTGTGAATGGAGGTGTGTTAGCAGTAGACTGAGCCACAGTCACCGAAGATGTGAAGAACTGGGCAGGGGTGTGTCAGTAACAGACTGATCTCCAGTCATTCAACACGTTAAAGACCTAGGTGAGGGTGTGTTAATAGCAGGCAGAGCCATAGTCAATTATTATATAAAGAACTGGGCCAGGGACAAATCAAGAGCATACAGATCATCTGGACTGGATGGGGGCATGTAAGCCACAGTCAATCAAGATGTGATGGGCTGAGCAGGGGCGTGTCAGTAGCAGACTGATCTCCAGTAACTCCGCATGGGAGGACCTTTGTGGGAGGGGTGTCAGCAGCAAACTAAGCCATAGTTCCTCAGAATATAAAGAGCTGGGGGTTATCACTCACAGGCTAAGCCACGGTCACTCCATATGTAAAGAACTGGGCAAGGGTGTCTTAGCAAGCAAACCGATCCCCGGTTGCTCAAGATGAGATGGGCTGAGCAGGGGCGTGTCAGTTGCATACTGGTCTCTTGTCACTCCGCATGGGAGGACCAAGGTGGGGATGTGTCAGCAGGAGACAAAGCCATATTCACTCAAAATATGAAGAGCTTGGTGGGGGCATGTCAGCCGCAGGCTAAGCCACAGCCCCTCAAGATATGAAGGGGCGTGACAGCAGCAGACAGATTATGCGACTGCAGGGCACGGCATAATGGCATGGCATCCTGAAGTTATGGGGAGACAGAAACTGATCATTGTAGGACAAATCTGCTTCCATGCTTGTCATGGTCAGAAAGAAAGAACATGGCAATGTTGAACAAGGGGACTGGTGGAATCATAAGGTACATAATGTTTTTCCCTGTAATTTTCTAAATAAAAGCACTTCCTATGTGCACTGCACAAGAAAAAAAAAAGTCTCTAATATTAAAATTACATTTTACCCAGCTTTTGATCACCCCTAATAAAGATTTCTAGCAAACCTTTTCAGAAGCCTTTCCCACCTCTCGGTCCATGCAATGTGATTGCTGCTATTTAGCCCTCCCTGTTGGTAATATGAACATTATTCCTGTTCTCTGGAGTACGCACCTTCGTGTGTTTATTGTGCACTCTCCGTGCAGTAAGCCTCAAGGCTAAAGCATTTTAGTTATACCACATTAACCTATCTGGTCCTCTGCTAACTGATTTAATTACACAGATAATTTCTCAGCAATGAAAGGGGTGAAATTTAAGTGAAAGATATAAGGCAAATCTGCATTTAATGCCCTGGATTATTTTGGTGTGAGATATAGTTTATCCCTAATATCAATGTCCCCAATCTTTTGCATGGGGTTGGATAATCCATAAGAGCTGTTTCAGCTTTTCTTGCTTGCTGCATAATATATATTTTTTACATTTAAAGTGAACAGATCATGGAAAAAGGTTTTCTTTAAACAAACCAAATTGCTAAAATCACATATAAACTTATAACAGAGATGGGTAAAACTCTCGTCGGGTTATTTTTGTCTTGTTGGAGGAGATATCATTCACTTCTAGTTCAGAAGATGCAATAGGATGTCAGAGTAAATCTCCATAAAGTAGGGGGAATTACCTCCATTATTTACGCAGTGATCACCAGAACTGGTTGGAAGATTCTCCCCACCTCTTGTTTTAATGGCAACTCATAATTTTGGTTCTCCCGTTGCTTTTTGTTTGGGTGAGTGTGATCACCAAACGAAGGGCCAATGTCCTCAATGGGGCTATAAATGGTCCTCCAAACTTGCCAAAGGGCCTTCTCCATGCTTTTAAAATCTACAATTTACAGGTTATATGATTAAAAAATTGTTTTGCGTTTTTTTCATTGCATTAAACCTGGTGATCCTGACACCTTGTGCAAAAACTTACTGGTATACGGTGACAGGTTTCTTGTCACCCAATCACATGGGCTTCTGAAGGTGACTACACAAGGTGGCAATTTCTGCACACATTACACAGGCATGGTCCACACCAACTGGAAACTCACCCTGAGAAATGCCATGTTGCCATTGCTAGAAAAAAATCCTTTTGCCAATTCCTATTCCCTTCCATTTCAAAATTGGTTATCCCCAATGAGGAAGCGGGGGTATGGAACCCCAGAAAAGTGTTGGCTTTTTAATGTACACTATAGATATTATAAATCTAGACACTGATTAATATTTTGACACTCTTCTTTTTATAACTCTGAAAAAGGCCACATAGACATCTAATCACCAACAGCTTAAACAGCCATCATAATACCAACGCTCCCTAAATGGTACAATTACACCACAGTACTACGAGACACAGTCCTCGGTTAGGTCCTGCATCATTTGGTTGCAGTTTGCTTCTTGTTGAGTTAATCTTAACATTGGTGCTGTAAACTGTAATTGCATCGATGGGGCTTTGCAGCCAGAAGGATCTTGTAAATATATAACAGGCTTTGATCAATCGCATCCAATGATTACAACAAGAAGTCATAAATTTAAAGTTAAATGTAGCTCTGGCACTGTAAAGAAAGCAATAGTATGTCTTCACAGGCAATATCCCCTACAATTGTGCCTATTTAGCAGATGCTGTGACTGTTCTCTCATCTTGCAGGTAATGAACTCCATCTGTGCCTGTTGTACTTCTAGTATTATTGCCATTGAGTGGAAACTAATGACAGAAGCAACACCTAATGCTTGAAGAATGTGGCTTTCCATTTTTCTCCTACCATGACGGGTCGCGGTTTGCCATGGAAATTAAAGGAAAACCCAAATCAGAATTGAAACTTCCAAAAAATAAGAATTATAACAGGTTTTATGCATTTAGAATTTATATCTTGTTCCTCCAAAGCCAGCATCAGTGCTGAAGGGTTCCACAAAAATTCTCATCCATTGTGAACATTGTCTAAAGTCTAACTCTAACCCTAATCATTCTAGGTACTCTTGATTGCCAACATTATGTGGACACCTGCACAGCGCACTTAAGAAAACTTTTTGACATCCGGTTACAAATCAGAGGGCATGCATAAGGAGTCACCCCCTTTTGATTCTCATCCATTGTGAACATTGTCCTCAAGCCTAACTCCAACCCCAACTTTTCTAGGTTCACCTGATAGCCAACATTTACACCTAAATGGGCTTTTGATAAAGAGTAGGTCCCCTTTTGATTCCATTTTATTGCGAACATTGTAACTTTAACCCTAGCCCCTAAGAGTACTCTTGATGGCCAACATTATGTGGACACCTGTCAACATTATGTCATTATGTCAACACCCCTAAATGAGCCCTTAGACATTCCAAATATGTGGGCATGTATAAGTACTCAGCCCCTTTTTGATTCTAAAGCAAGCACCTGTGCTGAAGGGTTCAACAAAGATTCTATATCCACTGTGAACATTGTCATCAAGACTAACTCTAACCCTTGTGGATACTCTTGATGGACAACATTTTGTAGACACCTGCACATTACACCTTAAAAAGCTTTTTGAACCCATTCCAGATCTGTGGGCATTTATAAGGAGTAGGTATCCTTCCGTTTCTCATTTATTGTGAACATTGCCCTCATGTCTAACGCTAACCCTAACTCTTATAGGTACACTTGATGGGCAACCTTACGAAGACAAAGGAAAAACACAGCTAAATGAGCTTTTGGATATTCCATTCCAAATCTGTGGGCATGTATAAGTACTCAGGCCCTTTTTTAATTCTCATCCACTGTGAACATTGTCCTCAAGCCTATCCCTAACCCTTGTGGATGCTCTTGATACATTTGGTAGACACCTGCACATTACACCCATTCTAGATCTGTGGGCATTTGTAACGAGTCAGCCCCTATTGATTCACATCCATTGTGAATATTGTCCTCAAGTCTAACTCTCACCCTAATCCTTATAGGTACACTTGACGGACATTTTGTGGACACCCAAGCATCACACTTAAATTAGCTTTTTGGGCATCTCATTCCACATCTATGGGATTTTGTCAACCACCTTTTGGGTCTCATCCACTGTGAACATTATCCTCAAACCTAACCCTAACCGTTCCAGGTACTCCTGTTGCCCAACATTATATGGACACCTGAACATCACACCTGTAAGCTTTTGGGACATCCCGCTCCAAATCTGAGGGCATTGTCATTGTTCTCCAGCCCAACTCTAACCTTTCTAGGTAATCTTAACGGCCAACATTTTGTAGAGACCTGCACATTACACCTAAATGAGCTTTTCCAACCTTCTAATCCCAGGTTATGGGCATCTATATGAAACGAGCCCCCGCTTTGAGGCTATAGCAGTCTCCACTCTTCTAGGAAGACCTTCCTAAGATTTTGGAATATGACTATGGGTCTATGGGAATTTGTGCCCATTTGAAATTAGATCAGGTACTAATATTGGGTGAGATGACTTGGTTTGTACTTGGTATTCCATTTCTAAGGTGTTCAGTAGTGTTAAGGTTAGGGTTCTATGCAGGTCACCCAAGTCCCTCCACATTAAACTCATCAAACTATGTCTTTTTGATGGAGATGGATTTGGGCACAGGGGCACATGCTGGTAGTTGCAGTGGGCAAGGTTGCCACAATGTTTGCATGCTGTGGAACTAATAGTATCATTTTTTAAACACATTTTGTAGGGTTCACATTATTTTGACCATATAGTGATGATCAATGGTTCGGTTAATGGTTAACAGCATAGTGGGTGAAACTAAAATTGAATCTCCTGATCTGTTTACTTAAAGGGCGTTACTATAGAGAAGATTGAAGCCAATGGAATTGAATGACAACCAGGCAACTAACATTTTCTAGAAGGAAACAATAACAATCTGAGTATAGAGCCTACAATCTCTTCAAAGGAGGTCCAGGTCTACAAATAACAATAGTCAATCATAATAAAACTAGTTTTTGTTATGTGATATTTACCTTTAATGCACAGATACTTAACAGTACCTGTTTCTGCCACTAGATGTCCTCTGTCTGATGGCCAGCATCATTCAACCCCTATTCTCTGAGCCCAGGCAGCTGTAGCCATGACTGAATATTGAATGAAGGAGCAGCACAACAAGCTCTCCGTCATTCTGCCTTCTCCTCCTCTCAACGTGTTTCTTGTCAGGACATGATCTAATTAACCTATTGTGCTGCTTCCCTCTTTCACACTGGTATTTGAATAGGCTATTATAGTATTTATAATTGCAGATCTGCCTTTATTTGTCTCATTTACATTTCCAATAATCTATCAGCTTTAAGAAAACGGCTGGCTGGTTAGTGGAAGCTAAAACCATAGATATTGTATTTCATCTACAGCTCTATAAATATCTGAAGCTAAGATATAATGACATGGTAGGGGTAGCATATCTGTACCAGCCAACCAGATAATATCTTTGGCCAGCCTAGTGTGATGTAGACTAATGGAATGACACAACTGACTGGTTGCTACGGGTTACAGGGCCTTCGTGTAAGCTGCACAATAGGCCTTGAAGTGTTCTCAGAAATTAGCAAATTGTATTTCTAAACACATTTCACAGCCGCCGCTCAGCCGGGGCCCCATGACAGGAGTGAGCCAGGTGATCGAGACCTCAGCAATAAACGTGGCTTCCCGTAAGTGAATCTAGGCTCGGCTGAATTGACAGCACTCCATGAAAGTGGATGTAACGTCAAACCACTCCAGTGATTCTCAGCATGTTTTCCTCTTTTTTTAATATATTTATTTATTTCCCCTCAGCAAAGGATGCATTTATTCAGAAAGCGATGTCATTGGCCTTGTTTGCTAGATTTAGATGGATCTGTACAGTAAAAACTAAAAGCTTGAGTTTTGTAGGAACAAGAGAAGTGTGGATGAGCAATGCGTAAACAACAATACAAAGATATAAAGGTAAAAATAACACAATATGTACATATAGGTGGAAATTATTAATAAATCATTGGGTTGCAAAGCTATTCCTGTATTTAGGATCGCCAGGTTTGGGTTATATATGCTTTTCCCTAAATTGATTTATTGATCACTTTAAAATACAATAGAACAATAGAAGAAAAAAAATGCAAGCAGGTAGGTTTTTATTGCAGAAGTACCAGGCGATGCCCCGCCTGCAATAAAACCAACCTACCTGCCTGCTCACAATCCTCTCTATAGCAGAGCATGCGCACCTTAATGTACAGAAAATATTTTGGTTTGGCCAGTTAAGATGACCGAAGATCCTGAACCAGTGTGAACAGGCAGGTAAGTTCATTTTATTGCAGGTGGGGCACTGCCTGGTACTTCTGAACAACCTGCCTGCTTGCATTTTCTTTCTTCTATTGTATTTTAAAGTCTTTAATAAATCAATTTACGGAAAAGCATACGTTTCTCCATTGAGAGTTCATCTGCAGTTCCTCTGTGATCCCCGGGCACTAGAGGTTAATTAACCTCTAGTGCTCCGGGATTGCAGTGGATTCTCGGGGCTGCATTCATTCTTGCAGCCCTGGAAATCCTGTTTGCGAT
This sequence comes from Pyxicephalus adspersus, assembly GCF_032062135.1. Classification (NCBI taxonomy): domain Eukaryota; kingdom Metazoa; phylum Chordata; class Amphibia; order Anura; family Pyxicephalidae; genus Pyxicephalus; species Pyxicephalus adspersus. The sequence goes on along the minus strand of NC_092860.1, from coordinate 4,495,656 downwards.
CCCCAACACTAGAGGTTAAATGGGGACAAGTCCCCCCGTTCAAAACCGTTAGTGCTCTCTAATTGGCTGAGGAAAGCTTGTCCCCATTCAACCTCTATTGCTGGGGATCACACACTGAGCCAGCGCTGCATTCATTGATTAGCACAGCCCGCAATCTTTTTTTTTTTGTAATTCGAGCTTGATCGGTGAACTTACACCGGCCACTCTTGCTTATAATTTCCGTAAGCGAGAACGGCCGAATTCGCCCTGAGATCAGTGGGAAGCACTAGCTGATAGCAGAGCTATAGGTCTACCCCTGCAGGGGGTATGTTAGGCCTCTGCAGAGAGACTACTGCTACCTCCCAAAGTTCAAGGAATCTTTCTCTGCAACCTTTTGGCATTGGAAAGCCTTTTCTGCTCAGCTCTGTTGCTACTTTCATACGATAATGAACGGTAAGACTTTGCACGATTTACATTCTGATGCACTTGCAATATATTTAGCTGATTGAAACTCAAATTCAATTGGGCTTTTAATCAAGACGAAGCGGCCACACTCTTACCACAACTTCATTAGGGAGGGATGACACAATAATCTATAAGGCTCCGCTCCTCTGTGCAGCGAACAACTGGCGATTTTATAACGTACTGTAACAAGGCTAAAAATCTCTCACACAGCCGAGATACATCATTTTATTTTTAGGCTTTTCTCGTATTTCCACGCAGGGGCTGAATTTGTGTTTTTTTCACCCTGAATCCTCTGCTTGAAGCATCAACGTCTAGTTAATATTTACTGCACACGGTTGCATTTTTAATAGCTTGAACTTCTCTTCGGATGTTTTTCTGTCTTTTCTGCTTTTTTCCTGCCATGATTGCTGTCTCGTTTTTCTGGATGAAATTTATTTATTCCTTTATGCTCATGGAAATGAACACATTGGGGTTTATTTACTGAAGGAACATAGGCGGTTCACACAGCAAGGGGATATTTCACTGAGCTTAGTAAATAAATGCAATGCTACTGACAGCCATCCAGTCACGTGCAAGGGAAGAAAACCATTTTTTTCAGTCTCCTTGCATGTGATCAGGCTTCGCAAAATGAAATCCAACATTTGTAATTTAAAAGCCATCCTTGAGCTTTAGGCTGATGACTTTGCCTAGGCTGCCATGCTTTAGCTTTGCCTAGGCTGAGTTGATGACATTAATCTGATGCAAATAGGAGGAAGGTTTTCTTTTTTGCTTGCAGCAGGATCTGTTCTCCCCAGACCCTTTCAACTGGGTGCACCAACCAGCAATTTGCAGTAACCACCAGGCTTTTTTTTGGGTGGTTAATGGAAAGTTTGGTCACAAAACAGGGGCGCCACCCATCTTCAACTTCTTCCCACCTAGCTCAAAAAATTATGGAGGAATAATTGATTTGATCTGTGTTAGAAAGCTGGGAAGTGCACAGATGCCATCATTTTTATGGTTGTGCCATCTCTGAGCTGGAATTTTAGTCCAGGAAGTAAATGGTGATCCTAGATGATTCCTGCACAAAGATGGCCTCATCATTTCAATATAAGAACATTATCAGGGGGAAAACAGTTTTCTCTCTGATATGTTATAAATAACTGGATGTTTTGTATGTACATTATTTAGCTTATAGGGAGGTTATGATAAAAAAAAAATGTGTATTTTGATATCTATGTGTGGTTTATACATGTAATAATAGCATTCAAAGCCAATGGCTATGTTAAATCAATGATGATTCTGCCCCTGAATTTTTACAACCTATCAATAAAGCCTAAAAACAATGTGTACAAGCTTCATTTAAACAAGAGCATGGTCCTGAGACATTGACAAGGACATGGCTTGTAGTTATCACACCCTAGCTGTATCATTCTGAGATTCTTAGATGAAGTTTGTGGGTGTACATTGTACATTCCCTATACTTTGCAATGCAGGCATGCATGAGGTTATTAGGTCTATTTGCATTGGCTTAGCATTCTCAAATCAGCAAGAAGTTTTCATTGTTGGTAGATATGAAATATTGAAAAAGATAGACAAGAAATGCCAAATTTGTTTTAAACCCCCATGCACTGTAAATGTAAAAAGCATAAAAAAATTAAGCTCAGAGTGCAATACTTACCTGTAATTCATAGCTGTCCCCTGCAGTACTTCTTCTCTGCCACTAGATGCCCTCAGTCTTCTGGTTGAATGATACCATGCTTCATTCTGTTTGGAAGACTGAGGATATATGGTGAGTGCAGTGTCACCAAAGCACCCTGTTCACAGTGTACAGATGCCAGCCTCAATGATAAGTCCAGCCTGAAAGAGGTGAAAAGAAAAGGGTTTCTGGTGTGACATGTGACCAACCTAAAACCATCTGAAACAGATATGAGAAGTGTAAAATACACAAACGTGGAGAGAACTGACTTGGTGGCAATAGGAGGGGTATAGGAAAACCTCAAACTAGTCTTGAACAAATTTCTACACCTTGAGGCAAGATCCTGTACATTGTGAAAAATACATTTTTAGTTTGCACATGTTTTACATTCCCATGCAGGGCAGTAAGGAGTAGTTATTGAATAAAATAGGTTTGTTTTGGCTTTATTGGCAATCCTTCTCTTGAGGCCATCCTGGAGTTTCACATTTCACATTTCTCGGTAAGATAATTTGTAGGAATGTGAAGAAATGCGTAAAGAACATCAAAGACTTCCCAGAGTGTGCCGTTCTCTCCAAAGCCAAGTAAATTGGACTGATGGGATATGGTTACTAATGGCTTTGGGATAGGAGGTATATTCATCTAATTATGAAACAGCGACTGGATTTTTTCCTGAGAGTCTTAATATAACGCACCTTAGGAAACCTTGTACAAAGCTCCTACTGATTCCTAGAGATATTCCCAATTTGAGTATATAAGTCACCTATAATGGAGTGAGGAAGTGAAAAGCTTTTAGGTACTCAAAGGATACCTGCTTTGCAATTATATTAACACTTCACCAACCAAGGCTTTATTGCCATGAAAGAGATCGTGGTTTTAGAGAGCCATGCAATTGGAGAAATATGTTACCTGCCATTTTTTTTTCTCTTTTTGAAGATGGTAACATTGTAGCTGTCATGATGACTTTTTGGCTACATCAGCCATTTCCAACAAGGGTTCCTCCAGAGGTTTTTAGGAGTTCATTTTGTGCCTCTCAGATCAGTGTAACTGATACCAAAGATCATTTTGGCTATCTGTAATGGTGACATTCTTCCCAATGGCAGGCATTGTGGGTGACATTCTTCCCATTGATCACCAAGGTAATGTACTGTGAACTGTTGATATAGTAATCATAGTAAAGGTTCCCTGAAGACCTGAAAGTTATTTCCTTCTTCTTATAACGGTCAGGAAAGGCTGCTATGGAGTTTGGTAGGGCTTCCTCAAACTGTGGGTGATGGACCTCACATTTGATAATGTTTGCATCGTTCTGGGGCTAATACCACTTAGTAGAGCCAGCTGTATGACACCAATGATATTTTTAGGTGCTGTTATAAGAGGGGTATTCTAGCCACCACTGTAGGGGGCATTCTTTCCATAGGCCACCAGCCTAAGAGCTCATTGGTCCTTCAAAAAATGCCTGAAAATGATTTCAAGGGTTCCTCAGGGGTAGAAAGGTTATAAAAGGCTGGGTTACAATGCTTTTCTAATCACTCACTCATGACTAGTATTTAAGCATGCTTTACTTGCGGCGTACTAGCTTGCTAGCCATATTGTATTCCAAAATGATAAAAATTTCCCTTAGTATTGGTTTGCTTTTTAAAGATCTTATCCCTAACTGAAACAAATTGAAGGTAAAAGCAAAACAATCAAGTATATTAAATGCTTCTTATGTAAATTGAGGAAAGTTCCTGCAAGTAGGTTAAGAATATGCCACATCCCTTAATACAATTTGTCAGAAAAACTTCTTGGGATTTCTAACAGGACCGATAACCGTGGGACTTTAGAGGCATAAATTGATTCACACATGAGGGTACATTTCTTAATATCACAAAGTTTATTTAACACATAAAAATATAAAAACATGTATAGACACCAATGGTCAATCTGCGGATATTGCAGATAGGCATATAATAGTTCAACGTGTTTTTCTGAACATAATCCGTTTCCTCAGGAACATATTAGCCTAAAAATTACAGAGAAATAATTTATAGAGTCTAATGTATGACAATACAATTTCAATTAATAATACACACAGATTTACTCACTTCCGTTTCCACACTCCCGTCCTAGGTTAGACCAATGCACCAGAGAACAAACTCCTTAGCAAGGTATAAAAACAAGCTGGTACAGACCACAGGGTAGGAAAAGAGGGCTTTGTTAGATGCATTTATTATTAGAAACCTCAACAAATGTCAGAGATTCCTTATACCATTGTCCACACCAATGCTAAAACATTTATAGCCTGCATTCATTGCCCATTACCAATTTGATCAACAGTAAGCCATAGTGGTGTGTTGCTAAAAGATTTGTTTATAATTATAAACAAGGATATGATGGGTTTCTCACCTAGACTCTATCTGGATCCAATATTTAAAGTTGGTAGGCTGTTTATTAAAAACTTTTTTTAGGCTAATATGTTCCTGAGGAAGCGGACTATGTTCCCAGAAACGCGTGTTAAATAAACTTTGTAATATTAAGAAATGTACCCTCATGTGTGAATCAATATATGCCTCTAGTCCCAAGGTTATTGACCTTGTTAGAAATCCCAAGAAGTTTTTTTGATAAATTTTAAATGCTTCATTTTAATTTTTATTTTGCTTGCAATGTGCCTTTGCTAGAAAATTTAACTGCTCCAGTAAGAGTCAATTTCCATCCTGCCTCCCATAGCCCGCACTATGACATACTTGTATTTCGTAGGCTTCCCATTTTCTGTTATTGTCTTATTGCTGTTTCTGTGGACCCAGCATTTTCAGCCACATCTCCCCCCCCCCCCCATGCCAGTGAATTATATCAGTTTGTCGTGCTGTAGTGACACAGGATAAAAGTGAACCCAGTAGACTAAGCACGTTTTGTGGTGAAAAACCTATTGCCAGAGTTTAGCTGAGTGGTATAGTCTGAGCTGCCTGTTTTTTTTTTTTGTACCCTAACAAGGGGTTTTTGCACAGAAAATAATGTCCATGAGCACCATTGACGATTCAATGGCTAGCCTTCTTGCTTGTGTGGCATTGGGTCCCAGGCTTGAATCCCAGCCAGGACACTATCTGCAAAACATGTGAACGTTCTTCTTAGGTTTGTGTGGGTTTCCGGCCTACACTCTGGTTTCCCCCACCAAGGCCACCATCATGGGTGGAAGGACAGGGTGTGCTTTTGTACCAGGACCCGACCAAAAAGGCATGACTTTTACAATGCTGGAACTTCCCTAGTATGGGGCCCAGAAATTTCTGATGGTGTAATTGTTTCCACACCTCCGAAAACATGCAGTTACATTAATTGGCTTCCCCGCAAATCATTCATAGTACATTTAGAAAATAGGCAGCCAAATTGGATCATCCCAACATGGTCAATCAAGATGGCCAAAGATCTCTAGGAAAAGATTATTAAGGAAAATGGTGGCCCAATGTGATGGAAAAGGAATAAGTGAGTATTAGTATTATTAGTATGTTTGATTCTGTAAATAAAAACCTTGTCCTTTCATGCTAGTTGCACCATTTGTGACCACACCAGCCATGGCTATCCTCCAAAAAAAAAGGTCCATGAAAAAAGACCTCCATGTATCTCTTTTGATGTGAAGAGCTGCAGACTCCACTCCACCTCTGTCAGATTAAACACCATAGAATTATTTGTGTTATATTGAAAATCCCTCCAGAAACGTCTAGAGACGTTTTTTTTTTTTCATCAGACAAAATCCTAAACTACAGAGCAATGATCAATCTTTTTGACATTCAGTGTCTAGAGCCTATGTACGAGCATGCATCACAATTAAATGCGTGGAACAAAAGTGTTCCCTGACACATTCAACTTCAAATAGATCCACAGCAAAGCTGCAGCATCTAAGATGACCACATGTGTACCTGTCAAACATTAAAACGAAAATAAGTTTTATCTGTAACAGAATATACTTGGAAAGGAGAAGATGGTAATAAAGGAAACTTTTGCACAAAGCGCAGAAGAGAAGAATCAGTTTTGAAGAAGAAGAAAATGTGTTGAGCATTTATAAAATATATACTGTCAACCTGGTATGTTCCATCACATTTTGACAGCATAAAAAGAAAGTGTGCCCGGGTAAAACCTCAAGGTTTATAAAGCCGAACGCCACCAGTGACATGAAAATGTGAATTGTTTTACCCCAAAGATATGCAATCTTTCCAGCTTGTAATCCAAACCCCAAGCAAAGCTGAGCTGGTGACCTCAATTTCCTCTGGGGCACAAAGACAGTAGAACATTGTCATGGACCCGTCCTCAGACAGCTGATTGGAAGAGTATGAAGTAGAATCAGTATAAATATAAAAAATGCCAGTGCCGCCAATGGGTGCCGCCATCCTCTGCCTTTCCTTCCTGGAGATGATCTTTAGCCATCTTGATTGGCCAAGTTGGGATGACATGACTCCTTCATTCCTGACACATAGAGAAGAAAGTCGTAATTGCTGGGTATTCCTGGCTGAGCTGCACATGCAAAATTTGACAGCTGGGCGGTTATCAGGCAGGTAAGAACAGTTATTGCATAACGGAGATCACCTTTCCCTTTCTGCAATAAACAACTGGCTAATCAACATTAGGTGTCACTTTAGTTCTAAAAATTCAGAAAACCCTTAATCAACAAATTTTGGACAAACCTGTCCAGTTAGGAAGCATAAATGTGAATCAGTTTCTCTAGTTTTAGTTCAAATTTAGGCAATAATAGGTGGACAAAAGGGGCACCAAGAAGCCAACTCCAAAAAAGGGATAGGCATTACTATTGACAATTTTTTCGACCCTCTTATTTTTGACTGATTTTTCATCAGTCCTACATTTTGCTAGTGCCCACATCACTACTTATACTCTACAGTACCATGACATGGTACCTACAGCCCACTCAGGTTGCACAGGTAGTCCAGATCCTCCAGGATGGAACAGTCTGAAGAGCATGGAGGAAATACCGTGAGATGGATCTTTACATAAGGGGAGGAGGAAAAGACCATAAGAGCAACAACCCACCATTAGAGGTCATTTTCATTGAGGGTAGAATGAACAGGTGCTGTATACACAGAGCTATTTGGTTCTATGATGAGAGCAGGTGGCAGGACATGCGTGTAGTACATAGGAGGGTACAGCAGTCTTTCCTGCCTGGTCTTTCATTGATTCACCAGGATGGATTGAAGAATGACTTTGTACACATGCTACATTTTTGTAGATGATCACAACTGCGTACACAATGGGTCTGATTCATTAAATCTCTCCAAGACTGGAGAAGATACACTGGGGGTAAATTTGGATCGAGCAAAATTGAAATAAATCTTTTCTAGGATTTCAAATTTTTGCCAAATAATAGCAAATTATTTTTAACCTCCTGAGCGGTAGACCTGAGTTTGACTCGGGGTAGAAAAAAGAAGCTGAAAGCGGTAACCCACACTCAGGGTAGCTAAAACAGTGATAAGTAATAGTAAATAGAGCCTTATCTGATCCACCGGCATCCTCCTTCGTCCTTCGCGTCTCCTCGCTTTCTCCTGCCGGCATCCTCCGCATTTGATGAGTCACCGAGAGTTCCCGGTGACGACGGTGCATGCGGACATTGCGTTGGGGGCGTGGCGTGAATTTTCAAATCTATTTGTATTGCATTCAATACAAATAACTGTATTGAATGCAACACATTGGATTTATATGTCTAAAAGCAGTACATTGTCTTTCATGAAAATGTATTTTACAGTATAATATATTAGTATGAGTATAATATTTATTTATTTATTTTTAAATGTTTTTTATTTATTTAACCTCCCTAGCGTTACATTTCTTTCCTGTTTTATATGTCTAAAAACGGTACATTGTTTTTCATGAAATTTTTTTTTAAAGTATTATATAATAGTATGAGTATAATAAAGTTTGAAACACAAAATCATGTAAAAATAATACATTTAATAACTTAAAAAAAAATATATATTTTTTTAAATTTAAAAAATATTATACTCTTGTACTAGTATAGTATATTCTTGAAAACATTGTACTGCTTTTACACGTATAAATCCAATGTATTGCATTCAATACAGTTATTTTGTATTGAATGCAACATACACACGCACCAACGTTACCGGGAACTCCCCCGGTGACTCATCGGGTGCGGAAGACGCCGGAGGAAGAAGAAAGAAGACAGGAACCGCGGCGATGGACAACGTGGGACGCCGGCAGATCAGGTAAGTGCTGTATTCACTAACCTTCCCATAGGTTTACCTACCCCGAGTGTGACTCGGGGTTACCGCTTTAAGCAACTTTTTTCTACCCCGAGACACACTCTGGGTTACCACTAGGGAGGTTAATTTATTATTTTGACATGGTTTTGTGTTTCAAACCTTATTATAGCAATACTATTATATTATACTGTAAAATAAATTTTCATGAAAAACAATGTACCTCTTTCAGACATATAAAACCGGACAGAAAATAACTGCACAGGAAATCCATTCCAGGTTTGTTGGATCACCCAGGTTCTCCCATGACAGTCTTGGAGAGCTTTAATAAATCAGGCCTAATGTATGTACATGGATGTAGAATTCTGCTCTCAGCCTCCCAGTCTGAGTATCGCTGAAATCAAGAGAGATTTTGATACTAAAACTAGTTTACACATGAATAAAGTGCACCTGTTTCCAGGCTATAGGATTATCATTTTTAATATTATTATTATTATTATTAATAAACAGTATTTATATAGCGCCAACATATTATACAGCGCTGTAGGGGTAGCTAATGACAGCTATGACAGATACAGGCCGTGACACAGGAGGATGAGAGGATCCTGCCCAGAAGAGCTTACAATCAATGTCCTGGGGGAGGCAGCATACAATAGGAGGGGAGATTTGTAGTGGTGGAAGTAGTAAGGCTTTAAGAACCAGAAGAAGATGGTTTATGAGTTTGAAAAGATGGGTTTTTAGGGCTCTTTTAAATGAGCAGAAAGTAGGAGCAAGCTGAATAGGAGGAGGAGACCATTCCAAAGAGCTGGGGCAGCTCTAGAAAAGTCTTGGAGCCGTGCGTGTGATGAGGTTATGAGTGAGGAAGTCATTAGTAGGACATTGAAGGAGCGAAGAGAGCGGCTAGAAGGGGATTGTTCTATCAAGTCAGAGATGTAAGTGGGACGAGAACTGTGGAGGGATTTGAAGGCAAAGCACAGGAGCGTGAATTTGATTCTAAGGTGAAATGGAAGCCAATGAAGGAAACTACAAAGAGAGGCAGCGAAAGAGGAGCGGTGGGAAGGATGGATGAGTCTGGCTGCAGCATTCATAATAGATTTTAGAGGAGAGGAGGAGGTTACAGTAGTCCAGAAAGGAAATGAGAAGAGCGTGGGTTTGGTGGTCTCCGGACACCGGACTTCTGGCAGGATCAAAATCTATTATTCTATATTTTATGTACTTAGCCTAAACAAACATCTGTAATCTATGACATTTTTCTTCTATAGATCATTACCAACATTTAACAAAAACAGTTACATTTTCCTTTAAATAGACTGTCACATGGTAGGGTCCATTCTCACTAATGGATGCAAACTATTGAACTCGATGTATTGTGGCAACATTAACTTAAATCATAAAATTTATAGCACAGATTATTGGTTTACCAGCGTAGTGTCTTCATATGATATAATGGTTTTTACATTAAATGTGCAGGGCTGTGACAGGTTTCCTTTAATATTGTACATTGCATTGGCGTTCCGAGATCTCTGTAGCGTGAAAGATAAGTTGCCTGCCCAGCAGAGCTTTTATCTGCCGTACGAGTGGGTATATCTCTCAGAGGTCAAGGCCGCGTTTAATAGTATAGAGCAGTCAATGGCCAGTTCTCCTCTGCTGTCCTTTTTTTTCTCCACTAATTATTTCATCTTCTTTGTCAGTTATAATATTTGAGATCTTTCCCTGTGCTGCCCGAGCTGTCAAGGTAATGGGCAATAATTTGTCTGCACTTTTAGCCTCCCAGTAATATTTCTGGTTACGTCTGAGCAGGACATATTAAGTGCATTTCTGTTCTCCAGGATATATTGAATTTTAATAATTAAAACCTCTTCATTTAACAGCATTTGTGGAAGACAAATACAAAAGGATCTATAAAATGTAGAACTATACATCCTGTGGATTTTACTATTTTAGATGGGCCTACAGCATACTACAATAGGGTGTGACTTCAAGATTAAAATACAACCTTACAAATAGATGCATAAATCTATATATAGACATGAATATACACATTCTCAATTAATCGTCTTTACATTAAATATTTCTAGCAGATTTTGCAATAAAAGAGGGATTATTCGTTATTTGATAATATTGGAGTACATGTTACAGATTGCCAACTGTATCAAACTGATCATTTTCTGGCTTTGCCGCTCACTTACCATGAGCCAGACAGCCAATCCTATCTTATTGTATGGCGATATAGCTGGTTGCATGGCATTTGATGTTTGATGGAAGGAAGCTGCAGCTAGAGACCAGGACCAGTCTTGTGACCTGATAAGTTTATAATCTTCTCTGCTTCCCTATTGAGCCCATTTAAAAAATAAAATGTTTAATTTGTTTTATGTTTTTGGTTTACCAGATGTATGTTAGCGCCTATTTCAGTATTCTGAGTGGGATGGGAGCTGCTGGATAGTTTAGATCTTGGCAAAAACTTTGTAAAATTTAGGTTTAGGGAGTCGGATGTAGTCAGGGGGAGTGTTAAATTAAAGATAAGACATTGATCTGCACTGGGGCTTCTAGAGAATCCTTATTCATTCCATTTTTTCACCATTTGACCTTGTTTTATTCATTTCCTAAAACTAAATTCCAGAAAAGAAGATACATCTAAAAATACAAACAAGCAAACTTACTTGCCAAAGGATTTGGAATTTTGTCAAGTCCTTTTTGTAATTTTTATACCTCTGCACAGCACAGTAAGGAGGAAGATACCAGCCCTTAGGATTGAGGGAATGCAGTATTCTAATGGGTTCAAACATGGCTGCATGAAGATTCATGACACAAACTGAGAAGTATAAACAGGATTTGTATGACATTTACTGAAGAAGATTGTGTTGACAATAATGAATGATATAGTAATAGTTACACAAAACGTCCGTTGCAATAGACATGTAATGATACAATGTTAAGAATTGAATGCTCAGCTTACATTAGTTGTTTCCTTGTGTCACCAAGTTGCTCTTTCAATTGCATGGAATTCCCGGAGGGTTAATTAAAGGAATTCAGGGTTCTAAAGGGTTCAACATGGCGGCATGATAATTACATAAAACATCTGTTGGTATAGGCTTACAATTAAACACTGTTAAGGATTGAATGTTAAACTTAGATTAGTTGTTTCCTTACTGCAATCACCAAGTTGCTTCTTAGATTGGCTGCAAAAATATACGACTACAGATGAAATCCCTTTCACCAAGCTATTGGTATGGTCCAAAGGGGCAGAAATGGCTGTTTTATATGACCATTCAGATAATGGAATAACCTCAGGCCAAAAAAAAGCATGCTTATATGTGAAGAGGTGTGATTTATTAGAATATATTAGAACAGGGGTGCGTACCTTCAGGTCTTGAGGGGCCAACTAAAGCCAAGACTTTTGCTTAACCAGATTCAAGTCTGATTTTTTTTACCATACCTTATCTAATTATTGCGAGAAAAAAATAATAAAAAGTGTGCTGGCCGTGGCCTCCAGAACTGAAGTTAAGGACCCCTCCATTAGAATAAATCAGGATAATTGCAGATGTAATGCTTGCAGTGCTGATATGAAGACACAATTAGTTTTGAAAGAACACACATTGCAGTAAATTGGGATTTTTCATATTTACCCGACGTTCAGCTTTAACTTTATTATACCTAAGTAAAATAAATGATCAGGTCACCCTGACTGCCCTTCTATCTTGCAAATAACTCCTGCTCCTCTCTAAGCAACCGATCATCATATTTTTATTTCACACTTTCAGTCAGCAAAAATAAAAGTTGCAAAGCAGACTTTAAAATAATTGTGCCAGATTATTAACTAAAAGCATGAAATTAACATAAGAAAACAACTTCAAACACTACGCATTCATGCAACACTCATCTTTTCATGGAAAACAGTTGACTGAAGCCTTTTTTTTTCTTTTTGTTTTTGAAAAATAAACTACATCTTGGCACTCTGTTCATTCAATATTAGCCAAAAATATCAGGAGTCGATATCAATGCGTTTTATCATGGAATAAATTAGAGGCTCAGATTTGCACTTCAATGAATATTCTAAAATGAGCAATTTTAGTTTTCTTTTAAATGTGAACATCGACCCTGTCTCTAAGCATGCTCTTTTCTTTTTAAAAAAGAAGACGTGCATCAATGAAAGCCAAGTTTATTTTTACCGTATTGTTCTAAAACATCACAAAATCATATTGGGATCAGATAAAGAGACGTTGGACAAATATAAAAGGACCTTTTTGGGTAATTTAGAAAAACAGACTGTCCTTTTCTTTAAGGCATGGTTATAGGGCCCAATAAGAGTACAAAAATATGTTTTTTTTAAAAAGGAAATGGGGCATTTGGGGTATAACTAGGACTACAAAATCAGCCAGGTGAATAATGGCAAACTTACAGAAACTCTTGACATTCCAATACCCAACCCAGTTACACTGATTTTTGTAGCTCACCCCTAGAGCTCATTATTTTGCTCTCAAAGGTTACACAGGGTTAGTAATACTAGAATAACATAGCAGAAATAGTGCATAGGGAAAAAAATCTATTTGGGTCAGGATGAGCTATAAAATACCCTTAAAGTGGATCTAAAGTTTGGCTTTAGGCAGGGCTTTATTAGAGAAAGGTAGAATCAATGACTCTTCTTCAAAAAGTATTCTTATTGTCCCATCAGTCAAAATTTGTTGATTGGCCAAATACTTGGAGCCACTTAGCTTCCCTGAGGGTTCCAGGAGTGAATGAACTTTATGGAAGTTAAATCATCCAGGCCTGGTCAATCAAGATGGCCAAAGTCTGGAATGAGGAACAGATGGCTGCATCTGTGATAGAATTGGGACAGGTGAGTATCAACTGGGCTTGGTTCTGCTTTAACCTAAATGGGACAGGTGACATAGACACCACATGGGCACCATCATCATGGAAACCCCACTAAATCATCATAATATAAATTCATTTACAAGGGAGACAAGGAGTTATATCATGATGAACCAATGTACAGAAACAGGTAATATAAGACAAATATTTAATTAACATTTTTGGATTGTTCAGTAAGTAAGAGCAGATGACATGGTTTACATAGGAGAGCATGTGATGGGGAAATAACTAGAGAGGAGTCTTTCGAAGCCCCCAGTACATTTCAACTCACCCGACAATCTCTACCCCTCTTCATTTGTGGTGTCTACTACAGTCAGATGATGATCAGGGCCAACGCCTTATTCGGTATTTAAAGCCCATTGAGAAACCAAGGGTATGATGGAATGAAGAGGCTTTAGGGGTGAAATGTTTGATTCAATTTCCCTTTTCTTTCATGTATTATAGAGAATCCATTGGTAAGTGTAATGCCATCATTTGGCCTTGTGATGACTTTGCCACATGGACATCCCTGGGAAATTTGTAGGAACATCAAACTTGTGGAGCCAAGAAATGAAAAAAGCTGACCTGCATTTTTTTATCATTGTCATCACAAAAGTGTGAATCTGGAAAGGTAATAATATTTTAATGTAAAGTTAAAGCCATTTAAAATGTAATACAGAAAGACAATTCTGTTTGTATTTATGTGCAGTTATATGAGTATAAATGAAGTATATACAGCCCTGACCATGAAGAGCCATTGTGCAGCCTTGTTAGATGTCGTGTGTCTGTTTTATTACATGACAACTGCTTTACTTACTTATTTAATTACTCAAACCAACTTAGATAGCTTTTTTTTTTCTGAACAATGATGTCAATACATATTAAAAAGAGTAGAGAACTACTCTTTATACATAAAAGATACAATACATAAAAAAAGAGTAGAGAACCTTGGAAACCATTATGCATGCTAGCATTTAGTCCTTGAGCCTGTTTTCATAATTCCCAACTAAATTATTTATTTTTTATTGTTTATCATCATGTTAATGGCAGCTATAAAATATTTTAAAGTATATGTCTGAAAATGATGACTTGAGTCAAATGAAAATTGAGTTCTGCACAAATATTTTGAGGTTCTGAAGCTGCCGGGATCATCTCTGCTCACCTCTTAATAGGATAAAGTTTGCTGGATCACCCAGGTTCACCTATGATAGTCTCTCTTCTCCAGTCATTAGGAGCTTTATTAAATTAGGGCCACTTGTGTTAAAATTGATTTTACTGCAAAAATACTGTTTCTCCAAATTACAAATGATAAAAAAAGCAAAAATGAACTCTTCATTTTCTTCTAAGAAGATTTACTGAATTCTGACGTCCAGATCCCTTGACGATTGTGATTTCTGAGGAACCACTAATCCAGTACTGCACTGCTTGATTTCTTTTGTCCCTTCTGGATCATAGGGGGTCCCTACTGGTATAGTAGTGACCATGTTAAAAAAGCACTTATACCTGGTGGATACCTAAAAGGACCCATCTATTGTATGAAAATGGACGCCAAAAAAACGGGGACTGGAACATCACGTGACCATGGTTTTAGGTGAAAAAAAGGCATTTACATTTAGAGTACAAGGGTTTAAATAAAGGGGGTTTATCATTTGCCCAGAGCTCAGCTTTAACATATAATATCCAACCCTGGCTAGAAAAAAAAGGTAAATACTAGAAGAAGTAGCTTGGGAGCAGAAATGTGGCCACAAGTGAAAAAAAGTATGGAAGACAGATTGCTGACCAAAATAAATTATTTTTGAGGTATGCAGCCCTGTACATTAAATAGAATGGTTATAAACTACTGTGCAGAAGTGGAAACTGATGTTCATTCATACAAGGTTTAATGTTGGAACTTATTTAAATTCCAATTCCACCTTCATGCTCCTGAGATCCTCCTGGGGGTATGTTCTGGAGGGCCTGGGCACACAGAAAGTAGGATAAATGATGCTGGGCAACTAAAGTAGAACATTTCTATTTATGTTATTTTAATAAATTTTGGTTTTAAAGGAGATCTGAAAAAAAGAGCCTGTTGGTAAATTATTGCTTTAAATGCTAGTCGCCTCACTATCATATGACTCTTTCAGCAGAATTTAAGACTTATTGGAACGGTCAACATTTTTTCACAGTTTTGGCTAGCCAGTGCTCATTGTAGCCTCAGGTGCCGGGTCTTAGGTGGCACACCGTGTGGTCTTCTGCTGTAGCTCGTCCCGTATTTAGAGGTGCTCTTCTGCATATTTCTTTTTAAATGGGTGTTTATTTGAGACGATGTTGCCTTTATATCAGCTCAAATCATTTTGCTCTGACCTCTGAAGACATTTTTGCCATTCACTTGATATATTCTCTCTTTTTAAACCATTATCCGTAAACCCTAGAGATGGTTGTGCATGAAAATCCCAGAAGATCAGCAGCTTCTGAAAACTCAGACCAGCCTGCCTGGCACCAACAAGGTCACTTCAATCTTATTTCTACCCCATCTTGATGTTCAGTTTGAACTTCAGCACGTCATCTTTACATTGTCTAAATTCATTGGGTTTTGCTATATTCTGGGTCAATGTAATGATATTCAAGCCAGCTAGTCAGCATAAATGCCAGGCAATTAGTACATTCAGCATTGGCAGCCTCTATGTCACCTAAGAAAAGTTTACTTCAATTGATAAAGTGATGAAAGTGATCACGTAATGTTTACCAATGGAGTTTCTAAAGACCAATCTTTCTGCTACTTTGGGCCTATCTTGAGAATAAAATGTATTACATCTGTGATGTATCATCTTTAAAATAAATAAAATATCAAACTGATATTCTAATATGCCATATTATCATTTTAAAAGGAAAAGAACTCAGAAGAAGTGAATTAAGAGAAGTCAGAAAACAAAAGCACTTTTTAGGTTCTTACAAATATAGCTAGAATCTGATATGCTTGAGTTATGTGCCGACAAAGAAGCCAAACAAGGTAAAGAAACACTTTTAGGAAGCTTCGGAATGCCAGTTGGAGTATGGGAAGGTTATGAAAATGTGGTGTCTAGAGATATAAGGGAAAGTTAGACTATTGTTAACATAAAAAGACTTAAACCTATAATAATAATTATTATTCGTTTCTCAGGATAGGGTATTTTATATAAAAATAAATGATGGATCAGTCAAATTTCAGATAAGTTTTGAATTTTGATGTAAGTGTAAAATTATTCTTCCAATACCCTGCCATGATGCTCCTTGGCTTAGGTGCTTCCAATGAAGAGCACTATTATGAATACAGAATTCAAAACTTTTTTGACATAGGTGAATGCTCATCCTTTGGTAACATTTTGAGGAAGACCATTGTGGTTCAATCATTAATATGTCACTTTGACCAATGCGTGCTTTGATAACTTTCATGTGGAAGAACTTGAAAAACCTTAACAGAACATGACCTTAACCCTACTGAACAACTGAGATAGTTTGCAATGCTAAATAAGAACCGGGCATTCTTGGTGGGATGCTTTTGTGGAAAATTGGCCACAAATTCTATTAGATTCACTCCAAAATTGTATAAAGGACTTGCAGAATATTGTAGGTACACAAAGGGGAGAAGGGTTTGATTAAGATCAAGTTTTTGAAATGCCCATGGTTTTTGGAATGGGATGTCCAACAAGTCCATATAAATGTTTCAAGTATCCAAAAACATTTGGTCATATAGTGTGTATAGAATGTTGTGTTTTTTTCTTATGTAATGACAAAGCTGGGTGTATAGGCTGTCATGAAACTGTTTTAGCCTGCCCTCCTTTTTTCCCTTTTTCTTCCAATTTCCAAGTATTAATCTTCCAAGTGTTTTCCAATTTCTGGACACTAAAGGCTTTGGCACCCAAACCAATTGATTGGGACAATATACCTATACTAAGTAATTGATATTCGGCTAACAATACAATATTACTACTTTGGCTTGCCCTCCATTATAAAAAAAAATCAGGCACATATAATATTGCACAACCTATAGAAGGAAACATATGATGTTTTGTCACCAACACGGACTGGATAAAGTTGGGGTCGATACATTACCATAGGCCCAAAGAACCATATATTGCAGTATGGGCCAAAAGTGGAACTAAACCCTTACCCTGTGATCAAGCGGTACTTTATTGCAGAAAGGGCAGGAAAGGAAATGTCCATTCTGCAATAAAATAACTATACCCGTCTGATCACAATTACCAGAAGGATATGTGTGCTGTATTGCAGAAGAGACATCACCTGTACCTTCAGCAATAATAAAGCAGCCTGAATGCAGGAATGTTTTTTGCTGAAAGTAAGTTCTTGTTTAAATTTTCTTTTTTTTTACTTTTTTTTTTTATTTCAATATTTACCTTATTGGGTATGTCTTGCAATATAAGGTGTACATAGGGTTCAAGGATAAGGCTAGCTGAATACATTTGACAAATGGCTCATTTAGACAGTAGAAAGCAGTTAATAAAATCCAGAATGGCCAAAAATTGTGCCTACCTAAATTGGCATCACTCCAAAATGGAGACTTCTTAAAGGGTCAATCTACACAAAACTGATTTTTTAAGTGTGGGAGATCAGGCACCCCCCCCCCAAAAAAAAAAAAAATGTCCCCTCTTCACACTCCCCCATAATATAAAAATCTTACTTTTATGTCAGCAAAAGGACTTGTCAAGATTTTGTCTGCATTTTCCAGAATGTAAAGCTAACAAAAAGTCCAACTGGGACCCACAGCAATGGCTGTGCCAGACAGACAGGGAACTCAAATGTCTAGAACACCCTGCTGGAGTCCAGAACAGACTGAGATATTGATAAATGTATGTACCCAGCAGCATCCAACTAAATGCAAATCTGAACTCCTGGCAGTTTTTAAAAAAATGATTTGGCACATACATACATTAATTACAAAAGTTAAAATACAGCTAAAGCAAGCACCTGAATATATATTTATGTCCCATAACCCTGGCAGAGCAACACTCAGCCCTCAAGATTTAATTGCTTTGCACAGTGCTGGCCTTTTAATACCATATATATGTGTACAGCAAGAAAGCAGAGCAATTCTGACCTATTTTATATTTTTCTGCTCCTTTATTTGCCACTCGAGGGGAAAAGGGGGGAATAAGGAGGTGTCCTGGACTAAGACTTATTGCCTACCTGCAAGGTAAGCTAACAGGGTTGTAAGAGGCTACAATGAAGTCGTTTTTGAGTGTTTGCATTAATTAAATTTAGGAGGTATTTATTAATGATTCCACCGTCAATCTGCTCTAAATTAATCTACAATATTTATTTATATAAACAGTCCCCGAGTTAAGGACATACAACATATGGACGACTCCTAGATACCAACGAGGCTTCCCTGCTCGTTCGTGGGCAGGATGGAGGCTTTGATAGGAGGGAGGGGACGGTTTGCATGACTTGCAGAAGAAATCTTTTGCTTTACACAGCTGAGCAATATCTTTTAATTATAATAATAATATCATTTTTTAATCACCAAACAAACTCTGCAGTTGTTTCTTATTGCATATCAAAGCACAGCTTGCTCCAGAAGTTAATGAATATCTAGGCTCCAAAAAGTTTTTTTTTTGCTTTGTTTGTGATTAACTCACAGTGAGGATTTTATAACTGACACCATACTGCCTAATATTACATTGAGACAAACATCTGTCCAATTTGCATTTATTAAAATAATGTACCTGTTCCGACTTACATACAAATTCAACTTAAGAACGAACTCGTATGTAACTCGGGGACTACCTGTATACCGGTAGCAGGTCCTAATTTGACAGCTGTGCACTTTGACAATAGGCCACTAGGTGGCAGAACAAGTCATTGTTTTAATAGGCTAACTAATATGAGAGGTGTAGAGAAATTTGAACACCTGTCAGTGAATTTTAGATGAATTGATGGGGGAATAATTTATAAATGAAGCCCTATGTGTATACAGAGTTGCAATAATTTGCACCCTTCATATAGTGCTCCTAAAAAGCATGATGACCGCAAGAAATACATACTTTATTTACAACATTTGACCCCTGCAAAAATTTTTGCCCCATCAATATTACTCCTGCTTAAAAATAAGTGTTTAAAATATTTTATTTTCTCTGAAGCCTGTGGTTACTGAAAATGTGCCATACTCGGCTTCTCCTCTTCTTCCATCAAACAAGAAGATAAGCT
The DNA here is from genome assembly GCF_032062135.1 of Pyxicephalus adspersus. Classification (NCBI taxonomy): domain Eukaryota; kingdom Metazoa; phylum Chordata; class Amphibia; order Anura; family Pyxicephalidae; genus Pyxicephalus; species Pyxicephalus adspersus. The sequence goes on along the minus strand of NC_092860.1, from coordinate 4,476,309 downwards.
CCTGTTTGCTAAGTATATAAAGAAGGAAGCTTCTGGGTGTCAGCTGCACTGATGGCGAGCAACAAAATATTATTTTTATGGTGACATAGAGTTGTTGAGAAGTATTTGACCCAACCATGTGGAATGGCTGCATCCAATACTAATGTACTGTGAAGTAGGGGTAATTGTGTTTTTTACCCATATAGGACAAAGGAAGGTAGGATAATGATATGGGCAATAAAGGGTTAAGAGACAGTTTTTTATGTTTTGGACAGCAAAGTGAACTTTAAAGATTTCCTAAAAATACCTTCCAGATAACCGGCACCTTAATACTTCCTTCCCCCGGCCTGTTTTTAACAATCTCCCTCAGAAACATAAATTTTCCAGTAAAAGCCTTCTGAATAGATTGTCGCTGTGGCAATTTACAGAAAACTGTCTCTCTACTGCAGCTCTCTCCATTCTTTTTTAGTTTTAGGTTTCTTCTACTATATTTCTGTCTTTCCACCAATTTAACTGATTATGTTTTTCTTCCCACTCTGAGATATTGTGATATTTTAAGCTCTTTTCTTGTCTGAATAACATGTGAGGGTGCCTAGGGATGGGCAAAATGCAGGAAAATTATACAATGCATATTTAATGTCTAAAAAAATAAAAGAATGCCCACTTACCTTGTATCCTACGTTCAGCTTTGAAAATGTTTACTTTGTCACTTCACTGAAAACTATTCATAAACATAATTTCTTCATACTTAGATACGGATGTCTTCCTGTGATTTGAACATTTACCTGGAATATAAAAAAAAAACAACAAAAGCAGCAAATAGATCAGTCTGCCCTAACGGATTATTCTCGTATATGAATAACCAGAACTTTAAGTGTTGGATAGAGTACGATTTTATTATTATTATTACTAATAATAATGAACAGGCTTTATAAAGCGCCAACATACGTAGCGCTGTACATTAAATAGGGGTTACAAATGGCAGACAGATATATGACTAGGGTAGTTTGAATCTCCCGCCCTCACCCCCTAAAGAAAAACCCCAACAAAAGCTTTCCCAGCAAAAACTTTCCCGCACCCTAACTCTTTTCTCCTGAACTTTTCCCGCACTTTCCCCCAATATTGCCTACCTCTACTCCCCCCAAAAACACATTGACACCTTCCTTGGATGTAAATTGGCTGGCAAGCAGCCGATATATTAACAAAGTAACTTAAATTACAATAAATACCAATAAATAACCATTAATTACAACAATATTTAAATAACATATACATTTTACCTCAATTAACATAACTTAACATATATAAGAACATATAACATTAATATACTCTTTTAATATACACTAAAATCCTTACTAATATAAAACTTTTCTCCACCCAATCAAACTGTAAACACAACCCCATTTTCTCACTGTGCCCAATTGCACTAAAACCAAAAAAAACTCCAGTATACTCCACCAGGCTGCAGGTCTAGGAAAAGGTAAAGACCGCTCCAACTAAAATTGTTTAAAACACACACTGGCCCCTAGCCGCCCAGCACCGCCTCAGGGGCCACAACATAACACCATTTAAATGGGCACCCTACCAACGGGTTGCCCTTTCCAAATGACCAACAGGACTCTTACCTAAACCCCAACCGCCTCTACCACCTAACCTTGCTCCAATGGGAGGGTGGGGGGAATATTCCTACCCAGATAAAACTGTCCCTCACTTCCGATGAATCCTCTTACCTAAACCCTTCTATTCTCCTCCCCTCTACTTCAGACCCAACCTCTAGTTAATCCCACCCATTAACTTCTCTCCCTCACATTAACCCATACTGAACCTTCAAAAAGAGGCCTCCCTGGAGGATGAGAGGACCCTGGCCCTAAGAGCTTACAATCTAAGAGGTGGGGTAAGTATGACACAATAGGAGGGGGATATGGAGTGTCAGGAACTAGTGAGGGGGTTTTAGGAGACAGAAGAAGACGGGTAGGTGAAGTGGAAGCGTTGGGTTTTGAGGGCTCTTTAAATGTACAGAAAGTAGGAGCAAGCTGAATAGGACGCGGAGACCATTCCAGAGAGTCGGGGCAGCTCTAGCTTGGAGGAGCGGAGAGAGCAGCTGGGGGGGTAATTTTTCTATCAGGTCAGAAAGGTAAGTGGGACAATAACTGTGTAGGGATTTGAAGGCAAAGCACAGGAGCTTTAATTTGATTCTAAGGTGAAATGGAAGCCAATGAAGAGAACTACAAAGAGATGCAGCAGAAGAGGAGCCGTGGGAAGGATGGATGAGTCTGGCTGCAGCATTCATAATAGATTGTATAGGAGAGAGTCAGGTACAATAGGGATAAAATCCCTGGGAGTTTGTTTCTTGCCCCAATCTATATCCATACCTGCCAATTTTTAGGAGGAGGTACACATTTAGCCTCAAAGTATATAAGAGTTATATAAGGTAGATAAATGCCATGCCTCTAATTCACTGACCCAATAAATTAATATATACCAAAAGATTGATTAAAGTGACAAGTGCTTTTTTAATCAACTATCTTTTCTAAATTTTTAAGAAAATGGAAAAATTTGGAGGCTGGATGAAGATTTAGTGCAAAATAACACATTTAAGTAGTTGAACTGATATATACTTGAGTATAAACCTTTTCATAATTTTTTTTCTTTAAAAATCCTTAAAGGCAGGTCAGTTTATCTTCAGGTCACTGTGTCCTCAAGTAGAAGGTGTAACAAGCGCTTTCAGACAAAAGACAAAACACCACCATCTATTTCTGGCCAACAATATAAAAACATATATAAACATTGGTTTATATTCCGACTGGTTTATATTGAAATATATATATATATATATATATATATGGTGTATAAATCTATTGCGTGTTTATATTGTGTATATATCCATTCAAAAAGAATGACTTGGATCTAAAAGAGTGACAATCCTATAAAATTAGGAACATTTGTGAGGTTTGCATATTTGGTCTGGGTAACAATGGTGACCAATAATAAGGTGAATCACTCCATTGGGGACACAGAGAGTAATTCCGCACTTACTGTGTCTGATGTGTACATTTCTTCCTTGTTATTCTTCTGTTTAAAATTCATTGCAGAGTCTTTTAGTAATCATGCCATTTATGTTAACCTGTTATCTTGTTATACAGCAATCATGTAAGATATATTACATAGACATTCTTCTTTATCAGTTGTGATTGGTTAAAAACCATATTTATATCAAATATGATTACATTAGGCTGCAATACAGCCACGTATAATTCAGTTCTGTATTCATCGATAGTTTCTTGTGTTTTCTTTTTTATTCAGACAGTATAGAAATCTGATTTTACTGTTCAGCAGCAGAAGTAGAAGTAGCATAAGGAGCCAATCAATCAATCAATCAATCAATCACCTTTTCTGATTGAAGGAGATTAGATCATTATTCTGCTACTTTTCCTTTCACTGTCCAGTTTCAGATTGGGGGTCAGAAGGAGACTTGTAAGTCAACAAATAAGAAACATATCCGTTCCCTTACCAGACAGGGTTATCCGGTGTGGCAAAGCAAAACGTTAGGGCTCCAAATCTCATGACAGGTATACCACTTCACTTATATATGCATGCTATCCCTGCATGGACCCATTTGCCTGGAGTTAGGCTTTAGATATGGATAATACATGACCAGGGTAGCCCAGACCTATCACTAATCCCCCCTTTACCACAAACCACCCCCTCTCAACTACTTGACAACCACCCCTCCGCACCCCTAAAAACATACACATTGCTACCTAAAATAGCTGGCAAACAGATGTTTTTAAACAGCATATTAAATAACTGACATGTAAATAACAATTAATTTCAAGCTTCATAAAAAACCAACATACATAAAATAACAATAATCAACAGTAACCCCTATCTTGTATAAAGCCTCCCTGTTTTAAACCTAAACAACCAGGCTGCAAGTGTCGGTAAGCAAGGTTGGTACCACAACAGGATTTCCTTTCCTTGAACATCACCACACTGGCCCCAAGCCACCTAGCACCACCTCAAGGGCCAATACCTACAACTTATTTACGGGGGGACCCAACCTACTGGAATCCCCCTGACCAAAATTTTTAACATTTTTTATCAAAACAAGACCCTTGCCTTCCAAGACCCCAACCGCCTAAACCAATCCACACCACCCCCGGCACCCATTATAGGGATTGGTGGGAAATGTTTCCTTCCTAAAAACATCCTCCCACTTCCGATCCAACCCTTAAACCCTTCTCATGCTACACTCCTCTTTAACCTCTAACTAATACTCAAGCATGCCCGAGCTATTTTCTTTTCTCCTTCACTCAGGTCATATGCCTATTCTTTTATTGCTGCGGGCCTCTCTTTTTCCTGTAAGGTATATAAATAGGCAATGTCCATATTGTCCATGCCAGGAGCACCGTATGATGCCGCATGCCTGGGGTCATCAATGTAGAGCACATCAAACAGGAATTCAGAAGGCTTCTGCAGCCTCTTGTAACTCTTTAATGACCAAGACAAACTCTGCAGTTGTTTCTTTTTGCATATCAAAGCACAGCTTGCTCCAGATGTTAATAAATATCTAGGCTCCATAAAGTATTTTTATTTTTGCTTTGTTTGTGAATAACTCACAGTAAGGATTTTTTTTTACAGTAGCTTACACCACACTACCTAATATTATTTTGAGACAAACATCTGTCCTAATTGCATTTTTTAAAATAATGTATCTGTTCCGACTTACATACAAAGTCAACGTAAGAACAAACCTACAGTCCCTATCTTGTATGTAACCCGGGGATTGTACTCTATCCCCATCCCCATAACATGCAGGGAGGTGTTGTAAAATATTCCTACATAAAGTTGCATACTCATATAATTTCTAGCAGTATCAATCGTTTTATCTATTGTAGTTATCAGATATAATGCAATGATGGTGTGTTGTACAGAAGGAAACCTGCCATAAACCATTTAATTGGTGCTAGGTAAATGATCAATATCTCCATGATATCAGTCATTTACCTGGATCACCGCCATCCATTGTTTGACCAGAACATCCAATATAGTTTGGAGTTAACCACCAGCAGCCAATGGGAGTGCTTCCCTGCAAAGCCCTGTTTTTATAATATATACCTGGGAGTGAACCTATTAACTGGTGAATGTTAGTGATGAATTTAAATACAACTGGAATGAAGGAGCATGTTGGAAAGGGGCCCGTCGACTGGAACAAAAGGACATTCCTTATCAATGTTTAATCAATACATTCATCAAAAATGTCCTAGTTGTTTTTTTTTATGTATTTTTCGTGATTCAGAAAAAAAATCAGTAGTAACACAACAGACATGATAAAGAATTATTTACATAAGCATCAAATAATCCAATCTGGACCAAAAAATATCCTAAATAATGATACTCAGGGAAATTATGGGAGAAAATTAGAAAAGTCCTAAGAAGTGATTATCCTCTGTTCAATATAGCAAGAAAAATAAGGGAGTCCTTGACTGGTGGCGGAACCGGGAGAGGAGATCAAACACTGATGTCCAAAAAGTGAACAAGAGGAGAATCATGAATTATAAGGATATAGGGGGAACATCACCCAAGACCTTTTACAGGGACCATGTGCTATGTTTAAAGCTTTTCTGAAGTTGTTGTCTTGTGCTGGGTTTAAGCATGGAAATAAAACGTTCTCAAGTTTCGAAGAACAGTTCCATTTTCTGATCTTTTTTTCTTAGAGGTCTCAATCAACAATTTAGAACAAAAATAGGTAATTATATTAAAAATAAATGCCAAAAAGAATTTTATGGAGCCTAGACATTTATTTTTGTCTGGAGCAACCTGTGCCTTGATATGCAAAAAAGAAACAACTGCATAGTTTGTCTTGGTCATTAAGGCATTAGAAGATGTTGCAGATCAGCTCAGCTCTTAGGATCAGCAACAACCTCAGGTGTGTTTAGCAAAAGATTACTTCTGCAATTCATGCAAACCGCCCCATGCAGTCTCCGTCCTGCACACGAGCAAGCAGGGAATCCCCCGTTCGTATCTAGGAGTCGTCCGTATGTCCTTAGCTCGGGGACTACCTGTATTCGGCAGGTATAATGATGCACCCTGCAGCCATAAGAGGTCCGGGAACTGGTCACCACTTCATTCCTCGACAATGGTCCTCCGAGTCCGGACAATGCTTTTTGGCCATTGGATAGCCTCTGATGATGTGACACGCCCATGAGTTACATTGTCGCCAGCTAGATTCATGGGAGTGCTGCGTACAGAGTTTGGCACTACATTACACAAGAAAACCAGATACCAGGAAATTTTTTTTTTTGGCAAAAGGGACTTTGCAAGTCTTTTCTTACCACTTGGTGACGGGTTTATGTGTGCTATAACCGTATATATTACTGATATATTACCAACTGCTAGGATAAAAAACGCTGCATGTAACCCATAATATTTAATAAAGCCATGATCTCTCTGCCACCCAAAATCTAACACATGAATTATCACATCGGAACACTCATCGATGCCTGCGATTCTACAACAATAGAAGGTTGAAATGAATAGGCTCATAAATAGGCATATTGGCATTACACTAAAAAGCCAATTTATTGTTATGACGCATCGGATGTGTGATCTTGGGTAGTAAGTACCTTTTTGTTACAAAGTGTTATAGTAAAATTTATTGTTGTAGAAAATTTGCATATATTACCTGCGAATCTTCATTTGCTGTTTAATAGTACCCATTCCACAGATGTCAAAACATAAAGCTTCTCATTTATATCTCCAAACTACAAAGCCTGACATTTAGATTGGTGTTGGGAACTAAAACTTCCATATGCTTTTCCTCTGTTTGTTTTAGTTTTATTTTTACGGGCTATTCATATCACAGTATGAAAGATATATAACTCAAAATCCGGTTTAGTAATTTAATCCGAGCAAAGACAAGCGAATCCTAAAACTGCTATAGATATTTCATATTTTCTATTGCTTCCAACTTCAACCAGGAAGAAATTAAAGGAAACAAAAGCTATATATTTCCTGAACTAGCTTTTCTTTGACAAAGTTATTTTGGCTGGAGAAATAAATAAAATGTATTTTTAGTGGTGCTGGTCTAATTTTATGAGGATATGTTCGATAGATACGAGTGCCCTTTGGGCAGTTTCTGCCTGTTTTAAAATTCCCTTTGTATTTTTTATGAACCTGAACTCTTTTCTATTTTTTATGTTATTTTACCACTTCCTTTTTGTTGGAATAAACATTATACCGAAACTTGAGATGTATTCTCAGTTAGCAAATGTTTTACGTGACATTGAAAAAAATAAATAGCAATATATGAACATTTTGTTGTATCCCCTGAAACCATTGCCATCCAATGAACTTCTAGCTTCCAGTTGGGTGAGAACACCATAGGGTTGTACTGAAATTCCAAGCACTGTAGTCAACCCTGGCTGCTGAACTACAGTAATCTGCATATCCCCCACCTCTCTCTATCCCTATGGATTTATTTACTTTGATCTCCTTCTATACAAGACAAAGCTGATGACTCCTTAAGCAAAGCTATCACCAAAATGTTTAACTCTAAAGTAACTTTAAAGTGTAGATATAGGGGAAATCTTATATAAAGAAAAAAATTAGCTTGTTTTGTTGTCTATTTTTTTTTTAATAAAAAGGGAACCTCCCTTGCTTCAGTTTTTAATGCCACGGCAGTAAAGACTGAATAGAAGCACAGAGGCTTTGGGCATTTTATTGAAGGAAAAGTTCTGACTTCCAACATGCAGTGAAATCGCTGCTCTTTTTTTTTTTTTAGTTACAGCAGGATATGTCACCCAATATTGTGCATGCACAGTATGGAATTAGGCAATTAAGGCAAAACAAGAAAGAAGACAGAAGTAGATGGTTGCACCCACACTTCCTTGCCGGAGTGAAGAAGGAATCCAAGACAGCATTGGATCAGATGAGGTCTCCGGAGATGTAGTTACGAGAAAAAGTCTGTTTTATTTTTATTGCTTTTTTATTTTTTTGTTTCTATTTTTTAGTTTTTTTTTTATTAATAATGTCAGACAAATTTATATTGCACCACCACCTGGCACCCGTGATTTGCTTGTGCTACCTATTTTCAGCACCTATCAATTTCTTGGGAACCAATTAACCTAAATGCATATTTTTGGAAGTGTGGAGGAAACTGGAGTGCTCCGTAACCCATCTGAACACCGGGAGAACATGCAAATCCCAATAATATTTAAAAACATCAAAATCCAAATTTTTATTGTTTGTGAGAGTTTTAAACTTTCTAAGCACCACAAATTAATTCTTAATATGTATAAAACATATTGCATTCCAAAAGAAAACAAAAAACATAGATATGCATCAGCTTGTGATATGTAAATATGTAATAGTTTATATTCTGAACACGTTTCGCAGTTCCCTTCTCTGCTTCTTCAGGAGAATGTGTGATGGTAAAACATTATCACAAAAAAGAATTATGCTACTTAAAGGGTTTGTATCTAGCAAACATTTTCATTGGCCTATAGATCAGGCATTAGAGGAAGGAAGGGAGGTCAACAGTGTCCTCACCATACACAAAACAGCAACAATAATCACCTGGAGACCTGGAAGTTCTAAGCTTGGATTTAGAGAAGAAACAACAGTATATTGCATAGACCTTTTCATTAAATATTTTTAATGTGAGTGTTGTTACTGTTTCATGTATGAAGAGGAAGCTGGTGACTACCTTTCCTGCCCTGTCTGTCTGCCCTACCTTCAGCACAAAGCTGACATCATTTAGAACAAGCTATGTATTTTTAAGTCAATTTAAAAAATTATATATTTTTTTCTAATTCAAGGTTTTAAAAGTGTATGAGCATTCTATTTGTAATTGGAAAAAGTTCTCCTGCTAATTTATTGTAGTGGAGACTAGCTGCAGAAACAAACCACTGGACTCTATGGGCCTGATTTATTAAAGCTCTTCAAGGATGGAGAGGATACACTTTCTACAATTAAGATGGGTTATCCAGAAAACCTGAAATATATTTATTAAAAGTCATTTGCTATTTGTTAGCAAATGTTTTCAATATAGGATCAGATCCATTCCAGGATTGCTGGGTCACCCAGGTTCACTGATAAAAGTATATTCTCTCCAGCCTTGGGGAACTTTAATAAATCAGGCCCTGTGAGTCTCACTGCTGTTGTCAGACACGCCCCTGCTGAGTCAGAGCTAGCGCTGGCCAATCAGTGCAGCTCATGTTGTCTGTTGATTGTAAAGGTTTAGATCTTACTCAGCAGGGGTGTGTCTGAAAACTGCACCAAAGTTCAAAAATTTTTTGCAGGAATGTAAAAGAAAAATGTACAAAAGTGCAACACAAATTAAGCATACCAGCCTTGATCATGATAACGTGGAACAGAAATTAATGCAGTCGTTTCTTTTTTATCCCCTTATTTTATGTAATATATATATTATATATTATATATTTATTATATTTATATATTTGCCGCACAGGAAACCTTGAAACTTTTTTCCACTTTTCAAATACAAAACTGTTTGAATCTCATTGAATATGCATAACTCTGTAAAATATTCTGCTGTTTATGAAGAGGATTACAAATACGATCAGGCTATTATTACACTGTGTAATGAGCTGTGAATATTAAGTTCATTGTGAATGTTCTTTTTTTTCTTTTTAGATTTAATAATTTCTTACTATTAGATGTTAAGAGTTCGGTAAGATGACTGTCAAGATAGTCTATTCTGTAAAGTGCTATGCTAAAAATTAAGATTGCTCAAGCACAAAATTTGCATAAAATGAAAACATTCTTAAACCGATTAACATCAATAATGCAATTTGTGATAAGCTTTGCTGCTTTGCATATGCAACATTTAAAGGTGACCTTTATGTCTTAATTGAATCTACAGGAAGCACAAAAAATATTTTATGTTTACACTGGGCAGTAGATAATCTGAAGTTTATGTTAATGTGAAATATTTAGGGTAAATGTAAAAGCTTTTTGTGTGAATGGTGATTGGTTCATTTGGATTTAGAGAGAAGTGGAAGTACTATGTATAATCTAAGAACCTAAGATCCAAGAAGTGCAAGGAATTAATATTGTACTTATGTTTTCAAAATTGCAAAGAGATAGATAGAGAATAAGATAGAAAAAGAATAGGGCTTTGTGGCAAGTTACATAATAAAGAACATATATTAGATTCACATCATTTGCTATTCTAAACAGAGATCCACTTTCTTAAGGATACAGATTTGAGGACAGGGGCATGAATAACAATAGTTAGAGTGTCAAATAAAAAAAAAAACATATACTATCCTTGTTATGGGTGTTCATTTGTATGGGGGTATGCAGTTATATATATTGGTTATTTTGACCCTGAAGATGCTTCTCTGGCGAAACGCGTCAGAACTAATGGACATCTATTGAACTAATGATTTCCATTCACCATTTATACAAACCTTACGAGTCTGTCCTCAAATCTGTATCTTAAGATAGTGGATCTTTGTTTTGAATTGCAAATTTTGAGAATCCAATAAACTTTCTTCAATATGTAACCTGCCCCAAAGCCCTATTAATGTTCTTTCTTATTCTCTATCTATCCCTATGCAATTTTAAATATTTATAACAAAGGCTGAGGAACCTTAGACAAGAGAGATAGAGGAACGTCTGTATGACTTTACCACATAATGCACATATGTTGCCTTCTATTCAGCCCTGTTGGTACTTGATAAATTGTTTGGGAAGACATTTAAGGTGAACTATGTAATCCACTCTAAAATTAAATCTCTGCAGATGGCCATTTATAATGTTAAATTTGAATGGTACCAGCAGGTTGTAGTATTATTACTACAGCATACAAAAATATTTTTGGAAATTTAGCTTACAGTCTTGTGACAACAGTTCAAAGAAGGCCCTTGATGTTCTGGCATGACTGTGCCATACATGGTTTCACCAATATGTCATGGAGGAACTCAAGTAGGTTGCTCACAGCCCTTGTCTGAGCCCTAATAAAAATTGGTCTTCTTGACCAACATCACCACCTGACCTCTGCTATTCGTGGCTTGCATTAGCTTGGATTGGGCACAAATTTTCACCAACAATCAAACAAAGGTACCAAGCCTTCCAAGAAGAACAAAGGCTGGTGAAGGCATAAGGGGTCCAATCCTATATTATTGATCTGGGAATGGGATATCCAGCAAACCCATATACAGTAGGGGGAATTATCAAGTTTTCATAATTTTTTACCCATCAGTGTACTTTTCTGAACCAGAACAGGTTCACCCTATACAATAAATGTAGATTTCTGTAAACTGTGTGCTCTTCGGGGCAGGGTCCTGTCCTCCTGTATCACTGTCTACTAGTACTAGTCTGTCATTTGCACCCCCTATTAAATGTTGGCTCTATATAAATCCTGTTTATTAATAATAATAATAATAATAATAATAACTTATCTCTAAAATACACTGTCTGTTAAAAAACAAGGTCATAAATTCTATTATTTCCCTAATTATGGCACACATTCATGGGGGAGTTGTTTTCATGAGCTTATGCAATGCCATCTACATTCCCATCCAGAGTTGCATTTATTAGTTGCCAAGTTCTTGTATTGATGATGGGAGAATTGGACCATGGCATAAAGTCTCCTCCAGCTCATCCCAAAGATTCTCAATGGGGTTACGATTTGTGGTGGTTGACTTATATGTGAATATGATGTTTTGTATTCCCTGAACTACTCTTTCACACTTTGAGCCCAGTGAATCTTGGCATTGTCATCGTGGGTTATTCCTGTGCTATCAGGGAAGGAGAAAACCTATTAATGAAAAAACCTGGTCATTCAATATATTCAGGTAGTCAACTGACCTCATTTTTGGGCATGTATCATCGCTAGACCTGGCCAACCGAAGCAACTACAGATCATAACACTGCCTCCACAGGCACCCTGGATCATAACACTGTCTCTACAGGCACCCCAGATCTTAACACAGCCTCTACAGGCACCCCAGATCATAACAGTGCCTCCACAGGCACCCCAGATCATAACATAGCCTCTACAGGCACCCCAGATAATAACACTGCCTCTACAGGCACCCCAGATCATAACACTGCCTGCACAGGCACCCCAGATTATAGGACTGCTTTCACAAGCACCCCAGATCATACCAATGCCCCCATAGGCACCGCAGATCATAACAATGCCCCCCACAGGCACCCTAGATCATAGCACTGCCTCACAAGCATCCCAGATCATACCAATGCTCCCATAGGCCCCGCAGATCATAGCACTGCCACAACAGGCACTCCAGATCATAACACTGCCTCCACAGGCACCCAAGATTATAACACTGCCCCCCCAGGCACCCCAGATCATAGGACTGCTTTCACAAGCACCCCAGATCATACCAATACCCCCCAGGCACTCCAGATCATAACACTGCTACACAGGCACTCCAGATCATACAACTGCCCCCATAGGCACCTCAGATCATAACACTGCCGTCACAGCCCCCCATATCATAACACTGTCCCCACATGATCTACACCTTTTTTTGACCAGGCAATGTATGACTCCTGTAATGCTGCAAAATGCCCTAAACCCAATGGGCCACACTCCAAGTGACCAGATGCATAGACGACAAGAAATCTGTACACATTATAGAAGGGGGTGGATTTGTTCCACCAAGTGACAATGACTGTACAGACTGTACAGTATTAACAAATCATAGCAAGTAATGAAAACTATTTACAAATGTTATTATTTTATCGTCTAGCTTTACAGAACAGAATGTGACACAGTATTAAAATTACACTTTAAGTGCTACTCTGCACAAATGTTTAAAACTAATAATCTGTTTTATTTCTGAAAAGTTCTGTTGCTAAAACCAATACTGAGGAGAGGGATGTTGCATTTTCTATAATTCATTAAAGTCATTTTTTATATGTAATAACATAGTGATCCTGCTTATTTGAACCTGAATATATTTCAGGTTGTTTATTTATTCATTATGTTGATGAATTTTTATCTATTGATTTTCCTACAATGCGCTTTAATAATAATACTGAGTATGATCAATCTATGAATAATAGTTTGCTTTGCCTTTTTTTTTTACAATCGAGAAGATGAGGAAGATACATTATTAATTGGAACATTAATGAAAACATCACGTTTAGATATGACTGCAATTTACAGTGATGTACTCATGCATATGGTAAGTATAATCTTAATAACATTTTTTAGGAACATATGTCATAAAAATGTAGAAATAAAATGTAAATCCAATTCAAAGTACATAAATAGGTATTCCATTGTACTTCACAGAACATATGCATTATAATGTACAGCAATCCAAGGTATTGTGGGAAAGCAATGAAAAAGCCAGTTTAGCCAGAAAATGATGCTTTTAGTATTTGGGGCACTGGAAAAATCAAGGGTAGGTATACCACTAAGAAGAAACCATGGACAAGTCAGACCATATTGCCCTGCAGGGTGATGTACAAGGTCTGTTTATGAAATAAGGAGACTATCTCTCTATTATTATTACACAGTATTTATATAGCACCATCATATTACACAGCGCTGTACATAGTCATGTCACTAACTGTCCCTCAAAGGAGCTCACAATCTAATGTCCCTACCATAGCCATATGTGATTAATGTAGTCTAAGGTCAATTGTTAGGGAGAAGCCAATTAACCTAACTGCATGTTTTTGGGATGTGGGAGGAAACCCACACAGATATGGGGAGAACCTGCAGACTCCATGCAGATAATGTCCTGGCTGGGGATCGAACCTGGGACCTAGCACCGCAAAGGCCAGAGTACTAAAGCCTGAGCCACCGTGCCGCCCAAATGTTTCTATTTCCTAAATAAAGCAGTGACAACTGAATATGAGCACTTGTCATGAAAGTTTAAACTTCTCCAAACACACACAACAAACGCCGGCACTCTCTGCCATTTAGTCTGTTGACAGTCATTGTTTAATGCCGCTGTGTTTCCCGTCATGTGCTGAAATCATGAGTAGTTTAAAAGTTGAGCAACGCAGCAATTTGAAATTTTGTAGTAAAATGTCACACTAGAACATAAAGAGTGCCGCAAGAGGTGGAGTCAAAACTTTTTCAAAAAGTCATCACTTGGTGCCGGGATCTTCCAGTATGATCCTGAAACCAAACCACAGTCACTGGAAACATCTTCATCGCCAAGAATCCAAATTCACAGCCATGTCATCGTGTTTTGTGACATGAAGGCGTCATTTTGGCAGAATGGGTTCCAGAAGACACAACAGTGACCCAACATTATTATAAGAAACACAAAGCTGAGAGACAAACACATTACTACGCTGGAACATCCTCCATATTCACCAGGTTTGGCAACTTTTTTCTCTTTCCTAAAAATTTTAAATCGGCGATTTAAGGAACACGCTTTAAATCAATGGATGCAGTAAGGAAAAAAAATCAGATTTAGAATCAGATGATAGAAGCTGATCTGCTCCACGACTTTCACCAGTGGAAAACAAGATGACATTGGTGCTTAATTGTGAAAAGAGAGAATATTGAAGGGGTGTAGAACTAGACTTGTCATTTAAAAAAATTAAAATGAGTTATTAAACTTGATTTAATAAAGCAAGGCAGGAGAGGTTACACTTTTATCAGTGAAGCTGGGTAATCCTGCAAACTTGGAATAGATTTCTTCAAAGTCATTTGCTACTTGCTAGCAAATGTTTGGAATCCTGGACCAGATCCTTTTCAGGTTTGCTGGATCACCCAGCTTCACTGATGAAAGTGTATCCTCTCCAGCTTTGGAGAGCTTTAATAAATCAGACCCATTATGTCCGTCTCGTTATGTAATAGACAGAACTTGTAGTGTATCAGCAGCATTTTCATGTAACAAATATTGCTCTGGTTGATCCAGTCTTTGCTTTGGACATCAAAAGCGGAGCTAAGAGGTATATAACAGGTAATACTGTAGGCAGACCATAGATAGAATTTCTTTTGTTATTATGTCAGGCGAAGAAACCAAATGTTTTTGATGCAGCAATTGACCACATGATCATACAGGCAGGACTGGTGCATAGTCCCTCAAATTCCTGAATTGTGGGTAAACGCTTTATTTTTGGATTGGTATGCTATTCTGTTTTAGGGCAGGATCAGGCAACCTTAATAACTGGATATTTGACTTTTCACATGGGATACATTTATACTGAGATCTATAAAAGTCATCCAATTTATATTCCACCTGTGTTGCGATTGTTAGATTTCATGTGTATGTGTATTTTTTTTATAAACTCTCTTTATTTTGTGAACTACTGTGTGACTCAATTCCTGCATGATTTATGGAGCAATTTGCACAATCTGTTATTAAAATCTTGAGTTTTATAGCTTTTAAACTAAAACTTCAAATTTGTAGTTGCTTTCAGCTATCTTGCTTCCCCAAGGGATTTATATGATGGCACGTTAACTCCTGCAAAAGAAAAAAATGTTATTGAAAATCTTTGTAACAACCCCTACATTTTTTTTTGTTAAGATGCATTGTGTACAAAGAGAGTAGGCTTAAGTCGTATTATATCCATTTCACATACTGATTGCGTACTTTGCATCAAAAAATAAAAAAATAAATGACATTGACAAATATAAATGTGATGTTCATGTAAAATAAAAAAAAGTTGCGTTAGGTATAATAAATGTTACAATAAAATGAGAGGTAGAATTATGAATGTTTTTCTTCTCTTCTTTTAATTTTTATAATATGTTTATTACTATTATTAATATTATTAACTTTTATTTTCACTTTTAAAAATACTTATGAATGGTAATCATACTGTTTTTATATAATTTATTAATTATATATTAATTATTATATAATTTATTATTAAATATATTGTTGGTATTATTATTACATGCTGTTTTTGCTTAGCCTAAAGTGACACTTACCTTTACTTCCGCAGAGCCCTTGATCCCTTTATCCCATTGATCCCAGTAGACTCTGGGTTTCCTATTCAGTTGGATCGGTAGAGAAAGACGGGGAGGGACCATTCTTTTGTTTATTAAAAAAGTATTTGGAAAAAAAAACAAGTCTATTCAGTATGAGTTTGTTGGAAATCCCACACCCAAAACCATAGGCATTCATTTTGCATTGGCACCATTGTGATGGTGAAACAGCTCTCCCCCCACCCCCGTCCTGGAAAGACAAGATTTTAAAGTATGAATGTGGAATATGGTACCCATTCCCCAAAGAACATTTATGACGTCAACTCCCATATCTCATATTCAGCTTCCTAATTATTTCCTCACTCCATAGGTTCCTCTATAACAATCTTGTGAAATAATATTTTAATGGAGCTGGCTTTGTGCAAGTTCTCCAAAAAGAACACTTTCGATTTCAGCTAAAATCTAGCTCACTTTCGGATTTCTAATTATTTGTTCACTACGGCTCTCTAATGTCACAGATCTCCACAGGACCAGTGGATCTGTGCCCCCTTCAGTGTCGCCCACCTTGCGCTCCCCTGCTGCCTGCACCAACTCACCCACTTCACCCACCCGATAAAACAAAGTGACTGAGAACTGGAAGTTGCCTGAACGAGTTCCTTTGGCTCGCTCCCAGGTTCGTTCCAGTTTGTGTCTCCTGTTTCTGCTTGTTTGTGTACTGACTCCGGCTTGACCTTGACTACTCCTGCTTGCCGTCTGCCCTGACCTCTGGCTTGTTTGATCTCGATTCTGTCTGATGTTCTTGCATCTCGCCTGATTCTTGTCTCTCAGCAGTCACCTGCCTCTGCGTGCATGGGGGCCACAACCTGGCAGTTGCCCGCAGCGTAACATCCTCACCTCTAAAGACTCTGGTGAAGACCGGCAGCTGCTTGGACTCTGCGCCCTGCGCTAGTCAGTGCCAACTGTGCTGGTGACACGGAGGGTCCACTATCCTGCCCTGCGGCACCGTGACACCTATATCAAACTGGTCAAACAATTTATTCATAGGTCTGGCTTTGTGCACAATCAGGCTTTGTGCTGTGTTCTCCAAAAGAACATTTGTGATATCAGTCAAGACCTAGCTCACATTCAGTGTTCACCATGACTCTATGGATTCTATTTATAAAGAAGGCAATCTGACATTCCCTCAAACATTCCCTGGTGGAGAAACTTTCAGGTCTATGTGTTTCAGTGATAGTAATCAATTCTCCACCAGGGAATGTTTTAGGGAATATCAGATTCCTTGCCTTATAAATGGAGCCCTCTAAGAGTAAATATACATCCTAAAAACAATTTATACATATTTGGCACTTACAATGTTACATACAGAGTAAAGATAGACACAGCCTTCAACCAAAACTTAAAGAGGACCTAAACTGAAAAAAAAACACCAGGAGGTAGCACTATTTGACAAAAGAGACACAAAATGAAAAATGGCATCTTCCATGCATGAGGTGATGACAAGTCCTGGACCTGTTATCGCTGACAGGCAACTGCACAGGTAATAATTGGTATGGAGATGTTCACCACCCACCAACATTTCTTTCTGCTTTAAAATGTCTACTTGATAAAGACACTGAATTCCCAAATATATATTTATTGTATTTATTACTGGTTGTATATTTGTAGGTTTCTCTATGCGTTTCACAATATAGCTTCTTCAGGAGCAACCCTTTAATAAGTATATTATACAAACTCATTGTAGCTTCCTGTGGTTCTTGGGATAAATAATAAATACAGCCATGAAATGACCCAGACAAATAACTTAGGATTGGAGATGTTCCTAATTCAAAATACTTCCGTGTGTAATAAAAATAATCAAGTGGCCATGGAGCACAAAGAGATGCCTCTACTTTTTGCCTTGTACATGAATGGATAGCTAAAATCAGCATAGCTTTACCTTGTTCATTAAGCTAAGGGAATTATCCCTTGCAGAATGACATTTTGCTTTGCTAATGAAAAGCTTAAACTCCTTTGGTGAAGCAACCCCATTGTCATCATTATCAATTTCCAAGTTGCAGTAGAGTTCCAGCATGGATCACGAAGAATAACTTAACTTCCAAACTATTATCATAGGTACACAATAACACTAATGCATTTGTGTTAAAGGGAATTTTCCTAATCACATACCAACCCTAAAGTATTTGAAAAAATATGAAACAAATAGTCTTTGCTTTGTATTTCCTAGTAAATTATTTTAACAGTACTGCGTGGCATTTCTCATTCAGGAGTAGACTCACCAGCCATTTGAACAGCATATTTAAATGCGGTTGAGTCCAGAGGGAAATTATCTTTTAAATTGCTTAGCAAAAAAAAAGGCAGCATAGCTTGACACCCAGGATTAACTGCTACTACATAAGTTAATTTGTTTTAAAAGATGTTATAGTTTCCAGATATAGATTTGAATGGTTTAGCTTTTACAACAGAAGCACCATAGGCAAATTTGGTAAGCATTACTCAAATGCTTTACTTCAAAATGAATGTATCGATAGAAAGAAGGGTGAATTAAAATATGCAATGAAATTGTTATTAAGATCCCACGCATTTCCGTTTCAAATAATAAGGTTGTTTCAATTACTGTTCTTGTTTCTCAAAGCGCGTTAGTGATTTGCATTCACATGGTGTACACAGATTCTACTAGGGATAGAACTTTGTCTTGTCTATTGATGCATTTTGTTCATACTAAAATGACTGTGTCGGGGTCATTTATTACCATTCTTGTCAAATAGATTGTTATGCCTTGAATAGAATTATGCATGACCATTCTTGCAATTTGTTTAAATTATGTATTTTTTGTAAAATAATATATTTTGTTAGTTAAGATTCAAGAGAACAATTAAATCCAAAAATCAAATATATTGTAGTCTACGAGCCCATGGATTGGCTGCTGCATTCATTTCCCTCTAATATAACTTTTATTTTCACCTTTTATTCCTGCCAATATCATACTTCCTGTCCAAGACTTACCTGTCCCCACGCCTGAATCTCATACAACGTATTGAGTGAACAAGGCAGACATAGGAAGGTGCAATTTGTGCAGAAAGGCCCTGAACCCTCTTCATCCAACTGCAAACCCCCATAACAACCAAATTGTAATGATGGTCGGGAGACCAAGTCAATTCTGCACGGAAGCCCACTGGCAGGGAATGCCTTTGACTCTTGGATGGGCACCTTAAAATATATCCCATCTCAAGGACCAGCTGTCCAAGGCATCGAGGTTGATTTGCAAAGCAAGTATCACTTCATTGGCCAGTGATTATTTTATAATATTGCACCACTACTGTTGCGGAAAAGTTGGATGTTTTAGCTATGGCTGACTGTTGCTCAAAAAAAAAAATGGAGGCAGTGGATTTTTTTGGTACTGGACGGGGCCAGGCTGGTCACTTGGTTATTCTATTAATTTCCAGAAGGATCAGCTTGTATGTAAGTATTTAAAAGATGTCATGTGTTCCCGTGGGCTGCTAACCCTTATTCATCTCTGCATGAATCATTGCTCAAAGCTATCAAAGCTTGGATGGAAGGCTGATGTTACCCCATCTGTTATTTGATGGTACTCGAGTATAGGCCGCTAGGTCTACAAACTCACTAGTGCCTATATACCTGGCAGCAACTGGTATTTCTCAGTGGCTGCTACAGAAGCAATAAATATCGCCATGTAGGTGATTATAAGGTGGTTCATGGGTTGTGTCAGCCTTAAACAAACCTTTACCTAGACTGAGCAAGCTGACCAGGTCTTTTTAAATACATAGCTTAACACAACAGTTTAATGCAAGGCGTAGGTTGCCAATGCTTTGCTTAGAATAGATTATTTTTTCCTTGTATTAAACACTACGGCAATGAATTAAAAAAGGTGCGTATCATTTATACCCCTATCAAAAAATGTTTCCTTTCATCAGGTATAATTGTTTCAGCAATTAAGATCCCATTACACTGCCCATACAGCTGCTTTGGAAATGTTCTTCTCATTATAATATCCACAGCCAGCCACAGAGCACCAAATGATGTGTTGTTGATGAGCCTGACAATTAGAGGTGTCTTTGCTTTTCATACCTAAGTATTTTACTGTATTAAAGTAAATGTATATCAAAGAAATAAATATCACCCTCACCTGAGTTTGAGCTGAAATAAATGCGTTTTAATGGCTCTAGCACGTGCACAGGACATGAGACAAGTTGAATATATGAGTTTGAACTGATATTGCGAATGGGACCAAAATCCAGGAAAAACGTTTTTTTTTTTTTGGCAACAAGAAACAGATTTAATTAGGAAAGAATCAGAATTATTTTATACATTTATCAAATATGTTGTTCACATGCTAGGAAATATATCATCTATTAGGTTTGAAGAAAGGGATTCATAAAACTCAGATTCTCCAATAAAGTTTGAACTAAATATCAGATGCCAGCCCCAAATAAACGTTACAACATGTACAGGATAAAGGTAAAAGGAGATTTTTTGCAAACAAAAAAAAGGTTTTTACTTCTGAAAGTTACCAAACACATACAGAAAGTAACATTTGTACTATTGCTAGACCTCACACAGCTCAAATAAATTGTGTAGAATTTACAACGGTCAACTCTTTTACACGACGCGTTTCACTTTGTGGCTTCTTCAGGGATTTTTTTAGAGGATGATAAATAGATTAAAATCCTAATGGAGGGATATTGTGGTGTAGTAGTGGCAGTTGTTTTGAGCTCTGTGTTAGGATCAGAGAGAAGTAGTGGTAGCAAAAGTAGTTTTAAACTATAACTGGCAAAAATTGTCCATCCTTTTGCTCCTATCTTCTACATATCATCCATTAGAGCAACATAAAAATGAGTCTCTGATGCGTTTCGCAGAATTGGCTTCTTCAGAGGAAGGCGACACATATAACAAAACCTGTGTACCTGTTAGCGTCTCCACAGGCAGGTAGCGGGGGAAAACCCAAGGCGCGGAGTCTAAGTGACATCAGGCCCTCACCAGGGCACCCCATGAAGGGCCACTGGACTCTTTTCAGACATGTACAAGACACTGCAGGATGGTTTAGTGGGGAGGGCTGTGGGAACCGACAGGTATTGTGAAAGTACCAAGCATAAACTAATCCATATTGATACATATCAATGTCATTATACTGTAAATCCAAATAATTGGTGTATGTGTTGCTTTGATGCATATATTATACATAATAAACGTCTATTTCCCTTAGAGGATGGGAAAACACCATTGTTTAATAAACTAAGGGGTAATGGCTGTTACCCAAGCTGGACTACATAAATAAATTACATGGAGGGTTGGGGGTAAAAGCCATTTATAGGAGGAACATAGCATGACTGTGCTTTCAGTTCAGGAGAATGTAAATGTTCTTAGCTCCAGAAATGAATACTGATGCAGCCATTACATCTAACTAGTAATAAATTGCAATATATTACTTATGATTGCTTGGTTAAGTTATCCTTAAAATATGAAATATTGTATATAAATATAATATATCCTTCTATCTAGAGAGGGGGAGGACACCAAAATTGTTCTTTATGAGCAAACCAGATTTACACATTTCTCAGAGGCCAACAAAAAATATTAATCCAAGCTAAATATCATTTTATCATTTCAACAACTCATATTTTAATTTTGGTCACAAAGCGCCAACAATATATTTTCTTTACGTGCCAAAGTCAATATACACAACATGAAAGCATAAGTTTCGATAGGGAACTGTGTGAGTGTCATCCCCACGCAAAACTTCATACAGAATTAATTACATTCATGCTTTTTATTTTTTTCTTTAACTTTAGAGACGTGCGGGAGAAGAACATTGATACGTACATGCTGATTCATCTACACATCGGGATTGCAATCTCATTTTTGATGCCTGGGGCACTGACAGATAAAAGAGTTTCTAAAGGTCAAATGAGAATTGATTTAAGGATTTAGACCGGGCTCTCCAGATTCGAGTATTTAGGTTTGCCTTTCCTAGATAATTTGGTGTAGATAGAATATTGGCTGTGTTCTTGGTAAATGATTTTTGACATCTGTAGCAGCATGTCAGCTTTTTATCTTGGTATTTATATCAGACGTGTCACATTAAGAGGAAATAGGGGCCAAACCTAGGAGAATAAAGTGCACGACAGTCTAATGCCAAAGAATGACCAGTTGACCACACCTTGGTAACAATAATTAGATAAGGGATTACATAGGGATGACTGAAAATTACTTATTTTATTTTTGCCAAATTTATCTTGCTTTTTAATTTGCCTGATTTATGATCCTTTAATTGCTTGCTGCCTGGACCAGCCTTTGCCTGTGATCCCACCATTTTACTTTTTACCCTTGGATACCTTGTTTGAAGGACTAATTACCATGAATGACCCCTGACTGTTTCCTGGACTCTGTTGGACCTTTATGTAATGCATCATCTGTGAAACATCTGGTTTCTGACCTGGACTGTCTGACTTCCCATTGTGTCCCGTCTTGCATCGTGGTTCTCCGTCAGTCTTTTGCGAGATGCCGTCCTTTGCGCACATGTGAGGCAATTGTATTCTGGGATGACGCAACTAGTTTGCCAAGGTTGAGTGGGGGCTTGCTTTAGGTGAAGGGTGCAGAGTTGGATGCGGGGTATTGGCATCTGGGGAGTGCTGAACTGGACCAGGGCCATATTGGTAATTATTTCTTTCTAGGTGGCCTCAATATACGGCTAGAAAAAACATTTTCCTGAAAAATGTTGGGGACTTGCTTGCAAAACTAGTAATTTAATTTCACTAAAAACATTTTGCCAAAACTAAAATTTTCACGAATATATTATTTAGTTTGACTTTGCTGTAATTTTTTCAAATTGAACATTTGTATGCATGAATGTCCTTCCTATTTATGTGTGTCACTTAATGTCACTTCCTATTTATGTGTGTCACTTAATGTCACTTCCTATTTATGTGTGTCACTTAATGTCACTTCCTATTTATGTGTGACATTCTAGGTAATTTTTTAGGCTATGTGAGCACCTGGACAGCCTCTGAAACCATTCAACAGGTATCCAGCTACATCTTTTCTTGGGTTTAGCTCTTTGAGAATTTGTTAAAAAGAGAGATCAGTTTGCTCCTGTTTGCTGTATAACAGTTCTCTGGTATACCTTTTTCAGGTGTCCTTCACTCTGTTCACCCTATTTCTACCTCAAACTTCTGCAGACCTGCACCATATGATGACAGCATTCCCCTGTAAGTCCCAGGTGGGTGGTGGAACCTGAAGAATCATCGTGAGTTGAGTGACTCTGCTTGGTAATTTTATTGACTGCCCATCACTGTGCTACCAAACCATGACAACATAACAGCAGAGTGAGTCTAATGTCATGTTGTACTCTAGCTTTGTTCATAAAGACATATAATAATTTTTTAACATCTGGAAAATATTATGTATAGAAAATGTAAAAAAGTCAAAAACTTGTATCAGGTATCACCCACCAGCTGACCACCCAGGAAAATAGGCTTTGTGTCTTGTGACATTTTGCCATCATCTTGAATCTAGTTCCAAACTATTTGAGGCCATATCATTACAATTTTTTCCTTTCATAGATGTTTTCTTGTTTATTGCTGGCATTTTGATATATAGTTATAGGCCTTAAATGTCCTGCTTGTATTGTTGTTAGAACTTTTTTTTTTCTTTGGGATGTGGCATACGGTTTTGATGTATGGTGACCACTTGAAAGTATTCTTGTTAAAGGACAGCATATAACATATCCAATTTTATACAATGGTATTTATTAAGAGAAAGTTTAATTCCTATTAATTTTGCCTTCTCTATTGACTGTTGACTCCAAGCCTTTTGCCAAACTTTACGCAAAGTCCAGGCAATGAAAACTCCCAGTTTTGCTCAGCTCTAGTCACCATGCTTAGCCAATTATCTATATCCTTTTAATTAGTACTTTATCCTATTTTTCAATGTGTTCAATCCTAGCATCTTTCTCAGCTAGTTGAGATTTGTTTTATGTTGTGTGTTATCTGCTCAGCACCACTTCAAAGTAAATTTAATTACATGACTCCCTACGATAGAAATTTTCTCTAGTTATAATTTCTACCCTACCAAGAAAGTAGTTTAAAATAAAAACATCACCAACAAATTTTTTATTTTATATTTATGAAAGCAAAAACATTATTTTAAAGGCTCATTAAAGATATATTTGTACAACTGTGCAGGTGATAATTTGTGATTAAAGGAAAAAGAACCCACCTACTGAGCATTCCAGGGGAATCAAACCTTTTAAGAGTGTACCAGGTCTCATCCAAAGACTTATAAATATATTATAGACCGAAGAACAAAATGTGAGCTTCAAATGCATTAAGCTGCTCTTGAGATCCTTAGATACACAGCATGATGTTTGTCTCAGTGATGCATTTTTCTCCATTAAAAATAATGACTGCATGCTTACAAATAGGAACCTGGGGATGAAAGAAGTTTACATCTTAAACTAATTATTTCTTCAAATAGCACCAAATAGCTTAATTAATATAATAATTTTTATAGTTATGTGCAATACTTCAATGGCAAATGATTATTTGCAATTAACTAAAACATGCTCTGTTTTGTAGACATGTCAAGGAAAACAAATGAAAAGCCAAAAAACAAACAAAAAAATCCTCAGGCTGATGGGCTTTTGCTCTTTATATCCCTAATGTATACCATTACCATGGACTCCTAAAGGTATTTATTCTTTCCTGCGGGCACCTATGGGGAGCTATGGGGTTTTTGCATGGCGCAAATGTTGGGGTTAGCGTCCTGCCACCAATTTGTAGTATAAATTTATTATGAATCCTATGTATTAAATTGTTGTTACTGTTGGGTCTGTGATAATTGGGAATTCTTGGTGTAGCTAGTTAGCATAATACTAATGGTACTTTGTTTTCACAAACATTGTTGAAGGTTGAGCTCAGCATTTTTTTTTGGTGAGATCATAAAGGATCTGTTAGAAAATATTGTAGCACTTGTTTTTTGATTTACTCATATTCGTTTTGCTTGAAACGGATAGACATGTGACTTTTTTTCAACCTGGCTTTCTATGTGACAAAGTTAGGGCCAGTCGTGGACCCACTGAGTCACCAAGGGTTCCAGCCAGCCAAGGACAGATGCTAGAGTGGTACGTCCACAGATTGAAGTCAGAACACACAGCTGACAATGGCTGAGTCAGCATTCTAATTGTCAGATCTAGTGCATGTACAAATGGAAGAAACCCTATTGATTATGGATATGTTAAAGGTCGGATAGTCTACTTAAGATTTCCTGATTGGGCAGATGTGTGCAGAAGAGACCTGAGATGCTGAATTATAACTAGCAGAGGACGATGACTCAAGAATGATCATTAGCTGGATGCTACGCCATTTCGAAGCCAATGTGAACTGCAGTATTCTTCTATGGGCTCTCAGGCTTTCATTCACTTGAATAGGAGTGCTCAGTAACTATTTTTTTGCATGTAGCTGTGGCAGATTGCAGTGTGGTTGCATAAAGGGACAAATTCCATGTAGTCCCCCATCCCTCCATTGCCTGCAGTGCAGTTTGCTGTTCCTAAGCGCACATCAGCATTTTGCTATGCTCCTGGGTGCAGCAAACCATGCAGTTTTCTGCCACAGGTATGAAAGAAACCCATCTCTTCTATAAAATGCAACAATTTTTTTTCCTTAAGTCTTCGTTATCCCTAAAAAATAATCCCTTCCAACATTGAAAACACAGGTAAAATTTTGCCATAAAACAACACATGTTGTATGTTTAAATAAACGTCTTTATCTGCAAATAACAAAAAGGTCTGTTACTAAAGTGGTTAAAAATACATTTTAAAAAGAAAAAACAATAAAAAAGGACAAAACAAAGCAACACTTTCAGCTGAAAGGAGGTTAAAATGAATCTTGTTCTTGTTTGCCACTGATTCCGAGAATGACCTATTTTTGTTTAGTGTTTTGAAAGCTTGATTGGGTAGTTCTGCTTGTAACCAGCTTCCCATCTGTTGTGCATTAGTTTTTAATCCTTGGAATGTTTATGCATTTCATGTGTCCATCCTAATAGAGGGAAGGAAAAAAAAAAACTCAACAGACGAGGCACAAAGACTAAATGAGGAAATGTAAAAAATGTTTCTGTGGTTCTGTTAAGCTAATTATTTAGCAGCTTCATCAAAAGAAGAAAAGATAAGGATAATAAATCAAACATTTGTGTCGACTCTGAGAGTGTTGGAAATAAGATTTTGTTTTTGGTCTGCATTACATTTTATTTGTTTTATTTTATAAACTTTAAGTGTCACTCAAAGGCTTTTTTGGTTGTGTTTTGTAATAATGTGGAAGGGTGGGACCTTTTTTCACCAGTTATGGATGAGTCTGCACACCAGCCTTAATCAATCAGAGTTCCTTACGAGATTGACAGGGGTTTCGTGAGTATGACGTTGTACATCTTTAGTTTGTACACCAGCCTTTCTCAACCAGAGTTCCTCCATTGATTTATAGGGTTTTCTTTGGCATGAGTGTCTACACAATAAATACATTCACCATACTTTCTCAACCAGAGTTTCTCACTTGCAGAGTGCAGAGCTAAAAGAGGGCACCTACAGGCTCATGAAAGGGTGGCATCATAGGACAATGCCTTCACTTTAGCCTCTAACCAAGCACAAGATACCCATCTACTGCAAACTGCTAAATATTATTACATGTGAACCATAGAAGCCCAGTCCCCTCAAGGTCCCCCTTTTTGCCTCTCTGATAAGTAAGATTTAAGTAGGGCAGTCTTCCCAATGACCATCTATATAGGGAGGGTTCCTTCTATTGACTATCAATGTAAGAAACACTTTTCCCTCCCACCTCTAGTGTAACAGCCCAACTCTCACTGTCCATCGGTGTGCTGGGGCCCAATTGCCACTGACCATCTGTGTTATCCAACACTCTTTAAATGACAGACACTATAAAGATGGCTGACTACATTGACCACCAATGTGAGGCAATACTACAATTTTGTCTGCTTTTTCTTTTCTAACTAAAAATACTACTTGTTTTTCTTCCTTATTTTTGGTTCATAACTTTGTCCTATAGAGTAACCCAGGGAGTCAAATATGGTAAGTAAGCCACACGACTTGTTTTATTTATTCCTATGTCCCAATTAACTAATCAAGCTAATGTACATAAAGCTGTAGTTCTAGAAAAAATTAGCAGGAGGTCCATGAAACCCAAATATTTTTCAAGGGCTACTTTGTGTTGAGGAAAAATGGAGAATGGGTGTTGTAGACCCACTGTCAAATGTACTGAGGTTTGTGAAGACCCTCAATCACATGGTATTGATGTGTGTGTAGACCCTCAATCACATGATATTGATTAGAGATGAGCGAATTTCTCGAAAATTCGATTCGGCCGGTTCACCGAATTTTCCGAAAAGATTCGCTTCAATCTGAATTTATTTGTGGCAAATCGCGTTAAAAAATGGCTTTTTCCGGTTATTTTGGCTATTTCGCAGGTTGCCGTGCAGTACTTCTACTATGTATTCTTATATAGAGTTTCTCTATCTAAGAATAGAGGACACTAAAGGAGATGAATGGGGACAAGTCTGGGGACATCTCCTCCTCCAAAAATTACAGATAAAGGTTGTAGCCCCCCCACTATGCTGGAAAAAAAGTAATGTCATTACCATGGGGCCAGGAGGGAAGTAAAGTCACCAAAGGAGATTCTATCTCTTAACATCCTGACAACTCTTTGAAACATATTTGTGTAAAGATTTCTGTGAATGTTACTAGGATGCAGATGCATAATTAGTCAAATCAGCGACTACTCCCAGGCCAATGGCTTTGATGGACGCAGTTCCAACCATGATTTTTTGGCCGTTTCATTTTTGTTGGGGGGAAGGGTTTGTTCAACCTAATAAAGCCATTAGGGTTGGGAGCAACCAATAAAAGCAGACCTTAGCCCTGGAAGGTTTGCCTTAGGTCTTTTGTTCTCAATGGAACTTTGGTGAATGTATAAAGATGACCCATAAAAGGGGCAGTGAGTCTGACACTAGATATCTGTTTTTGGATGTGTGGGCTACTCTCAATGGAACACGTTGATATTTCAGGCAATCTCCTTAACTATGTCTTCCAACTTGCTAAAATGTTGCTGTGTATTATGATTCCGGAGCACGACGTCCAATCATCAGTGTTTTGCTCATTGCTAGTAATGGTCAATGCAATTTCCTCTTTGTCCAAAAGAATCAGCCAACTATAGACAGCAGCAAGAATTAACAAGCCAATTATCTGCAGGCATTTGTTTTGTTTAATTAGATAACAAATTTGGTCAATTTGAATGATTTGTAAGGGAGTTACGTGCTCTTGTCTGTGTGATTGTAAGTAGAAATTATTCACACCATGTTTTGTGCTAAAAGAACTTTTTTTTTCTTTCATTACATTCTGAAGTAATTAATAACAAGCTCACAAATTAATTGCACTCAAAATCAAATGTATACATGTGTACCAACAGTTTAATATTATTTACGGCGTTCCGCCCACATCTCTTAATTACATTTTAGAGTTCGCACATTAGCAGCGCTGATAATTTATACTGCTGCCAACTTGGATATGTTATCATTTTTGTGATGTTTCTGTAATAAATCTGAAGACAACATAGATGTCACAAGTTAATTTCTACGTGCTTTTCATGCTTGTCAAGTAATTGCATTTTTTTCCTATGGTTAGGTTTAACTTTGACATTTTGGCATGAACAGTGGAAAAAGATGGTTCATTCCATAAAGAGTTTTTCATTTTGATTACTTGAATTGGTAATAAAGTAAATGTTGGCAGTGTTGATAACACATTTAAAATCAGTATTGAGTTCCTAAAGATTTTTATTGCTAGAGAAACATTGGGATGGAACAAGACATCTTATTTGGGCTTGCTTGACATTAGAACAACATTATGCCAGAATTTCCAGTAAGTCTTTTAGATAAGAGAATATGTTAAAAAAAGCTCCCTTTTTACCATTATGTTCTGTGAAACGTAAAGAATTCTACAATCCAATTACTAATAGATAGAGCTTGGTTATCTGATTAAGTCCCTGGTCCCTTTTATTTCTTAGCCACCCTGACACAATTCCCATTTCTGTTCCTGTCTCCCTGAATGTTTCAGGTGTTCTTGCCCAGCTTTGCATGTTCCAGCAACTCTTGTATCCAGTCAAAATGCAACAGTCAATGTCATACAAAATATATCATATATATGTTTTATAGAATAGTAATACAATCAAACTGGAGATTTGGGGATCATGTGATTTACTGGGTGAAGACATGCCGTGCCATGTTGCAATTGGCATATATTGAACTGCTCTATCTTATCAGGGTGCAATTTTAAATATTGACTGCTCCCCATGAATTAGTTATCAATGCATAACACCTGTGTTCACTCAGTTGAGGTTTAGGGCCCAGCATACTGTATACCCGCAATGTGGTATAATGCATGAGATGGTCACTTTGGGCAACCTTGTTATTGTAACCTTGCTTACAAAGCACACTGCAGTTTTTTTTTTGATAAATTAAGATTTTCCATTTTACATAAATATTTTTGACCCAGATCCTTTGGCACCTTCCTTTATTTACTGTACATAAAGTCCCATTCAAAGGATCACACTTGGAATTGTGTGTAAGTATGTCCATTATGGGGACACAAGTGTCAAAAAAACCCAACAAAGTCTCTCTAAACCCACCAAGCCGAAACCCAAAGGAATATGTTAGAAAGATTTCTACTTCTACTAGCGATTTAGGCAAAGTTAAAAATGACTTATCTGCCTGTAATCAGCAATTCTACAATTGGGTCTATAATAATAATTTAAAAAACATTAAGGTTGGCCTTGGATTTCTCAAAATCCTGTGCAATATAATAGTTTGGTGTTACCTTGCTTGGGTCCCAATCATTTACCACGATATGGAAAAAATGCAATGAACATGGATAACATTAATAACTGAATGTCTTGTAAAAAAAGTTATTTTAATTGATGCCACTGGAAACATCACTGGGGGAGAGGGCAGTTAACTTCACCCTAAAAGGTAGCAATTGATTAAAAACTAAATGTTTTCTGATAATAAAATAGGAAGTGAACTATGATTAATACTGATCATCTACAACTTCAATCTACCCATGTTTTTTCATTACTCCCTGAACATTTTTTACCACCAACACTGTGATACTTCCTGTCCAAGCTTAACCTTTGCTACTTTGGGATTTGTAACAATGTGCTGCAACATTTCACCCATTATCTGCCCATGCCGTTCCCCCTCTCTCTGGTGATTTTCAACAATATTGCTGCACCACTCCACCCACAACCTGCCCACACTGTTCCACCTCGTTCTGGTAATTTTAAACAATATGGTCCACCACTCTACCCACTACCTGCCCATGCCATTCTATCTCTCTCAACAATACCGCTGCACCACTCCACCCACTACCTGCCCACGCTGTTCCACCTCTCTCTGATTATTTTCAACAATATGGTCCACTACTCTACCCACTACCTGCCCACAATGTTTCACCTCTCTCTGGTAATTTTCAACAGTGCGGTTGCACCACTTACTACCTGCCCATGCCATTCTATCTCTCTCAACAATACTGGTGCACCACTCCACCCATTAGGAGCATATGCCTCCCCCCTCTCCCTGGTGACAATCAAGTATTTGTGCTAACACCTAAGCAACAAAGCCAAATGTCAGCAGTGTCCCTTAAAAGCTGATATCAATGGCCCCCCATACAGTCACACAGGTCACTCAGGGCCCCAACCCTGGAAAACATTTAGGAGATGTAATAATCCAAGGCACTTTATTTCCAACATCACATTTCTCGACTTGTTTAATATACTCAATCTAATAAATTACTGCAACAAAATCTAATTAGCATAAAACTTTTCTGTGCATTACACAAGTGCACAGGTTAATTAAAATCTTTGTAAAAGTAGAAAAGAGAGCTTGGCTATCCCAGTCAGCCAGTCTAAAGGAAAATTATATTTCGTTAACAGTATTAATTAATACATTCTTTAATAAAATTAAGACGTTTATCATTTCTCATAATTACCTGGGGATTTTTTTTCTTTAATGAAGTACTATTTTTTTTTTTATGGATTATAAACTGTAGGCTTTAAAATGTATAATGAACTGATAGATCTCCATGCCTAAGACAGGATGTAAAAATGATGTGTGTTTTCGAAATGATTTTAATTGCTTTGAATATATGTAAATGATACTTCTCTCTCTCTCTTTTTTTCTTTTTTTTTTGCTGCAAGTACATTGCACATATAAAATGTGTTTTTCATTCCGGTGTTATTTACTATCAATCAAAACCTTGAAGTGCCTTGAACAGGCGGCAGTTCTGATCAGCCCTGTGTGATGCGAAACAGTAATTAGTAAACTTACTTTAGAGCTGGGTGCATTCTGTGTATATTATGATGGATGAAAACATAGATGAATGAATAAAAAAATGATTTATCTGGAATATTCAGTCAGCAGCGATGTTTGAAGGGAGAGGTTTGCCGTGAACAAGAGTAATTAAAAAAGTAAAAAAAAAAGAAATTGATCCTGTACCAAAAGATACCTGCCAAAACTCTACTTGAATTTCAAATCTGTTCCTCTTTAAAGTAAAACGTGCGTTTTTTTTTAGCAGAAAAACTTCAAAAAAGGTGAAAGTGGTTCAAGCATACCACTTGTAAAGCGTATGGCTCTTCTGGATCTCCCAGGTTGTGTGTGGGTACCGTGCAGGACGTAAGATTTTCTATAACCTCCTGATCAGTTATTCTGGTTGTACATCTCAGAGGTCATCAGTAGGGATGAGCGAGAATGTCTCTAACATTCTCGCAAAAATTTCCTCGAACTTTCGATGGTTTCACGAAATTTCGGCGAACCGATATCAGGGACCCATTGGAAAATTGAGGAAATCATTACATAATTTAACCTCCAGTGCCCTGGGAGACAGGGGGAGTACAGCGACTGCAATGTAGCCGTGGAAATCCTCCTGTGTGCAATCCCCGGGCACTAGAAGGATTGCATTGCAGCCACGGTACTCCACTGCGTCTTCGGGCACTAAAGGTTAAATGAGGGCTTGTCCTCATTTAATTTCTAGTGCCCGGGGATCGCGCACAGGAGGATTCTCACAGCTGCATTCATGAATGCACCCGCGGTACTCCTCCTGTTAGTGTGAGTCCCACAGCTGTGCTCATCAATGAATGCAGTTGTGGGAATCATCACAGTATGATTCCCACAGCTGCATTCAGTCATGATGAGCACAGCCACGGGACTCTTGTGTTTTTGGATAAAGAATCTCTATCCAAGAACACATACTACAGGGCTACAAGAGCAATCAGGAGAGCGGATCTGTCAGCTGCCATACTGGAGAATATTGCTGAAGGTAGGTACAAACTTTGGATATGATTAGGTATTCATCACAATTGGAATGCCACCTTGGCCAGGCATACTGGATGTGAGGGTACCTTGAAATGAGAGAAAAAGTCACCCCAATGATTTCACAGTCCAAAAGTATTACTTTTTCATTCCAAATTATAAGTCAACACATTTCAGGGGCTTAAAGTGCAACTTTCAGCAAAAAAAAAGACTGTTAAACAGGTGTAAAGTCCTTAATATCTTCACAAACTGTCAAAAGCCCATCTTCCTTCTTTCTCCCGCTTCTTCTTACATCACCCGATCTCGCATTGCACAAGCTTGAAATTGTGTGACACGCCTTTTTGAAAATGTAAAGAAAAAATGTGCCAGTCCAACTGTCCATGGCTGAAGGAGAAGCCCACCCCCACCTGGGATATGTGAGGTATGCAGTTTTCCCATTCAGTCTTGTTCCAAACAATTACTGATGCAAAAATTACTATTCCCTAAAAAACATAAAAAACCTAAACCTAAAAAATAAACAATATTTTCCAATATATAAAATGGTTAGCAACCCCTTTATTTAATGTAAAATGTGGTGATATGTTTGCTTTAAGATCCTCCATGGTCAAATGTTAAAAGAATGTAGACAATGAAATACATTGCATAGTGGGGTACAGGTTTAAAACAAGAATAAAAACAAGAAAAGGTTAACAGATTAAAATAACATTTTATTAATATTTTGTTTAACTAACCCTTACCATTTTGGTATTCTGCTTATACATTGTATATAATGAAGGGGTACTTGAAACATGTAGGTTTTCACCCTAAGACATTTCAGGTATAATAAATACTTTTTGAGTACAAATTTAATAGGTGTTCCTAATTCTCCTTTTACCAGGTGATGGCCTTTAAAAGAATCAGTTATGATATAGGTTAAGGGAAAACATTTATGCACAGAGTCTAAATCTCATGCATTTTTTTCTCTTTATAGTTCTCTACCCACGCATGTTATGATTTGTGACTGATTGTTGCTTGGAAATGCTTTGAAATACCCTTCTATCTTAGTGCTAATGTTGCTTTATTCCTTCCCCCTTTTCTGTTTGGTGTCTGTATAATTGAGTAACAGCCATTCCCGTTATTATCAGGGTCCTTCTTCATGTATAATATATTTTTATTAAGTTTTTCAAATTTCTTTTATAAAGAGATATAAAACAAAAAAGAACCACACGTGCAATCAAACAAACCACATTATGTAGCATCGTATGCACATCATAAACACTGGCACTGGGAAAAAACCCATAGAAACAGAATAAAAGGTCAAAGAGACCAAAAAAAGAAAAGAGAAATAGAGATAGAAAGAAGAAAGAAAAATTGGAGCGAAGAAAAGGGAAGGAGGGGGGTCTGATAGCTTCCAGTAGTATTAGCAATACAAAATTGTCTCAGGATCCTCCTTTAGACTTGAATTGAGAGGGTGTGTTTTGGACTAAATCTGTTGCTAAGAACTGATTGCTATTTGCGCTGGATGAAATTCTTTTGTTGGACTGCAAAGTATGGCATGCCACGGAATGGCAAAGTTTATACTGCATTATCAAGCTTGCAGAGATTTAATTCATCAGGATCCTCAGAAAAACAAAATGAATAAATTACTGGTTCTGCTAATGGGGCAGTGGAATCCCTCCAGTTTCCTACAAGATGGTTACAGTGGCACAAGGTTTTCACTTTACCCAATGAATGTTTCATGAACTTCATGAGCTTAGGTTAGTTTTCTTATAACTTTAGGGGGTGATTAGTTGTGGCTTGGGGGTAGTGGGCAATTCTTTGTGATTATACAGGCAATATTCTTGCTGACCCTATAGGTCAATGTTTCTTAACCAAGGTTTTGTGGAACCCTAGGGTTCCTCCAGAAGCTGCTAGGTGTACATGGAGCAATGAGCTATTTGTGCTTCTCAGGTCAGTTTAAATGACATAACTTTGCTATCTGTATGGGTGACATCTTCCCAATGGCCAGCAATTTAAGAGGCATTCTTCCCACTGACCCCTACACCAATGTACTATGAGTCGTGGATATAGTAATTATAGTAGGGTTTACCTGAAGACTTGAAAGTTATTGCAAGGGTTCCCTTAAGTTAAAAAGTTGGATAAACATTGCTATAGAACAGAGGTAGGCAAACTCTGGCTTTTAGGCTGGATACGCCCCCCTAGTTATTTATTGTTGGATTCGGCCTAATTGAATTGTCACGTTATCGCAAGTTCCTGCGATATAATCAATATCATCGAGTTCCTGCACAGTAACCCCAATTACTATGCCTAAAGAGCAGAAGCAACGCCCAGCTACCAGTCCCTGGAAGGTTGACCTACAATGTCTCCAACCCTGAATGGACTGAGGAATTATTCCTCGTCCAATGAGGCAACAAAGCCCTGTGTTTAGTGTGCAGCGACACCAACAGCACTTTCAAGCGGTTGAATCTCAAGGGGCATTTCAATGCCAAACACGCGCACACGTAAAGAGACTTCACTGTGGAAGACTGAGGCTGCTCGCTTGCAGTCATGGTTGGAAAAAACCTTTCCTTGGACACCTTGTTTTTTCTGGCCTAGTGTGTCTTCTTTGAATGCCAGGAAAGCATTAGAAACTAGCAGAAATGTTAACCATAGCATCTACCCAAAGCTGAATTTATCATTTTAAAGTTTTCTTACCCATTAAATCAGAGTTGTACAATACCATGAGTGAGCTAGCCATTCAGTTAAAGTATCTTTCTGTTATTTGCCCTGATTCTGTAATAATGATTGATATCAAGTAGCTGTTGTGTAACGGTACAGCAATATTTAAGGAATTCTCCATACAGCTGCAATTACTATGAAATTATGCAAACAAATATAGAACCATATGCTTCTCTTGACATAGGTACAGTTTTTTGGAAACTAAACGGTGGAATAGTAAGTTGCTGTTCCTGTTCTCTCCATCTGTTCCTAGTCATGGGACTGGGCAAGGCTGGTAATAACCCATTTAATTGCCAGCCATAAGAAAGGTCTGCTACATTAACTGGTATGTTGAGATAAACAAAAAAATAAAATCACAACAATTTTTGTTTTACTAGTAAGACCTAGTTCATTTATTAGTTCATAGCTGTGAATATTGAGTGTCATTTTAATGAGTTCTGAAAAATATTGCACTTTAATGAGTTATGTAACAAATTAATTCAATAAAGGAAGACAACCCAATGGACTGTGACTTGGAAAAGGGATTGAGTTGGATACGTAAAATTTAGACATTTGGAAAGAATTCAAGTTTCTGGGTAGGAAGTGTAGATTGCTGATCCTTGTGTTTAAAAATAGAAAGAGCTTTTTCAGATGTTTTAACAAGTTGAGTTGAATTTTAATTGCTATGGTCAAAGTCAAATAAATAGTCAACCTGTTTTGGGGACTTACCAGCCCTTGTTTATCAGGACTAAAGGCTACAATACATCAGCCATTCTCAACCAAGGTTAGTGGAAGCCCAAGGTTCCACTAGAGCTTGCTAAGGGTTTCTTAAACCACCCATTTGATGATTTATGTAATATTCGGGGCCCTACACAACTTGGTAGAACCAGCTACATGACTCTAATGATGTTTTTACTTGTCCTCAAGGGTTCTATTTTAGACACCCCTGTAATGGGTCATTCTTTTAATTGTCCACCAATTATTAAGTTTTGGTTTTAGCCAAGGTTTCCCAACACCAGAAACTATTTCAAGGGATCCATGAGACCTGAAAATGGCTGCAATTTGTATGCATAAAAGGTTTATATAATGTTTGTGGCGTCTGTAGCCAGTCTGAAGCATTGGTATTATGGTGACCTATGTTGGTACTGAATGCTGCCCTCACTTTAGAGAAGAATTGCTTGAATTAGGGTCCAGTGGTCTACAATTGCTTCAGTTAATGTTGTGATGATGAAAGGCCCTACAGATGTGGCTCCTAACTATCTCTCATTTTTAATCAAATCTCTCTGTTCCTCTTTCCTTCTCAAATGTCCTACTTGTGGTCTCATTAAGCAAATTTGCAAAAAGTGTTTTACTACACTAAATCATTTAGCATTTGTTATTGTAAAAATTCACTATAAAAGAAAAGCAAGAGAGGAATAAAATATTGTTAATAAAATATAACCACATTTTTTAGCAAATTGATTTCTTATGGTTTAATTGATGTAACAAAGAAAAGGGCAGGGTTTTAGGCAGGATGACCTAGACCAAGATACTTTATGCTCAAAGAATTTCTTTATTCTCATCCTAGAAAGTGTTGCTGTATGTTTTAGAGTATGTGTATCCGGTCACTGACCAGGTGGCAACAGTATGGAATGCTATAACTGGCTGTACCGGAAAGCTTTTCCAAAAAATCCTATGGTCTTGGATTAAAAAAGACTTGGAAAAAAAACTAACAGCCATAACATCCAAGGACTAATATTTACAATATGTTAATCTTTTTATTTTGGAAAATGCTTTAGGAGACCCTAGATATTTATTTGTCCTACCACATCCCTGCTTATTTACTGTGAATTAAAATGAATTAGTTGATGCAATGTGAGTAGGAGCATGGCCAGTTTATTATGTTCTTTCCCTTTCAAGTGAGCTTAAATTCCCCATAAATAAAGTGAGCCATCAGGTCCCATCATTAAAGGACAGCAAGTGAACGATCACACCAATAACGTGCACACTAAGAAAAGGAAGGAAAGAATAAAGGATGTTGGTGCTGGGTCAGAATGAAATCCCCCGATGGTGATTTAAGGTTATTATTATTAGCACAGCAGCCTTGTTTACCAGCTACGATTCCCAAGCTGTGTCCCCTGGCTGCACTTTAGGAGGTGTTGTACTTCTACTAGATGGAAAAAAAACCTTTGTCTTGATGCACAGAAATCAATGTGGCTGGAAGGAAGTACAAGAAATATAACGGCTAAGCAAATGCAGTGGCTTAAGTATAAATGTGTATAGTAAAAAGCCATTTTGTCTACTTTTTTCTGGCTACATTATTTGAAAAAAACATGTTTTATAAGTTTTTAGGCTATAGAAGGATCCACTTTGAAACCAAAAGTTTATAAACAACTGTTAAAATGCCTGCACATGGGTGTTGTCAGTAAAGGTAATATTATTAGTACAGAATGAAAAGACAATTGTACACTTTTATTATTGTGGTAACTTTTCTATGGAGGACTATCTTCGGTTTCAACAAGAATGTGCCCCTGTGTACAAAGCCAGATCCATAAACACGTTGTCTGATGAGTTTGCCGTGCAGGAACACAAGTGGTCTATACAGGACCTTGACCCCGACCCTAAGGAGGTGGTCAAACCTTTCAAACACTTTTGGGATGAATTGAAATGTTGATTGTGAGCCTTATTTGTCTCTTCTATGGCTACTTGACTTCACAAATTCCCATAATCACACTGATGAATTGTGTCTCCAATTTTCATACTTCCTAATCCTTTCTTGCTTTATGCTCCTGCTGCAATCTTTTCCATTGTCTTTCAATCCTACCTACTTCCTTCCTTTCTCAAAGTTGACTCTGAACCTGTAGTGGGGTATATACCCACTACTCTCAAAGCAATCCCATCCAACTATAGCCCTACCTTTGTCCTTGACTTTTTCTAGGTTCCTATGTTCTCCCCTCATCTTTTCTGTAACTCGTCTTTACTGCCTTTATCCCTCTTCCTCCCATTTGTTCCTTTCTTCCTTTTTCCCTTTTTCCGTAATTTTCATCCCTCCTTCCCACCTTTCCTTCATTCCTACCTTTCTCAGAAGTTGATTCTAAAACTATTGTAGGAAATGTACCCACTACACTCAAAGCTAACCCATCCTATAGTCTTCCCTTTCCTCCCTCCCTCTTCCTTTCATCTTTTCTTTCTTTTCCCCTCATCCTCTTCTGATTCTCTATTAGTTTATTTATCCCTAATCCTGCTATTTGTCATCATTCCTTAACCTTTCCCTTTCTACCTTCATCTCCTTGCTGCCATCACTCCATCCCACCTTCTTTCTTCCATCCTTTCTCAGAGGTTGACTCTGAACCTGTTGCCCTTTATGTACCCACTACACTAAGAGGAATCCCATCCAGCTATTGTTTTCCTTACTTCTTTTATTTATTCCTTTTTATCCCCATCCATTGTTTCCTTCTTTCTCCCTTCTTTCCTTTTCCCCATGCCTCATCTTGCCTCATTTCCACTGTACTCTTTGGGAATTTACAGTTCTTTTCTTCTCTTCTGATTCTGTTGAAGCTGTAAAAATGCTCATCTTCTGTATAATTCACAAACTAGCTTTGATAAATTGTCAGTTTGTAGATTTACAAAAAAATGCAATTTGCCGTATTCATTAGGCACTTTTCACACAGAAGAAAATGGAATAAAAGCACTTTATCTTCACTCACAAAGATATTTCCAAAAAAATTGAGTCTACAATACAAATGCATTTTAAAACCTCATTTAGCTCCAAAAGCAAAAGAAAAAAATGTTATGTTGTCGTTGCTTATTTTACTGTTTTCTCTTTTAGGTCCGCACAATACAATGGCATTTCCTTGTGGGAATAAAGTACTATACTTTTATATTGCTTTTTAGAAGAGCTGAGGAAAAGGGCACTTTGACACAATGAAAAACTTCCATCTTCCAACATCCACTGGACTAGGAACAAGGTTACTGCTGAAGGTAAAAACTGTTATTAGACCCATAGGCCAGGGTGGAAAATGTTTAATGGTCTTGACCCTAAACTGGAAATTCATTCTACTTTCTAACCTTATTTCACTCATATTTTTCAGTCATATTTTTCTCATTTAATTGTTTATACCCCACTAAGTTTTTCTGTGCAAGTTTGTTACATCATATAACACCTTTGTACATATGGTTGTATTTCTTTTGTTGTATAGTAACCTTTTTTTAATATATAAAAAAAAATTGACAATGGGAGGGTATTGTACCTCAGACAAGTACAGATACATAATACAACAACAGCTCAATTAAAAAGTAGTATGTAAGCACTTTGAGATTAATATAAAAGTTCAGACATGCTAAATATGAGAAAAGTTCCCATGCTCAGGATCATCCAATGACCAATGGCGGTAGATTCCTGCTGGTCAAGAAACCATTTTGGTTTTACTGGTTGGGGGGAGGGCTTGGTGTAAAGGGCTTTTGGGAAAGGTATTTGGGGAAAGTGCTTGGTAAAAAAGTACTTTGGGAAAAAAGCTTGTGAAAAAAATGTGACTGTTAAGCAGGTAAAATCACAGCAAAGTTTTTTTAACTTACACACAGGTATTCTATTGACAATGTTGCTAAGAAAGTTCACCAGTTTTTCTCACATTTGGGTTGATTTATTCAATTGATTTAATTAAGTAATATAAGCTCTCCATATAGCAAATTGAATGGTCTCCTTGTTAGGGATTATATCACTTAGCTTAGTAAATTAGATTTTTTTTTTTTTAGATTTCCATGCATGTGATTGTGTATTCTTTGCAAAGTGTTAAATCACCAATTTCACCAATTTCACTAATCTATGTGATCCTTTGGAAGATAATAATTTACCTTGAGAATGGAAGAGTTTACATTTTCTTAGTGAATTACCCCTCATTGTGACTGTTAACCAAATGAAATCACAACAATTATTTGAAATATGCACAGAATTGTTCCGTATTGTTGCTAATGAAATTAAACATTTGGTCAGAATAGTCAGAATATGCCATGCAGTTACTGTCCACCCGTGAGTATAATGTTATAAAGAGTCTTCAGTGCTGCAGGTGGAATTGTCACTCTACAGACTACGCTGTTTACCAACGATGTGGAGTGATTGACATTCATTAAAATGAATCAGTCTTGGATTGGTGACCTGTTTCAGGCACCTGTTCATGATGTCAAAGAGTAATTGCACTGCCGCCACTAACAATTACCCTAGCACTATCACAACAGCTACCAGCAGCACAATCAAAGGTAAATCGATCAGAAAAATGGACTCAGATTGGCCCCAAACTGTGAAATCTTTAATATGCAGTCTACAGCTCACAATGACAGAAATCACATGAAACTTAATATGAACATTATTTTTTCTTTTGTAACTTAAGTTTTTAATTTCTTCATTTATAATGTGATTCCCTTTAATAATTTTAATTCATTAGAGCATCATTTAAATACCGCATTTAAAAAACACAATGAAAAAAGTCTGCATACTGACTTGATAAATCAGATCATTAGAGATGCCGTTAATGGAATGAAATAAAACGGATTACGAGGGAGTGGGACTTCCCACACACAAAGGTAAATTAAACAAAAGACATTGCGGCACTGGCTGATTGGAGACTGGTTGGCAGTGGATAGATGATACGCTTTACTGCCAAAAAAAGGATTAAACCCTGTTTTGGGGAATTAAAGCTTTTCACAGCGCAATTGGCTCTTCTCATTACGTGAACCTACACCCTGATTTGAAAGTGAGAAAAAGATAATTTAGAAGATAACTGTCAGAGAGAAAAATCTTTGATTGTTATGTTGTTTAATCTTTTACAGCTAATTCAGAATATAAAGAGATATGTTAAAGAATTACCAAACCCATAAACAAATGTAATATGTTGCAGCTTATCACTGCATAAGTGGTGGTGGTTTTTTAGTCTAAGATCTTTTTTTGGCAAGTGCTGAAAATATAAGTTGCTCTTGCTCAGAATGAGATGATGTAGAGCTGTGTTTCTCTGGGTTCAAGGGAGCCCCTTGAAATAACTTGTAGGTCTTAGGGAACCTCTGCTATAGATACTATATCCATGGTATTTTAGCATGGTAGTCAGGGGGAAGAATGCCTCTTACATTGCCTGCCATTGGGAAGCTGCTACCTTTATAGATAGCAAAAAAGATCATTTGTGTCATTGGTAATTGACTATTACCACAAATTACTCATTGCTCGAGGCACCTCTAAAAACCTTTATAGGAACCGTAGGGTTCCACAGAACCCAGGTTGAGGAACACTGATCTAGAAATGTAAACCATGTTGTGAAGTATTTATCCTATCACACTCAACCCACATGTTTAAAGTCCAGCCTATGTGACCATTGTGGCTTCTTCTATAAATATGAAGGGGGCAAACCCCAACACAGAAGACAGTAAAGAACCAACTAACTATTGACCCTAACTCAAATGTATTAATGTAACCTGTGTTTTAGCTTTTCTATTCCATGTTTCAGAAATGTGTTGGAATTAGCAATGCTTCCACCTAAACTATGACTAGGAAATTTACCTTAAATCCCTTTCCCTATAGACCAGGGGTCAGCAAACTCCAGCCTTTAGGCCAGAAATGGCCTAGCCAGTAAATCATTCCGGCCTAACGCCCCCTGGCCAATCCGGCCTTATCCAGAGCTGCGGGTTGCCAGCGGATCAGCCAGGGGGCGTTAGGAACTACCGAAGCTGCCAGAGCTCCGATGCCACCTCCTTGCTGTGGCTCCCCTATTTATCTCGGCTGGCGTTGTTACTTCCACCGCTGCGGTAAATAGGGAACGCAATGCATACGGAGGGGGGATTTCACTTCAGGGGGCGTTCCCCCTACTGGCCATTAAAATTTGCTGACCCCTGCTTTAGATGTTACATTTTGGGGAAAACGTTCCAGGGACAAAGTCTGGAGTAGGGTGGGTGGTTATTATGTGAATAGTGGCTGATAATTAGCAACGTGCTACTATAGCTAGCTTAAAATAAATGAAACTTTGTATGCATACTACTAAAACCATGGTGCATCTAAACCTAGTGGCTCATGTATCTACCACCACTGAAAGTTAGTTAAAGCAGAACTAAATTTCCACTTTTAGCATTGATCAGGCAGGTCAATATTGCAAAAAGGGACCGGCAATGTCCCTTCTGCAATAAACTCTTCTACTTGCATGGTTGCTCTGGGTATCTGGCAAAAGGCTTCCCCTGCACATGCTGGGAATTACCCCCCAAAGGCCAATTAAGATGCCCAAAGAAGAAAAGAAAGAAGATGGTGCGACCCTGAGAAAGAAAAGTGGTTTGGTGGGTTTAGTTCTGCTTTACGGGTTGAGTGTGCCAAATATCTTTCATACAGTGGTAAGTATAGCCTACAAAATGAAAATAATGGGAGAAAGCCTAAAAAAAACAAATCCAGCCACCACTTCCAATGTTTAGTATACTGAAATAAATCTTTTTTCATGTATATATATATATATATATACCGGTATATATATATATATATATATATATATTTATATACAGTATATACATTGCTTTTATCTTGTGCCAGCACTTCTTTGGAAGACTAAGGTTACCATTAGTATGATTATACAGTATGTCTGTTCTATCTCCTTTATATTTACCAACATCTACATATCTTTTAGGTCCTACTTTACTTGATGACAAAACAAGACTTCACTCTGGAGTAAATTGCCATTTTCAGCGGGACAGAACTAAAGTATATCTGTTACTCGGGACTAGAATGGCCACCACAATACAAACCAAGCACCTTGTGGAGTTTGTGTGCATGTTACATTTATTTCAAGGGCCCCATAACAAGGAACACTTCAGTGTACAAATAGAGACAGGAGTTTTCAGGGCTTTCCGAGCTTTCAGGACCATACCCAACCTCGCCCCTCCAGTTCCTTACTTTTCTCCATTGGCCAGTTGGATTGCCTATTATCATAGGATTGATAAAATTTAGACAATTTAGAGCTGATAAATTCCTGGTTTTGGCCCTAAAAAATGTCAGTCTTCCTTTTTCCTTTCTGAACAAAAAGAAGCCTAAAGTTGCAGAAGCTGTATTTGTCCATTTTTAGTACTTACCCCAATCTAGTAACTATCCCCGAAAACCATCAATATTAAATGCAGGGTAAGTTTATTGGGCAGAAAAGTTTGGCATTATTAATTCCATGATTAGGGGATCCTGATACCTAGCTATTGTACATTACAATATTTGTTAAGATACAGATTTGCTTTAATGCCTAGCTTGGTACAGTTTCTTTTGTTTTATTTTTTGTTTTTGTTTTTTTTTTATTTGCTGAGGTTAACAAAATTTCCTTTTTCTAATAGACAATGTTTAAGAATCTTATAAACAATGTTATCCTTGGGCCCACAGACAGCATCAAAAATTCAACATTTCCTCTGTACATATATATGTTCAAGTTTGTAACCTTTTCATATCCCCAATAGAATAATAAAAACCTCAATCCACTTCTCAATTTCAGTTTTATTTATCCAAATTATATTTCCAATTTTTATTTCTTAATTCTTTTTTTATGGTTTGTGCCCGCAGCCAAGTTAAGAGAAATAAATATATTAGTATCAAAGAAATTGCAAATTATTTTACAGTTTCATAGATAGGTAATGAAAAAAGCTGAAAGAATTATTACAACAATGACAACACATATAAATTGGAGAACAGCTTTGCATATTTTTGTATTTGAACCCAATTCCTAAAGGAGCCAAAAATCTTACAGTACATAGAGTCAGACAATTTGCATCTTTGGTTTCTTACTAAGAAAAATTGGCAGACCTGCTATGTATGTATGCAAACCATAGGCTGAATGTAAAAACTATGACCCACCAATATGTGCTGCACAACTAAAATTATAAGGGTTTATGCACTCATAGTTTCCAGTTGTCTTTGGAAAAGTCCCACAAATACCAGACTTGAGTTGGTCAGTAAAAACTATAATGCAGCTTGCTGTGGAGGGATGGAAACAATGCTGCATGCTTCCTCAATTCAGAGCAGAGTTGCCACTTTCATGTAGGCTGGACTTGCTTGCAATACAATGGAATTAATGTTGCCGGGAATGTGGCCGAAAGCATTGTCACTGC
Source organism: Pyxicephalus adspersus (assembly GCF_032062135.1). NCBI lineage: Eukaryota > Metazoa > Chordata > Amphibia > Anura > Pyxicephalidae > Pyxicephalus > Pyxicephalus adspersus. The sequence continues at coordinate 4,432,304 of NC_092860.1, read as the reverse complement.
TCATTCGCGAGCATGTAGCTAGTCAATCAGCACCTGACCACACTCCATACTCCATACCACCCACTGCTTTTTGGATTGAAAGCCCTGCCTGGGATTTGAAATGTTTGAGACACTTATGATGGAGAATTAGGCTCAGTTAGAGAAAGTAAAGGAAGTTTTTCATTTTATTTATGAGACATGTACATGACATAGTATCTGGATTATACACAAGCCTTTGATTGTACTTTATACTGGAACTGTAGCGTGGATAAAGGAAGGTAGCTGTTGCCATGTTAAAAAGTATTCACATTGTCTGGAACTTCTCAGTGCCTCAATATTGTGCTTTTCCCCATCCCTTCTATAGTTTATGTCTTCTTTCTTTGGTCTTTGGGTGGTCACAGATTAGTCGTTCTTTATAGAGTAGTGACACTGTAGTGTGGAAGTGGGTAGGTATTATTGTCATAATGTCTATTAGTATCCACATCCCTCATAGCTACTCCATGCCTCAATGCTGCATTCCTTTCCTCTGCTTCCTGCAAAGTTGATATTTTCTTTTGCCATTGGGTGGTCAGTGATTAAATCATTTATGTGCTTGAATTTCACTGTCCAGTCCCTTTACTCCATTTACATGTCAGGAACAGTATGGGAGTGCACTATGAATTCACCTTGGTCAATGTAATAGGCGCAAGACAAGGATGCCAGGAGCAAGCCAGAAAAAAGACAAGAAAAATCTCTTCTGCCTTGAATCTCTATTTCTTAGTGTTTTGTTTTGGGGTCATTTCATTTGGCTTTAATCAGATAAGAATTGATTTATAGTTCATAAAAAGACTTGTTTTAACATTTTGTTTGCTCTTGCTGCCTTTCAAATTTTCCCCTTTTTCCCTTTTCTGTCCACTATAATTACATAAATTAGGACAAAGTTGTTGATAAATCACGTCTGTGAGAGTTTACAGACCTAAAATTAGATTTCTGATGTGTTTTGATATTGATGATGCAAGAAAAAAAGGTCTCCAGCTTTAACTAAAACAAAGGAATATGTGAAGAATGTACTCAGATTGGGGATTAAGATCTAGACACACCAAATGCCCTGGCCATCTCAAAGAAAAGAATTGAGCGGAATCCTCCACAGAAAGAACATCTCCTCCATATTCATTTAGTGGAATTCCATTCTTATAACCCTACGACATTAGCACACAAGGACCCTATAGACTTTAGCTACTGAGTGATTTACACATAGAGAATTACAGAGCGGGGACAATGAGCGGTTGGTTCTCTAAGAACCATCACAGGACCTACCCTAAGCCACTGTATCTTATATCTGATGCAGGACATATTCATGGCTTCATAAATGTTGTCTATCCATCTTAGCTTTTTCATATTTTTTTCAAAAAATCTATTCATAACCATAAAAAACAGACAGAAGATTTCAACCCAATAAACACCTCTTATTTAATAATAATAAAAAGTTGATCTAGGTTGTTTTCTGATTGCCCTTAAAGATCAGGTAAGAATCATTACTCTACTACTATTATTAAAACAACCAGGATTATGATTCATAGGAGAAATTTCCTGGATAAATTAAGGGCTTATGGTTCTGAAAATTGATGAATGACTTGGTACATGTTTGCATGTAAATATGTGTCCCAGAATCTTTTTTGTTTTCTTTAACACATTCTCTTTTACATTTTGCAACCTAGTATTATACCTGAAACTCTAGAACATCCTCTAGACTAAGGTCACATTGTCTACTAAGCCTAAAACATGTAAGAACACCAATTTTATCCTCATGTGGACAAAATTAACAAAATCATATATACTCATATGCGTAAAAACACTCCATTTATGTACATGGAAACACCCTACTGTACAATTGTGAAATTGATATTCTTTTTGCTGTATAGCTCTTGCTTTCAGTGTCTAATTCCCCTATAGAAGCCAAATGGTGAAGCGTGTTGGGAGACAAGACTCATACTTGTATGGACTATCTATTATTATTTTTAATAAATGGTATTTATATAGCGCCAACATATTACACAGTGCTGAACAGTGACACAGGAGGAGCCTACCCAGAAGAGCTTACAATCTATTCCCTAATACGTGGGAAAAACATCTCATGAATGTGTCATTCTGAATGTGGTAGTTGAACTTTGCATAGAAGCTTATTGCCCTATCCTTAAATGTTTTATGAATAAGTAAATCCACATTACATTTTTTTCCTTTCACTTATCTGTAATGTTGAGTAGTGTTGGTGTTTGTATTCGGGTTGTCCTTATATTTGACCTGAAAATGGCTGTTCCAATTTGGGTAGACCGGACCTGAAAAAAACGAGATTCAACAGTAAAAAATGTAAAAAAATGTGTTAAAAAAATAAAACTTAATGTTAAAATAATTTATTGAGTGTTTGTGTTTATTTAACTAATTTTTTTTTACAGGTTATCCTACAATGACATGATATCTCTTACTCTGTAACACACTTTCCAGCACAGTAATTTTATGATACATTTATTTTTCTTTTATCCACTGAGGAAAAAATGTAACAAATGTATCATATTACTGTGCTGGAAAGTGTGTTACAGAGTAAGAGATAATTTCCGGCCCGGCATCTTCTCAATGATTGCAGCAGAGTCTGCAATCATTGAGAAGAGTGTGCGATCCCCAGGGCACTACAGGTTAGTTAACTTGTAGTGCCCCGGGGATTGTAGTGGGACTGCAGAGTTCATCTGCAGTTCAGTTCCCACGGTCACATGACTGTGGGAACTTTGCGGTCACAGCTGTGACTGCAGGCGATACCTGGGCACTAGAGATTGAATGGGGTCAAGTTTCCCCATTCATCACCTGTAGTGCCCTGTGTTCTTGAATAGAGAAACTCTATCCAAGAACACATAGAACTAGTAAAAGGCTGCAAGAGCAATCTGATTGCCCTTGCAGCCCTTAATAGTCTCTTAAAATAACCCGAATTCTTCCACCCATGACTTCAATGGTATTCGAATTTGGCATTCGATTACCCGAACAATATCTCACGATTCGAATAGCTGTCGAATCGAATCGTGAGGTATTCTACCAACACTAATGTTGAGTTAAAACTCTTCTTGAACTATTTACAGTTTTAGGGGTTGGCAAACATATACTAACAACAAAGGGGGGCACTATCTTGGTTATTTTCTAAATCTGTGTCCCAGGTTGACCCAGTTTATCAAAAACTAAAGAAGTTTGTATTGTGCTTCATTTTAAATCTTTTTATTTTTAATGGAGGTTATTTATAATCTGACAGTTGCTTTATACTGAGAGAGTCTTCGCCCTTGTTCGTCCTTGATTTGAAAATATCTTTAATATACATTTACTTTGCTATGCATCCTATGAGATTTCATTTCCACCTCTTACTTTTTGTTAAGATCAGCTAGACAGACATAATTAAGAGTGCAACCACATAGGAAAACCCAAGTATGTGCTTGTGAGACTAAGTGTTTGCTAGGAAATTATCATCAACCTTTTTCTTTAATTACTAATAATTAGCTGGTATCTGGAAGAGCAAAAAGGCATTTAGCCAATGGTTTATTAGATGTCCATAATGCATTTATATTTGGCTACTCATATATTTACCCTTTCAAGAAGCATTCTCGTTTTTATTAAAAATCATTTTCATTTCATTCCATCCATAACAGAATTAAATGAAATGCGTTAAGTAAAATGATAATGTTAGTTATGATTAGTATTATTTAATGACTCAAGAAAAATTGAATTCGTGTCTTTTCAGGAGCCTGCTTTTAAAAAATTAAAGTATATTAAAAAACTTCAACAAAGAATGTAATATATTGAAACATAGCAGTCCTTGAATGTGGGGGCTATGTATTTTCTATTTTATTTTTACCTGGCGATCCTTCGAGTAGTATAATGAAATACTGCTATAGAGAAGCATATATATAGTCATTTTTTATTTGATTTTTTCATTTTGATCTTTTCGTATTAGAGTCAGACATGAGACAACAGTTGCCTGATGTTTTGTTATTTTGATAGTATTTGATCACTACTTCATGGCTATGGGCAGTGTCAGACACCCCAACCGAGTGAGACATTGGGGAAATAAAGAAAGCCTATGTCGGCTCACTGCTGTTTTGCCCTTTTCTGTAACCAGAAGAAAAAACTGCCTGATAGTAACCCCTACTCATCTCTCCATAGCAAAAGCTTGCTCTCTTTGCAGACCATCATATGCCGTAGCCAGTCTTGAAGCACAGGGCAAACAGCTAAATTCACAGCTGAATTCTGTAACAATAATAATTATTTAATAAGTAATTTTCGTTCATTTACTTTTTCTGACATCTTTATCAGGCACCACATTCAGAATCTGACCAGCCTATGACTTAAAGCAGGCCTATGACCAGCCTATGACTTAAAGCAGGGGTTATCAAACTACGGCCCGCGGGACGAATACGGCCCGCTGAGGTTCTCCATCCGGCCCGTGGCAGCCCAGGCTGCTTCTCCTGCTTGAGCTCTGGCTGCCTGCCATCTGCACTCCAGGGAACCCGGTCACGTGACACCACTGTTGCCGGGGTAACGCTGGAGCTGTCGGGCTGAAGCCATCAGACAGAGAAGGTATGAGCAGAGCAGAGACTCACTGCTGCCTTCATTCCCTGCTCACTGCAGCACAAATGTACATGATCAATGTACATTTGTAAATAGTATAAACATACTATGCACATTGATCATGTACACATGTGCTGCAGTGTGATCCAGCCGATGTATGAAGGCAGCAGTGAGTGACAGGTAGCAGACACTGACACTGACACTAAAGTTTTTTTAGCAGCCCTTTTTTAATTAATAAAAAGTGTGGGGTAGTGTTGGGTGTAGGGTAGGGTGTATAAAAAGAAGCAAATTAATGAATTGCTTGAGATTATTCATTTGCATGGAAAATGCAAGATAAATTTGCATTTTCAATACACACAGTGAAAATTCAAATTTATCTGTGCATTTTCCATGCAAAGGAATAATCTCAAGCAATTTTAAAGCCAAAGTAAACGCCACTTTTTTTTTTTAATGATCGGCAAGTGTGCTGTGCATATAGTATTGTTCTTTCATGTTTTATATACAATAAATACGTTGTGTGCAGTGTGCATAAGAATGTTCTCCTGTTTTTTTTCAAACTATAGTACGGCCCCCCGACAGTCTGAGGGACCGTGAACCGGCCCCCTGTTTAAAAAATTTGAGGACCCCTGACTTAAAGAATGAAAGATCTGCAACACAATGTTAAAGCCTAACTTTCAGAAAAAAAAGACATTTATGTACACTGTAGTTTCCTAGATCCATCCAGAAGGTCGGGTCCAGAAGGTCCCGAGCCGTCCTTTCCTTCTTCATTTTTCCAATGCAGAATGGAAGGCGGGCATTTGTGTGGAAGAGGCCATATGGCCCCGATGTTAAGTGATGACATTTGACCTGGTGTAATACAGGAAGGATAGGGACTTGCACAGTTATTGCACTCTATTCCATAGCCAATCGGGTTGCATGTCTGAATACAGGTCCAGCTGACAGTTTTAGAGAAACCAATTTTTTTAAAAAAAAAACACATGCAAACTTGACGGATTTTGCATGTCCGAAGCCACATGAAAAAACATTCCACCTGCATAACAATTGTTTTTTTAAAGTGACCATGTCACTTTAATCTTTTCCCCAAGGCTCACACAACTTTTAAAAATCACACATTTTTCACATTAGATTTAAGACAAATGTAATATCTTAAATAAAGGTTTAATCAAGTTGGGTGAATCTTGTCTGAAAATATTAATAAAACCCCATTATTCATGTAAGCCCAAATTTTGAATTTTGCTCCTAATGAAGCAGAGTTTACCATTAGCACTCGGGAGATTTACCCCTATATTGGTCATTGATGACCATTGCCACCAAGGCAGATAGTCCTAACATTTAGAGTTCCTATAGCTCTCTCCATTCTTCATCTCTCTCCTCTCTCCCACTCCTTATACACTTTCCTCTCTCTATCTCCCGTAGCTCACTCTCTTTTAACTCTTTTATTCTTGTGGAGCAGCTTTCATGGTCTGTTTTGTGTGTGGTATTGGTTGGAAGGGCAGTACAAGTTATCTGGCCTAGAGGAGCAAAAAGTATAAATCCGTCCCAGACGAGAGGGGAAAGTGGTCAGGAGAAGCAATCCAATGGGGTCAAATGTTCTATTACCAACTGTCTATGATGGCAGGTAGCCTCATTTTGTGGAGATTATAGTTATACATATACTGTGTACATGTAGATATACATAAGTAATAGTATAAAAATAAATAAAATATCACCATTTTGCTTGGTTACATATTCACTTTCAAAGAACACATATCTGGGTTAAATTTATTTATGTAGAAATGATTTTTAAAAATTCTTTATGCCTAAAAGATTTTATTTGGATTTGATTTAGATATGCATTGAGATTTGCTGTTAGTTTTTTGAATACATTGCTTTAACAAGCAGTTCCTAGAGAACCCACTAGAATGACCCCCTGATGGAGTACATGTCACTTGATGGGAAGTCGTAGGATAAATTACAAAATACATATAATCCCATTTACATTTATCAATATATAAACAATGTCTGAAAATAAAGGTTATATAAAAGCCAACGTAACTCCAAAGCATACATTGTTATTTGAATCTCAAATATTTATTCAGATTTTTTTTTATTTCAATTGACCCTTACGGTAGCAGCTCATAAATATTTCAGGGCATTTGTCTATCATTAAATTCTCTGCTGAGCTCTTCATCTATAGGAAAACTTCATAAAATGAGAGAAATGAAAGATATTGTAGTTGTTGCTTTACTGTCAGAAGATGACTTAGGGCAAGGGTCTGAATGACATAGTTATCCTTAGTGGTTATGAGTTTGGTAAGAATAACCTCATAAAATATTGATGATACTGTCTCTGCTACAGGAGAAGCTTTGTGTTCTAACGTTTGATTGTGTTTTTTTTTGGAGTCAAGAATATTTTTGCTGTACCTAATTTTCACACTGAGTCCCACATACAGACCCTTGCATATGTTTGTACAGATACATGTTTTCTTCAATTGGTTATGACTTGGTGGAATTAAACAGTAACTGAATGGCTTATATATATATATATATATATATATATATATATATATATATATATATATAATAAAAACTGATCTGAGTAAAAATGTAAATATTTATTCTTACCTGAAAATACTAGGAAATGGTTAGAAATGTATAAACCTAGAGCTAAAAAGGCGGCAGTCACTAGTAACATTCCAAACAGTGATCAACAGAAAATAAAATAAATAGTAATATTAATAAAAAAAAGGTAGAAGGGTAAAAAAGAAAACTTAGTTAGCTCAGTTAAAGTATTTTGGGCTTTGAAGTTAGTTATGATGGGAGACTTGCCTTTAAATGATCTTTTATGCATGATTATTGACCGCCAATAGTTGGTGTTGCACCCTCATGTACAGCAGTGGTCCCCAACCTTTTAGACATCACAGACCACTAAATTTACTGACTTCGGACCGCGCATGTGCGGGAAGCGGTGTTACTCAAAGAGGAAGAAACTTTCCCCAAAATAATGTTATGATGCCAGAACCCGCCCACTCCCCCATTGCAGGCTCAGAGACACAACCGCCCACCACCCTGAGCCTGTGATGCATACGAGTGACTTGGTCCCCGGCTCTGGCTGGTGCACCCCCTCCAAGTGGGATCCTTCTCTTGACCCCACTGGGGGGTGCACTGTCAAGAGCCGCGGACCACAGGTTGGGGACCTGCTGATGTAAAGGGCCTATTTAAAAAAGCTCTCCAAGGCTGGAGAAGATACACTTTCATCAGTGAAGCTGGGTGATCCAGCAAACCTGGAATGAACCTCCAACACATAGCAAATGACTTTTGAGAAATCCATTCCAGGTTTGCATGATTACCCAGGTTCACAGATGAAAGCCTTGGAGAGCTTTAATAAATCAGGTCCAAAGTGTGCAACAAACTCATGTCTCTGACTGCAAGAGTTTGTTACACACCACATATGAGGACACAGCCCCATCAAGTGGTGTGACCCATTAAAAACCAAGATTCTTTTTTATTGGCATTTAGGAGAAACAAACCTTGGTATAGTAGTTTATTTTAGAATATAGATTTGGATCATAATAAAATGGCATCTGTTTTCTTTTATGACATACATTAGTTTTTCTACCTTTACTGCTGATCTTCAGCCTCTTTTCAACCAATGTACCAGTGATGGTTACAAGGCATTTTTAAGGTTTTTGGATAGCAGTCTGCACATTGTGTTTAAAGCTAAAATAGACACTTGTAGTCTCCATCAGAAGCACGTGGGACATGGTGAAAATTTGGAAGCACTATTGGGAGACAGAGACAAAACGTTGCCATTGTATCACAGTAAGAACTTTAATGATATAATCATCAAGTGTTATTTAACTTTTTCAAAGGAATGAAAATTACTTTTTGAACTACATGCCCATAAGGTTCCATGAGATTTAGTGACTTAAGTATTAACTTTTAGAATTGGGAAATACTTTAAATGTCCAGCTGCAGACAGGAAGACAGGATTTTAATTTGCAGGGCTGCCAACACATTCATATGTTTTTTTCCAGCTACTGCTTTGGGAAAAATGGGAATCCACAAATGTGTTACTAGATGTTACTTTTATTTACCTAAGTTACTTATCTATTATGTAAGTCTGTTTATTCAGGACAGACCCACAAAGTTTGAATTTATTCCTGGTGCATGCTATTTCAAGTTTGGCTCAGGTTTGCAAGAATTATTGAGTTCAGATGAATGTATCTGTTTTCACTCTCATTGCTTTACTACAGAACTCATGCAAAAGTTACCCACCTTAGATCTAAGGGACTGCATATTCAAGTACAAAAAGGACCAAAAAGAGTCATCAACTTGGGCAACAAAGGCATCGTAAAATAGATTCATTTTTGTATATTGTATATAATGTAAAAGAAAACTAGCATAAACACTTAAATGTGTCCTAAAATTAGCCTTCTGTCATCCCCCACAATGCAGTCTGGGAGGGGTAGGTGCAGAACTAGGAGCCAATCAGGTTCAGCTGCATGCTCATGTGCTGACAGAGACCATGCTGGGTAGAGGGGAGCACAAAGTAAGAAATGTTTGCTACTTATAAAAGTGATTCCGCTTATTCATTATTAAGCCATCAGGCTGTAGGTGAAGGGTTGACACCAGTATATTCTCTGAGGGCTCTATTTATAAAGCAGTGAATGTGACGTTCCCTGATGGAGAATCAGTTACTATTGAAAGATAAATGATCCTCCACCATGGAATGTTCGAAGGAGTGTCTGAATCCCTGCCTATAAATAGATTAAGTCAATCAAATCAACCCCCTGACTGTGTTGTATGCATTACAAATGCTTTGGCAGATAAGTTGTGTCTTTCAACTGCGCATTTTGCAGTTTGCCTTTAATTAATGTTTAATTGCTCACACCTCTCTTTCTTTTGATGAAAACTTCTTCTGTAATCTTTTAGTCGAACCATTTTGCATTCGTTGTCACGGATTATTTTGACACAGAGCCAATATAAAATTCTTCTGCCCACAGTAATTCTTCAACAGAAGGTAAGAGAGGGTTCCTGGGAGATTTACTCGGGAACGTTGAATAGCCAAGAATAGAAAGCTTCAGCAGATGGGACGTCTTATTCCAAGAACTCAACTGTCACTAAATCCTATCTATTAAGCTTGGCAACAAGGCACAACTTTAAGTAAGCTCAGCTACTTGACATACTTGATGTGCTGTATAAAGCAAACCTATCCTCAATTTCTAATTTCTAAGAGTAGGGATCAAAAGAAACTTAATATTCCTTTTTTTATTATGAAAACTACCCCATTGGGGGCTGGCCTCACTTTGTTGTCCAAAGGCTTGACCTCCCGGACTTCAAGGCTTAGCCCCACACATTTACTTGTTTGATATGAACACTCATATTGGCCATCAAGAAGCTGTCATTGAGCAGGTGGAAAACAGGAAGTAAAGAATTTGGTTCCAAAATCTCAGAATTGAAACCCTTTTTAACAAAGTGAACATAGAACCAGATGTAGCAAAAATATTGTAATGCGGAATAGAAAAAGGGAGAAGAACTGGGGGCAGGTGAGTATCCTCAGGGTTTAGATGAACAAGTACTAAAGTTCTTGCCCTGACAGAGGGTGGAAATACAAGCAAATAACAGAACACACACCAATCTTAATAGTTAATGTATCCATATTATAACATAAGATAGGTGATTCATATCCCTAAAGATACCTATTTTTGACCTATTGGGTCTGATTTTTTAAAGCTCTCCAAGACTGGATTTTATACAGTGAACCTGGGTGATCGAGCAAATCTGGAATTATTCTGATCCAGGGTTGAAAACATTTGCTAACAAATAGCTAAATACTTTTACAAAATTAATTTCAGGTTTGCTGGATCACCCAGGTTTACTGATGAAAGTGTATCTTCTCCAGCATTGGGGAGCTTGACAGAGGCACCAAAAATAAATATTATTCAACCTCATCCACAACCATTTGCCCTATTCATCTCCTATAACTGAATGTCAGTCTTTCAATCAGCTCTTGTTTTTCCAATGCCAATTAAAGATCATTTTAATTTGTCACGTTTTGAGAACGCTCTGGTTGTGTTTAATCATTTTCTTTTTATCCATTCCCACTATGATTAAGCAATGATCAGTGCTGCAAAAGTACTTTCCTATTGTTCCCTGGATTCCTCTGGGTCCTTCTCAAACCAAGCAACATATCTGATCTGCGCTCAGATTTTTATTTGTGATGAAGACAACAACGGGAGGCCATCAGGTCTAGATATTGCCATAGAGGCCTCATTTTTACTGCCCACCACTGCTCAGTTCTTGTAGTCAATAATTAATTCTTGGTGAAATGCTTTGACAAGAGGTGCAAAAATAATTTTTAATATATAATATGGGCGACGATGAAGAAATATCAAGGAACATAGTGGGAATGGGGTGGGTGGAGGTCTATCAGAAAAGCTAGACCGTTTGAGGAAAGCCATGACAGAAGCTTTTTCTAATGCTGGGAAAGAACTGACTTAGAACCCCGGGCACCCTTGCATTTTCCTGTTATGTTTATTCTTGCTGGTGGAATCCTACAGAAGAGAAAATGAAAGTTAAAATATCACTTTATACCAAACATGCTGAAGGATCCAAAGTTACTTGTCCTGTGTGCATCTGGTTGGGTTAAGACTTTCATCTGCAAAGAGCAATATATATATATTATTATATATTATATATAAATTAGCAGTTGAGGAGGTCTGAGACTCGTCAATTCTATAAGCAGTTGGGAAGGTCTGAGATTCATCAATTAAATAAGCAGTTGGAAATGTCTGAGACTCGTCAATTCTATAGGCAGTTGGGAATGTCTGAGATTCATCAATTCTATAAGCAGTTGGGAATGTCTGAGATTCATAAATTGTGTAAGCAGTTGGGAAGGTCTGAGACTTGTCAATTCTATAAGCAGTTGGTAATTGTCTGAGGCTCATCAGTTCTAAAAGCAGATGGGAATGTCTAAGACCCATCAATTCTATAGGCAGTTGAGAAGGGTTGAGACTCATAAATGCTATGAACAGTTGGCCATGACTGAAAATCACATAAGCAGTGAATGATTGGACAGGTAAAGCACTGCAGTTGATAGGGACTGAGAATCATATGTGCCCAAAGTTGCTTGAGGGGGGTGATCACTCAGATATCCACTCTGCTACAAGAACACAAAAGGTGGTACCATCATCCAAACAAGAAGTTTCAAGCCATTTCAAAATGTTATAAGATAAATAGAAAGAATTAAGTAGGATTAGACAAGTAACCCATTATAGAACACATACACCTTGTCCGGTATATTTAGAATGAGTTCAGCATTGGTGGCCTCTGTATTCCTCTCACTGCATGTTTGTTTTAGGGGTCGTAAGTTTTCAATTCCAGCTGTATTGTTCCTTTCCCTCCCACTTACATGTGTTCCGAAAGACAATAACTCAGTGATTACTTGATTGACACCCTCCACATAATTGCAGGGAATGCCACTTGATCAGAAGTGCGTGGGGTTGATAAATTTAAATGAGAGGCCAAGAGAAAGCGGGCAACACTTAACCTTGGATAGATTATTACACAGACGGCAACACAGCTAGCAAATTATAGAATGCTTGTAAATTGTTGTTTTACAGCTCCACTAGTAAAACAAACAGCAATGGTATTTATTCCTATCAATTCTTTGAGTCTGCCGAAAAGGTCAGTCCACCAGGAACTTATTTTTTACTTTTAGGTAAACAGAACAGTGTTGGCTAACAGCCATGCTTATCTGTTGTGAGGTTTGCTTGCTCATGGACTTTTATGTCCTGGATAAAGAAGATAAAGCTTATGAAAACCCTGACAATAAACTTGCTCCATCTTGGTTGGTTAAGTATGCCATTAAAAGCATTTTGCTGTCTGTTCAGCATGTACATACTTGTTAATCCTGCCAGAAATCAAACATGATGGTAATATTCTGTACCTTTTGCCTGTACTGGGCTATTGGTAAAGATGACGAGGTGCCTTGTAGTACTAACACATCTTTTTATCATTTTGGGGACCATTGGTTCTTTATGTTTAATAGGCAGGTTAAGTTTTGAGGCTTGACGTGGTATTATATTTTACTCAACCTCATTTTTACTATTTTACCAAACATTGTGTTGCATTTGTATGCACTGGAAAGAATATAAATAAACGTTTTATTTAAAGCTAAACTAAACTAAAAATAAAAAAATTACACTTACCTTTAATCCTTCAGATTCCTTGATGGTGTTGATCTATGTTGGCCGGGTGCCACCATTTTATCTTCTCTTCGTCTTCTTCTTGTCTTCTTGCTACGTCACCCGATCTTTCAATTGGGTGACATAGCCGCTGTGAAGGGGGAAAAAAAAGAGCAGATCTCACTGCGCATCTTTCCCCTTGGTGGAAAAAAATGCCCCTTCTGTGCATGCCTGAGATCAGGGCCTCTGTCATAAAATAAATATTATGCGGCCTGCCAGCACTGTTGACCACAGATTAAAAAATACACGGGTACAAAAATAACTATTTTATATTTTAATAGAGTTGATCAACCGCGTTGCAATTATTGTCCCACTACTCGACAGGCATAATCGGCAGGATGGGCATCCCCATGTTTCCACAGGGAATCCCTTATGTCATTATAGTGAGCGTGTGCTGTGCGGGACTTGCACAGACCACGCCCACTCTGATTCCAAAAGCGTGCTCTGCAGGGAGCCCACACTGACACCGGACTCCATGCACAAGGAATCTCTCACATCACCCTGGTGGGCGTGTGCTGTGCGGGACCCGTGCAGACCACGTCCACACTAACCCAAAGTATGTGCTGAATGGACGGCCCCCACACATTTTCACCTCACTAAATCTGGCTCTCTTTGCAAAAAATTTGGACACCCCTGCATTAAGTCTTGATCGCTGCTTAAATGGGCAGTGCTTAAAAAAAAAGTGTGTTGTACAAAAAAAAACAAAACATTTTTTACTTTATTTAGAAGGGTTGTCTTCCCTTCTATGTAAAGTAAAAATGTTGAGTTTAGGTACGCTTTAAGCTGTCCAAAATAGCTAAACTGCCCCCAACACCATTGTATCCTACAGAAATTCTGCTTTCAGGAAACAAATAAAATTTGGGAGTTTTAGGCAATCCTCAACATGGATAAATAACTGAATTTTCTAACAGCTAATTAATACCGCCCTCATTTAGATTTGTAATCCCCTGCTGAAATGTGGATGGATCCATGTTGACTTTGACTCTGACTCTGATCTGATGCTTGACAGACCTTAGTAAGTTTAGAACGCATAACGTGAAAGTAAAACAGCATTTAGTGAGTCAAGCCTATTTTACATCCCAATTTGCATTCATAAATACATTTTAAAATCTGGGCATCTGCCTTCCATTTATCAACTAGAAATTAAGTCAATTCTCCTCCAACGTCTCAATCTGGGAAATATTACTTCTCAAGTATTCTAAAGGAGGGCTACCCTGTGCATTTTTCTGTGGCTCCCTAATATGCCTTGTGTTGATAAATGCTTTAATTGCATTAGCAAATACCTTTTTTAATATTCTTGGCCGATAAAGCCGCTACGAAGGAGGGTTGATGTTCATGAACACTCGGCAGATGAGCCATCTGCTGGATGGCATTATGCCTGCTTCCAGACTAGTATGAGGTTTTCCATTACGCCAAGAAAAATTATTTGAATAATCAGATTGTATAACTTTTTCCGAAGGCCATCTGTCCAACAAAATATCCCTGAATGCCGTATCATAACAGCGGCGATACTAAGCCACATATGTCAGGTTTTACTGAGAAACACCTGGGATGTATAAGTCCATGTAAAAATGCTAGACACATGAAGTTCTAGACACATGAAGAAATCTTAAAGGGAATTATTGTCCTCTTGAATTTGTTTAGATATGAGCTGGTGTTACATTTGATAATAAAATAATGGTTTTACTATTTCACCCTTTTGTACAATAAATAGGTAAACCTTGAGTGTCCTTACCTGCTTCCCCATGTTCTTGTTATTATTGTTCCTACCTTCATAGAGTGGAAAACTCCCTCTGTAGGCTCAACGGAATTCCCAACATTCACTTGAATGGGAGCAGCTAAAGCAAACTTAAACTCAAATTTTTTTACTTTACCTAAAAGGGTAGACAACCCTTTAATATAAAGTAAAAATCTCAGGTGCGGCACCTCCCTTTTTTTTGTTGTGATCGCTGCGGCGATCAAGACTAAATGAGTGTACAGAGCCTCCCAGGATACCTACGTCATGCCTCCTTGGGTGCTCCTTGGCTGCCTGGTCTCGAGGAAAGGTCCAGCGCCATTGGGGGATCTGTGGAGAGGTGAGTGTGATTTTTTTTCCACTTTAGTTCCGCTTAAAGATCCACTTTGTGAATTGCGGCCGCAGTTGCTTAAACACGATATGTTGCTTCTGGCCACCCTTGAGTGTCCTTTTACCCCGTTTGTAAAAAAAACCATCAGATTGATTATACTGACAATCACTGCTTTTGTAGCTAGCTCTATTATTATTAATACACAGTATTTATATAGCGCCATCACATTACGCTGCGCTGTACAAAGTCCATAGTCATGTCACTAGGTGTCCCACAAAGGAGCTCACAATCTAATGTCCCTACCATAGTCATATGTCTTTAATACAGTCTAAGGTCAATTTTAGGGGGAAGACAATACGTATATAACGTAATAATTATAACGTAATAACGTAACTGCATGTTTTTGGGATGCGGGAGAAAACCGGAGTACCCGGAGGAAACCCACGCAGACACGGGGAGAACCTGCGAACTCCACGCAGATAGAATCCTGGCCAAGATTTGAACCTGGGACCTAATGCTGCAATGGCCAGAGAAATACCATATTTAGGTGAAAGTGGTAATCATATAATTGCGCATATATACATTTTTTCACATATATGGAATCAAGGGCTCGCTGGAGACTAGATTTACATTCATTGGGAAAGGTGGAATAAACAGTTCGTCATGTGGACTAACAAGAAGTTGATTTGCCAACATCCGTAGCATATGTGTACCATGTTGACCTGTCTGCTGAGCTGATGAACAAAATTTTGGAAATACTGACGATATTCATAGCACCCTTTGAATAATTTAACATCTCTACCATTAGACCCAAGCACGATCATGGTTTTAAACAGTTGTGATTCATCTTTTTATTACTGTTAGCGAAACGTGTTGAAATGGGGATGACATGTACACTTTTTGTGTGATTGTACATTAATAAGAAATGTCATAAATACATGTTTTTAATGTTTGAATAAATTATGATTTTATTGAATTGAATTTGAATTTGTGTAGATGAAAAAAATGTATAGATGGGAAATTATATTTACTTTATAATTACCTGAAATTAATTTATTCAAAGTGGTAATCATTAACTAAAATCATGATGTATGTGGAACTTTCCTTTTAGTAGCCAATTACAAAACTAATTACAACAAAAATGGCCATCTAGGTGTTTAAAACAAACATCACCGACCTCCACTGAAACCGAAAGGCATTCAAAAATTATCAAAATGGTGAAAGCTATCTGGCGATCTGTTATCTTTAATAATAATGTCATCTGATCATTACTTAATAAAAACACAATGCTAAAAGGACCATTTTTGAAAAATGTACAAAATAGTCAATACTGCATTTTTGCAAAAATGCCAATATTTTCCTAGCGATTGTGCTGGTGGGCTACACACTGTCAATGCAGACAGGTTCTTAGGAAATATGAAGAATGAATAGCAACCACAGCTTAGATAACTTCAATAACACTTTACAATGTACCTTTTCCATGTGTCAAATAGCAACATCCCCTGCCGGGTAAAGTGGTTCTCTTATTTGGCTTTGACATCACCAAGGCATGAAGTAGCGACAAAGGGAACTATGAGGGAATCAAAGAATCCATTGGGGTACAAAGTATTCAACACATGAGATTGTATGTTAGCTTTTCAGTTTTTCCAAAAGGTTTAGATCTTGAAGAGATGACTGCCAGTAAGGTAAAAATTAGGAAATTGAGTACTACATTTTTTTTTCCTAAAGCCAAACAGATCAAAGCAATGGGTCCACTTTAATGACATCTTTATCAACACCACCATATTACCTTTTTCTTTGCTCCAATGACACTGTTTGGATTCCGGGAGCACAGAAAGAAAATTCTATGTGCCTCCATTACACCCCTCCCCACATGATAGTATTAATGATTGACGAATAGCCGCCATATTGCCACTGCAAGTTTAAGCTGTCCAAACACCTTGCAGGGTGATTCTACAATATTCTTTTGGTTTACCAAAACAATACAATCCATTTGTTTTAAAACTACTCAAATAGGTGTTTGTGCTACATATTTGCAATGGCTAAAGGATGGTATTCCCATCCTTTTATTTGGGGCCAGCATTACACATTGTTCTCTCTCTATGCCAACACGTCATCATCTCCATTTATTGGTGTTTCTGTCTGTATAAAATTTTAACATTATTCCGACTCTTAGAAAAACAATTAGCAGCCACAGGTCTTGAGAAACCATGGTAAATGCTGACAACTACTTCTGTTTATTTAATAGTAGGATCATTCACGAAACTTTATTAGTCAGGGTGGGAGGAACCCTTAGCAAATAATTACTTACCAATTAATAATGTCTGCTCTGTTTTTATTATTTAAAAGGACGAACTTTGTTAAACTCAATGTAAAAGTTTATTTGCCTAAAGGGTTCACTAACACACAAGGTGAAGATTACTTTAGAGATGTGAGAATAGCACCTCATTTTGTAAACCATAAAAAAATAAAATTATTTGGTAAACTGAGAAATGTGTTTTTCTATATCTATGTTTTCTTATTGTTTTTAAAAATAATTGGAATAATTTGTAGGTTGGATGAAGGTTTAGTGCAAAAAAACACATTTTAATATTTAGGAATACATTTTTTAAAGAGGTTTATATATTCACCCATAAAAAACAACTGAGAAGGAAAGAGAGACTTGGATTTGAAGAAGGGACAGTCCTTCCAGATCATGGACAATTGGGAGATATAAAAGCTCCTCACCCCTAAGGATGAGCGAGAATGCCTTTGGCAGGGTGTGAGGCCTAGCCCAGGGGTGTTAAGGGTTAATAAAATGTCCTCAAACTTCCGATGAGTCCGAAAAATTTCGGCTAACTGATGGAACAATCAGAAGTTCCAGGAAATCATTACAGGAGGACTCCCTCGGCTGCATTCATTCGTGCAGCCCTGGGAATGCTCCTAATTGGCTGAAGATGATGCTTGAGCGTCATCAGGATTTTCCTTTCCAATCAGAGAGCACTGGAGGTTTTGAATGGGGGGACCCATTGTCCCCATTTAACCTCTAGTGCCAGGGATCGCACACTGAGCTGGTCAATGAATGCATTCATTGATCAGCACAGCCTGTGGGACTTTTTTTTTTTTAAGGAAAATTCAATTCACTCGTTTGGTGAATTTACACTGGCCGTTCTCGCTTACAATTTCCGTAAGCGTGAACGGCTGAATTCGCCCAGAGATCGAGTTAAAAATCTTGCTCGCTCATCCCTACTCACCACCTACTTGTCAAACTGAGACTTTCATGTAAGGTGGCTGGGCCAAGACAGGATGTGGAATTGGTGGTCGCTGTGTACTGGCTCTAGGGTTACCTACAGTAGGTCAGTGGAAGATTTAGGACAGGTTTAGATCTGCCTTGGGGTCAAGTTATTTGCAACTCCCAGTCACGTACACTGCAGCGCAGGTAGCAGTGAGCAGTACTGTACCGCTGCCTCTATTCATTTTCCATGGGGGTGCTGTGGGTAGAAGCTACTTGTAGCATCTCCCCTGGGGCAGTAGTTCACTGGCATGAGGAAGTCGTAACCACACTGCAACCTCATTACTAGTCTATACATAACCTAAACGGTGTAGGTCAACATGGCAGGGCAGAACCCTGCCTTAGACGCCTCTTGAGAAGTAACATTTTTAGATTTTTTAAAGCTGGGATACATACTGAAGAACATATTTAACAGTGGATGTGGCCACAGCTAGGATTTCTTCAGATCTCGCCCAGAGACTCTAGCTAATCATTTTGCCTGCCGGGCCTTTAGGATGCCGAAAGTTCTTTCCAGTTTCACTGCTATAGACTTGTGTCTCTGCTCCTATCAGCTCTGAACCATTAGGGATAAAGCCAAGATAAGACTACACTCCCCACAGCTATATTATGTGATCTTGGTATCGTTAATCCAAAGACTGGTTCATATTCAAATAATGCAAGTGGGAGCTGTAGTCTCTAGTGGTCTCGACAGGGTTGATTGGAGAGCTCTAGCTCTGACTCATCAGAAAGGCCAGGGGAAGGGTTCCGTTTGAGTCTTTGCTTGGAGTTTAGCCTTAACAAATGTGGAAAAGCGTAATGCCAGAAACCATTCGTTGCTATTTGGCTCAGCAGGATAAAAGTTCATAGATATGTATTTTAGATGTAAATGCAGCAGCTTGCCTTTTGTTCTGATTAAAAATGAATATTGTCCCCCATCATATTTTGTACGTGTTACCGTACAATATTATTTATGATTTAAAACTCTTTTTTTTTTTTCAATTCATGGCCGAGGCTCTTGTACTGTAGAGCTTTTTAAACATAACAAGAATTCTAGACACTCACAGGTATGCTTTCTCTGTAATTATAGCTCCGGGACCTTCCTGAACTAGTGACTTGATCCTTGATCATTATAAACGTGGCTTTGCAATTGCAGAAAATGGGAACATGTAATGATTTTGCTCCATCAATAGGTGCACAGAATTGGGTAACCTGAAGTGTCTATGCCACCATCTTGAGAAGTGTTCTTTTGTGGATGGATACTGCTGGGTATGAAATTCAGCAAAAATTACAATTTCATAAGAGTCCTGAATTACAGAGGAGGCCTTCTCAGGGAAAGAGTCCATATTTTGTGCTTTACACATAATTATATACAACTGTTATAAACTCCTTGGGAATTTTAAGAAGTTAAAGGCATCTGAAAATGGTTTGAGAAATACGACTATAGAATGGAAGGCACAGCATGTGTTAATCAAGCTCACAATGCCTAAAAATAAAGCGTAGATCTTTTCAAATGTAACAGTTAGAGCTATATCACCGAACTCTCACAGAATATTACAAACACTCAAAACGTTTATAAAATTCAGGTGCGTTATGAAGTTGGAAAATGTGAACACCCTGAGGAGTTTGATGACGTAGGTTAGCTAACGCACCTTTTGCATCATCAAACAAGTGTGAGCACCAACAAAATGTGCAAAAAGCCATAAGAAATTAAGCGCAGGGCCACACGACGGGGTGTGAGGCCTAGCCCAAGGGGTTTTAGGGGTTAACAAAATGTAGTAATGCTAGAGGGGGCTGTGCTAGTGTGGAGCGGGGGGGAGGAGGGGATTATAAATAGGATGATTTAAAAGGGGCTAGATGGAAGTGGGGGGGCCGTTTTTTTTAAAGAAAAAGTTACCCGCCCACCTACCCCTTCTGTTATGGGTATAATTTGAAAGTTTGGTTCGTTTTAGCGGTTGGGGTCTTGGAGGGCAAGGATCCAGTGCATTAGAATTTGAACTCAGTGGTGGATTTTGGCAGGGGGGGGGATCCTCTTTAATGGGGTCTCCCCCTTTGTGGAGAACAGATTATTATGACTCCTGAGGTGGTGCTGGGTGGCTAGGAGCCAAGTTTGAGATGTTGGAAGAGTTAAATTCCTGTTGGGTGCAGATTTTTCCTTATGAGACTAGCAGTCTGGTTGTTTGGGTGTATAACTGGGAGTTTGGAGTTTAATAACATTATGGATATTGTGGTTATGGTTGTGTAATATTAAAAGGGGATACTTAGGTTGTTGGTTAATTAGGTTATTTTCAATGTAATATTTTGGTGCTATGTAATCCCAGTTTAATATTATTAATAAAAATATTGGAGTGTTATGGTTTGGTAATGTATGCTTGCATATCAAAAGTGTAAAATGTATTTATTTATTTGTCATTTATTATTATTGGATATTTGTTTGTTTATTACTTGAATGGTTAATTTATTTATTGGTGGTTAAATAAACGTTTGCTTGCGTGACAATTTAAACCCAAGATTGGTGTTTGGGTATTTAATGATTAGGGAGTGATTAGTAAGCAGGTGGGTCGGGGGGTGGAGGTTCTGATGGTGGTAAAGGATGGGCTAGAACAGGGGTCGGCAAACTTTTATGGCCACTAGGCCATTTCAGGGGTGGAAGGAAGCACACTAGGTCAGACTTGAGTTCTCCCCTAATGGCTCCGCCCCCACCAGGGAACACCCTATGGGTATACATTGCGGAGGAGAGGGATTTCCCTTCAGGGAGAGTTCCCTATTTACCGCAGCAGCGAAGTATCAACGTCGGCCGCGATAAATAGTGGAGCCACAGCAAGGAGGTGGCACTGGAGCTCCGGCTCCTGTAGTTTCTAACGCCCCCTGGCTGATCCGCCAGAGCCGCCAGTTGCCTGCCGGCATTAGGCCAGATCTGCCAGGGGGCATTAGGTCAGAATGAACTACCGGCTAGGCTGTATCTGGCCTAAAGGTCGGAGATTGCCGACCCCTTGGCCCCTGTATTAGATTACTCAATATTTTACAGCCCACCCTGTTTTTCTGCAGATGGCTCTCATTTTGTGGCCAATGCGTTGTTGAAAGCAACTAGCCGTGGCACTGGAGATTGGATGTACCAATACCTGGTGGTGGACAGGCTAAATGATAGTCAATTAAAACAGACAGCAAACCAGAATAATCAAATAATAAAGAACGGAAAGGTTATGTGTGAGTCTGAGATGTTAGGTTGGGATGAGAGGTAGGTTAAGTCTAGGGTCAGCCAAAGAGTTAAGGTTGTCACACGTACCTCCTCCTCGCTAAAGCGCTGGAACCTCTCCTGCGGATACGGGCAGTTCTGACCCTGGGCATGCCTGTAATCCAGATTTAATCAATTTTGTCCTTCCCGCCGGCCAATCAGGAAAAAGCTTCTTAATCACCCTTGGTTTTTTAGCTTTTTCAGACACAGCACTCAGAGTTTGTATAATGTGTATCTACTACTGCCGAGCCCCCTAGCTCTGCTGAGCATTTCCTGTTGATTAATCATTTTTCTTGTCCAGCACCTGTGCTAACCCCTTATTGCTAGTCTGGTGTTTCCCTGCCTGTTGCCTTGTGCTGTTCCAATGTTCTTCTGTGTCTGCAGTGATCCCCATGTATCCTGTGTCACCTGTGCCTCCCGTCGCTTCCTGTGTCTTCTTTGTCCTCTTTATCTGCGGTGTCACTGGCGTCTATTTCCTGGATTTCTGGTCCATGACCCCTGACTTGTTACCGACCTTTCTTGCTCACTGCCTGCTTTGACCCCAGCCTTCTCTCACCTGTCTTGGTACAATGTATCATGCTGCCCATCCTGGTGTGCACAAGGACCGCAACCTGGCAGTAACCAGCAGCCCAACATCCTCACCCCTAGAGGCTCTGGAGAAGACCTGGTTACTGCTTAGATTCTGCGCCTTGGCCCTTCTTAGGGCTCACACCACTATTGTGCAAGCCTTAGCACCCCCTAGAGGCTTGTGAGGATTTTTTTGTTGTAGTTCTTTTTAGCACTGAAAACCTACGAACATGAGGGTTCTATATGCAAAAAAATTTCAAGCTGGCTGCAAAGCCACCAAAATTGCTGGAGTGGGGGTGGTCAGTGGGACCTGTAGAAACCCCAATGAAAAAAAATGTTAAAAACATGTTTTTAAAATCAGGTGAAAATTGTATTTTCCTAACTATATTTAAAAGAAAAAACAAAAACAAACAATGACATGTCCCCTGGCCTGAGTGATTTTGGTGATAATACCATGGTTTATACAATACAAAAAAAAACTCATCACCAAAGTTTTGCAAAACTTTTTCCACTCTCTTAACATACTTTTTCTTTTAAAAACAATTTTGCAAAACTTTTCTGATTTTTTCTTTATACTAGTTTAAAGTCTCCTAGGGTCACTCCTAGGGTAACATTAATGTCCTTTGGCGCACCTCTGTTGTGTATTAGGGATGAGGGTTGTTACCACCCTGGAGTTTTGGAAGTCACCTGCTACTTGGATCTCATCACAAACAGTTATATGCAGCTGGTTCAACTGGAGTATTCACAAGTGAAAACATACTTTGCATGATCCCAAAACTTTATTGCAAGGCATCTCATCTGTAAATACTAGAAACCTTAAACACATCCTGCAAAGACATTCACATGTATAATTAATATATATTTTGACAGCATCTGCAAAACAATTTTTGAAATACAGTCATGAAAAAAATATATGATTTCCACTTAAAATTACCCTGCCCTTGAATGTACGATTCCAATTTAATTGCAATATTTAAAATGGATCAAACTGGTCTTCAAAAACGCGTTTGACAAAGTCGAGTTGCAGCACACCAAACAAATTGTATCCATTAACATCTTCTCTGTCATTAAATATGCATATGGCTCTCGCATACTAATTACAAGGCGGCATAAACATTTTAAACTTTATTTATATGCAAATCTAGCTATTGTTGGCAACATTTCTTTCTCTTTTTTTTTCTTCTCTTTTCTTCTTTTTATTGGAACTTTTATTTTATAATTAAACATCAAGCTTACAGTGGAAGAAACACTTCCTTTGTTTGCATTATTAATGCCTCATTGCGATTGTTTTATTGGGGGGAAACTTCCCGGCTACTATAGGCGTTCGTGAGCTACAGTCATTTCACTCCTAGCATACAATGTTCTGAATGTCTTGGCAGGGAAATTGAAGGATCTTAATAGGCTTCATCTGAAAAGTCATGGACAATTAAGTTGAATTAAGTGAGTCAAGTTGCTCACATCATGTATTCCTATTCAAAACTGGTTGCCTATTTGCAGTATTAACAGTACTTAGAAGTCCTTTGGGTAAAATTGAGATTCTGTTTCTTTGTGCAGATTTGCTCACAGTTAAAAGACCCGAAGCTGACTCCCTACAGAGGAAAATAAATGGTGGATCATTAAAAAAAAGTCTTGACTTTGGTAGCAATAAATTTGAGGGATTGAAACGTTGGAATGCATTGACCCCTAAAGGTTTTATGCTGAATTTGTATTCTATTGCTTGCATGACCCTTTTTGGTATGACTGAACATTAAATGTATTATGTTTGCATTGCACTTCTGATTGTTGGCCCTTCCTTTAGCAGAACCCTGAGGTGGACATTGTGTAAGCTGTGCCGCTGCTCCACAGCCATGGATGCATCTTAGCCAATAGACCCCCGCTGCAGCCAAATTGCAAGCTTGCACAGTCAGTTGTCCACCCCTGCACATAGCAGCTGAAGTGGGAAGCTTGGGAGTCTCTTACAGCAGTTGGACCCATGTAACAAATATCCCCGGGATGGTCAAAAGAGGACCGGGCAACACCCCCTCTGTAGTCTTGTGGATTTCATGATAAAAGAAAAGTTCTGCAGATAGGAGAAAGGATGAGGCTGCGGATTACATGGGGATTCCAGCATTGACCTGCATAGAGGATTTCTTCTTGTATGGAACCACCTCCCTCTTTCAGTTCTGCACTGATGAGTGTACGGGGTACAGGGAAGGGTTGGGGGAGTTTAGGTGGGCCAACAGGTCAGTTCTGTCAAAGGGCCCACTGTTGACAGCATCCTCCACAGGGAGAATTTTTTTGAATTATGTTGATCCCCTGTAACTGAAGGTGAGCAAAACTCCAGATTTAAGTCCAGAGATTATAAGAATATTTTGCTATTTTTCACAACATGCATTGAACTAAGTAGGGCAGGTCTAAGTAGGTTTTTGATTCACCAGACTATTGTAGGTATGAAGTTTTGACTTTTGATTTTCATCCCTCATTTCATTATATCTCAGTTATTGCACTTTATATCCAGTTTTATTTTTATTGTGCACTTTTTCATTATTTCAAAAAAGGAATATAATATATATGCATATAATATATGACTGTGTGGTTGCTGCTGTTTATGGCTCCTATTTAGAAGACTTTAGATCTGTCTTACCCAGTAAAACATTACCACCAATAAGAAGAAAAAATGCAAAGAATTAAAAGATGTAATAAAAGAATATGAGAGAAACACAATTATTGTGGATATGGTTGGGTGCTAATGAATGCATTTATATAATGTAAGAACATATTTAAATACATGAACTAACGACCGAATGCATAAGTAAGTTTAAAAACTTATTGTGATTAAATGTGATAAACCAATTCAGACACTCCAATAATGAGCCTTGAAAACTTGAAAATCACACAGGAACAATAAGGTAACAGTGCTGTTTGTGTGCAGAAGCTTAATCCAACACAGAGTCAAAAGTATCTTAAGTAAAACAATTTAACAAAAAATGCTTACTACATCAGTATATACACTGATAGGGGCACGGGAGGACTTACTCCGAGAACAAACTGGGCATGCACGAACATAGGATTCGACATCCACTAACATGTGAGGCCACCAAACGTGTCTTTTTACTAATTCTATGGATTTCTTAATTCCTGGGTGGCCAGCAGTCTTGGAATCATGTAGCTGTTGGATAACCTTCAGGCGAAGATGGAGGGGAACATTCAGCCGCCCTTCAGGTTTTGCAGCGGGGTAGTCGGTCTGGTGGGGGGCTAAGAGGTTCATCAGATTCTCCAATAACAGTGGGGTCTGTATCGCTGACACCACACATTGGGGGGACAAAATGGGGCTGGGGCAAAGATTCGGAAGGGAAGCTGCCTCTGGGAAACAACGGGACAAGGCATCAGCCTTTATGTTTTTTGAACCTGGCTTGTAGGTAATTTGGAAATTGAACCTGGTAAAAAACAGGGCCCAACGTGCTTGCTGGGAG
Organism: Pyxicephalus adspersus; assembly: GCF_032062135.1. Taxonomy (NCBI): domain Eukaryota; kingdom Metazoa; phylum Chordata; class Amphibia; order Anura; family Pyxicephalidae; genus Pyxicephalus; species Pyxicephalus adspersus. The sequence goes on along the minus strand of NC_092860.1, from coordinate 4,406,950 downwards.
TTGAGATATTTAGCCTCTTCAATGTACTCCAGGTTTCTATGGTCAGTATAGACCGTTATAGAATGTTCTGCCCCTTACAGCCAAAGCCTCCATTCCTCAAAAACCCATTTTACTGCCAGAAGCTCTCGGTTGTCCATGTCATAATTACTCTCAGCTGCGGAGAACTTACGGGAGAAGAAGGCACAGGGGTGCAATCTCTCCAGTTCCCCAGAGTACTTTGAGAGGACTGTTCCCACGCCAGTCTCCGAAGCATCCACCTCTATAATAAATGGGAGAGTGGGCACTGGATGCACCAATATGGGTGCACTGCAGAAAGCCCTTTTCAGGGCTTTGAAGGCTTCGCAAGCTTCCGGAGTCCACCTTGAAGAGTCCGCCCCTTTCCTAGTGAGGTTCGTCAGAGGGTGGACAAAGTTTCGTATGAACGTCGTATAAAAATTTGCAAAACCTAAAAAGGGCTGAAGACCCTTGAGGTCAGTGGGTTGTGGCCATTCCAGAACTGCTGAGACCTTGGTTGGATTCATGGCCAACCCGTGATCCGACAGAATATACCCTAAGAAAGCAACCTCACGTACCTCGAAGGCGCACTTCTCCAATTTTGGCAGTTTTCTCTAAACTTCTGGAGGACCTGGCGTACTTGTGCTCTGTGGAGGAGAAGATCAGATGAATAAACCAAAATATCATCAAGATACACAATCTCAAATTTTCCCAGAAATTCTCGGAACACATAATTTACAAATTCCTGGATGACTGTTGGGGCA